>NW_003852456.1:2682953-2685984 GCF_000181295.1 Otolemur garnettii | reverse complement strand
ACGGCATGGACCTGACTCACTGGTGCTGCCTTTATCACTTTCATTCTCGAAGTCTAACATCAACCAATGAACATGAAGAAGGGTGACAACATGCCAAAAAGTTACCTCTGTCATTTTCACAAATGCTGAACAATCGCTCACTACATTTTGATGAGTGATCATCGCTCCTTTGGGGTTGCCTGTGGAGCACACATGAAACAGAAGCAAGTTAAAACAGCCATAAATGAAGGAATCCTGGAAGCCCTTGTAAGTAAGGCCTCAGAGACCTCTGCTGTTAGATACACTGGCCCAATATTGAGTAACACTAAATTCCCAAGCAACCTACAAACCTTCGGTGACTTATCTTAAAAGTATCTGAAACAATCTTTGTTAACATGGCCAAATTTTAGAAGGTGCATGTAGCAATAAGAGAAGAAAAACCAGGTATTTTCTTCCTGGGAGCCACTATATGGTTTTCCCTAGAAAGATGGGTGAATCTAATGTCACCTTTAGTAAATGTCTGGGGAAATACATGGCACTTTCAGATTCTGAGAGTATCTTCCAGAGCAAGGAAAGACAGCATTTAAGCCACTTCCATCTCTTCTGCTCTCTTTCCATCTATAGTTCGCTAATAAGTCAGCCAAAAAAAGTGGATGGAGTAGGGGAGACTTCCAGATAACAAGCATAAAAGAATTCTATTTCAAAACTAACCTGTCGTTCCACTTGTGAAACAAACTACTGCAAGATCTTCAGGAGCTGGAGGCTAAAGAAGATTAAAAAGAAAAAAAAAGCTGGTATAAATCGGAACAGAAAAAGACAACTATAAGCCACAAAGCATTGCCCAGGATATCTACTAGTCTCTGACCCAACGTGACTAGATGGTGAAAAACCACAAAGAGGGCTGGTGGAGCAGGGCCTGACACAGTGCACTTACCTTGGGCTTCCGCCTGTTGGCTCTTCCCAGGTCCTTCATTAGAAGAGAGAGAGAAAAAAAATATTAAATGGAAACATTCTAACTGTAAAAAGTAAGGTCAAGTCAAATCACTTAAAGCTGACTTTACCGTGAGGTTCACTCACACACAGTTGGCGTAATTTTCTTTCTTTTGAGACAGAGTCTCACTCTGTCACCCAGGGTATAGTACTGTGGCATCATCATAGCGCACAGCAACCTCAGATTGTTGGGCTCAAGTGATTCTCCTGCCTCAGTCTCCTGAGTGGCTGGGACTACAGGCGCCCACCACCACGTCTGGCTAGTTTTTCTATTTTTAGTAGAGACATGGTCTCGGTCTTGCTCAGGTTGGTCTCAAACTTCTGACCTCAAGTGATCCTCCTGCCTCAGCCTTCCAGAGAATTAGGATCACAAGCATGAGCCACCATGTCCAGCCACAGTATACTTTTCTAATTAAATGAAATTTTAACTAATCAAAACCAAAGTATTTATTGTTTTATATGTATTGTTCTAAGAAGCCATTTTCCAGTTACCTTATCTCTTATCTAAAACTACATAAATGGTATTAGGACTGGCCTTTGAAACAGGCTTTAGTAAAAAGACATTAAGTAAGTCTCTTACAATGCACTTCTGGTCCCCACTCCCACATCCTGGTAGGGCCTTTAACAAAGCCCTGCGGTCAGCACAGCAGACACTGCAAGCCCCAAGCAGAGCTCAGCAATGCCTATCACACTGGCTCTGCACACCTGAGGAGAGAAATTGGCCTCTACCAGATTTAAATGCTGGCCGTGTTAGAGAGGCTCAAATTTCTGTGCTCCCCACGTAGAGAGGAGAAAGAACCTGGGAGCCTCCAATTACAAACAAACCACACCAGAAGGCGTAAGACCACTTCCTAAGTGGACGTAAAGGTTGAGAATGACAAATTCATTTCTGAGCAGCAGGCTCCTGGTTACGTCCACTGATGTGGTTCAGTTTCCTGCATTAGAGCAGTCTTGGTGGACACATTAATATCTACTAATTTTAAAAAATGAACTATTTATATTCTTCTCCCACTAAAATTGATCAGCTTGAGTGAGCATAGGCAATGAACATGTTTGAAATCAAATGGAAATGAGATGACTGTGCTCAGGGTTCAGTGAATTTCTGCCTAGCAGACAGTTTTCAATACTTTGTAATCATAATCACATTTAAATTATATATGACAGATCGCTGATTAAAAACAGTCAGCTGATGTCCAATTAGCAGTCAACTAAACACTAAAGCCACAATAAGTCTACACAGTTTTTTCAAAATAATTTTTAACTCTATACTCATCTGTTCAAAATTCTTACATAGCTTCTGAAGATATCCAATTCTTCAAAAATTAGTGTGAAGCAAAATAAAGCAATAGTTACATGCAATTTGGCTTTTAATTTACTGAGAAAGACATTATTGAAATTAGTTTATTATTTGCCTTAAAATTTCCATAGCCTTCTGTCTTATGTCATCATTTAGAAAAATATAAGCAATTATTTTAAAAAATGTTAAGTTGTCATCTTATGTTCCATTAAAAAAAAAAAGGGTAGTGCCTGTGGCTCAAAGGAGTAGAGCGCTGGCCCCATATACCAGAGGTGGCAGGTTCAAACGCAGACCCCAAAAATTGCAAAAAGAAAAAAAAAGAGAGAGAGAGAGTGGGCAGCACCTGTGGCTCAGTGGGTAGGCACTGGCCCCATATACCGAGGGTGGCAGGTTCAAACTCAGCCCTGGCCAAACTGCAACAAAAAATAGCCAGGCATTGTGGCGAGAGCCTGTAGTCTGAGCTATTCAGGAGGCTGAGGCAAGAGGGTAAGAGAATCACCTAAGCCCAGGAGTTGGAAGAAGCTGTGAGCTCTGACTCCACAGCACTCTACTAAAGGCAATAAAATGAGACTCTGTCTCTTAAAAAAAAAGAGAGAGAGAGAGAGAGAGAGAAATCACAAACAAAAACTGAATTCTACTTAATGATAAACACACTAATGTGTTATTTAGGGGCAATGAAAGCTGCAATGCAACTGAAAATGCATTAAAAATAGATGGTGTGGGCTCGGCGCCTGTAGCTCAACCGGCTAAGGCGCCAGCCATATA
>NW_003852456.1:2680544-2682067 GCF_000181295.1 Otolemur garnettii | reverse complement strand
GCCCTACTCACTGAGCCACAGGCGCCTCTCTGCCCACAAGATTTTTAAAAATTATGAATCATATTAAGTGGGCAAGTGTAAAACAATGTCTTTTATAAATTATAATTTTAATGTAAACTTTATATTACAATCTTCAGTCACTCACCAAAACAATTTTTTTTTGAGACAGTTTCACTTTGTCACCCTCAGTAGAGTGCTATGATATAGCTCGTAGCAACCTCAAACTCAAGTGATCCTCTTGCCTCAGCCTCCTGAGTAGCTGGGACTATAGACACTTGCTACAATGCCCAGCTGTTTTTAGAGATGGAGGCTGGGGAGGGGGTCTTGCTCTTGCTCAGGCTGGCCTCAAACTTGTGAACTTAAGCATTTGTCTTCTTCAGCCTACCAGAGTAGTAGGATTACAGGAGAGAAATACCACACCCAGCCCTAAATAATTTTTTCATTTAAAAATTAACTTCATTATGTAGCAGTCAAAAAAGACAAAATAAGTTCCTAAATTTGTATGTGGAGGGTGAGAAGGTAGGTGAAAGGAAAGGGATTACATCATCATGAAAGGAGATTATAAATTTTTAAAAGTGGGGAAATGCTAGGTAAAAAGCTAGCTAAAATCCTAATTTAACAATGGCGCATACCCATTAACACTTAAGAAATCATGTTCTATGGTACTGTTTGCATGTGTATGACAGAAGGTTCTGTTAGAACAAATGACAGTTTCCCTGTGACTACTGGGTTCCTTAGGAAAGGGTGCAGAGATCTTTATCTGTAGCCTCAAATTCCTTGTAGGAGGTAGAGAACTATAAAAAAAATTTAAAACCTAGCAGGACACGGTGGCTCATGCCTATAATCTCAGCACTCTGGGAGCTCAGGATTTCAAGACCAGCCTGACCAAGAACGAGACCCCATCTCTACCAAACAAGGAAAACTAGTTGGGCATGGTGGTGGGTGCCTTTAGTCCCAGCTACTTGGGAGGCTGCGGCAGGTGGGTTACTCGAGCATAAGAGTTTGAGGTTGCTCTGAGCTATGATGCCACAGCATCCTACCCAAGGTGACAGAGCAAGATTCTGTCTCAAAGGGACAAAAGGAGACAGTTTTGGTGCCTCGTGCCTGTAATCCCAGCACTCTGGGAGGCTGAGGCAGGAGGATCGCTTAAATTCAGGAGTTTGAGATCAGCTTGAGCAAGAGTGAGACCCTATCTCTACTAAAAATAGGAAAACTACCAGTGCGTTGTGGCAGGTGCCTGTAACCCCAGCTACTCGAGAGGCTGAGGCAGGAGGATCCCTTGAGCCCAGGAGTTTGAGGTTGCTGTGAGCTATGTACGTCACAGCATTCTACCCAGGGCGACAGAGTGAGACTTTGTCTCCAAAAAAAAGAAAAAGAAAAGAAATTTAATATGGAAAAAATACAAATCTAATGTGTCCACTGGAAATTCATCAGGACTCTACAGAAGCAATCTGAAAAAAAGAATGAGGAGGCAGATTTCTCTATCTGAGTTGGTTTTAGAAACAACTCAGTAAGTAAAAGAC
>NW_003852456.1:2678885-2680312 GCF_000181295.1 Otolemur garnettii | reverse complement strand
TTATGGTTTGCTGAGGTCCCTGGCCAGAGTTGGGATCGCTGGTGGCACTGAACAACACATGTGGGCTAAAATGACCTAAGGGAACCTCCGAAGGGTGTGCAGGGCAGAATGACTCACCTCCATTGCCTTCATGCTGGTAACTTCCACTCCACACTTCTTGCCTCGTTCCACCAGCTCACTACCAAAGGTGTCCATGAGAACTATGATTTTGAGGCATGGTGTTAACTTATTTTCTATACCTTCTAATAAGAGTCTGGCCTTCTCTGGTTTGTCAACAAAAATCAGAGAGAGTTCAGCTGTAAATGAAGACATACAATGAAGAATGAACACTGGGTGTTAAACCATGACTCTGTAATATCTGACATGAGGATATTTCAAGTACTACATTCTCTGAACCGAAAGGTAGATACATATTTAAACATAAAGCCAAATATAAGCAAATGGAAAGTTACTGACCCTGATCAATAATGAATCCAAGGTTCAAGTGAGGATCACAGACGTACCTTTGTTGACTATGTAGGTGATGGCTTCAGTCCCCAGGGTATCGTACAAGGGAACAACCACCATGGAGTAGGCAAAGCATCCCTGCTCAATAATCACCCACTGCACAAACAGAAAAGGTGGGACAAGGGGGGGAATGAGATGTCACAGTGGAAACAATCCAAGAACATACTCTAAAAGAGATGCAAAGTGAAAACATTTGACATAACAAAATCAATATTTTGTGTATCTGCTCCTCTGTGCCAGGTGCCATGAGAAATTTATCTTGATTACAAAACATGTGCCCCCTTCTTAAAAAGAAAATCTGCCTGAAGAACTGATGGAAACTGATGTGAAAAGATAACGAACAATACAAGAAAGGCTAATTCAGAGATAGGAGAGGCCACTATGGGCTGAGGTGGCTGCAGATGCCCTTGAGGGAGGAAACTTTTGGACAGAAAGAGAGGTAAGAAGATTCCAACAGAGAAACTACAGGACCAGCAGAGGGTGAGGAGGCTCAGTGAGGGAGGGATCTGGCTGGTAGGGAGGGCTCCAGCTAGGAGGTGGGAAGCAGCCACTGAAGGTTTCCAGGAAAAGCCATGACTGTGGGGTGCAGGGAGGGTCAGTCCACTACAGGGTCCTCTCCCTGGAAACAGGGGGAAGTGAACGACATACTTGTCAAATAGGAAAATTGTTTTGGCAAGATCTTCCCAGAAAAGCAATGAAGAAAAGGAGAAACTGGTCCTCTTACCACATATAAAGATGTGGTAAGATGTGTCTATGCTCATCTGTTGCATGGCCACTGACCAGATACAGGAAAAATGTGGCAAGATCCTGTTTACACTTACAATCCCTCAGGGATCCAGAGTTTTGGGCTGCACTTTTCAAACCAATTCACCTGCAGAACCTTGACACACAGCACAGATAAAGGGAGCAGAGCCCACTCA
>NW_003852456.1:2676925-2677821 GCF_000181295.1 Otolemur garnettii | reverse complement strand
GGTGAGACCCTGTCTCTACCAAAAATAGAAAAACTAGCTGGGCATAGTGGTGGGTGCCTGTAGTCCTAGCTACTTGGGAGGCTGGAGCAGGAGGATTGCTTGAGCCAAGGAGTTTGAGATGGCTGTGAGCTATGATGATGCCACGGCACTCTACCCAGGGTGACAAAGTGAGACTCTGTCACAAACAAACAAACAAAAACCTCTAGGAAGTCACTCTAATTTATATAATAGTCAGTAGCATAAGGATCGAGCCAAAACTGTCTTTTGTGCATAAGTAGGTATAAGAATAAATTTGATTTCTTCAAGCTTTATGCTTGAATTTTTTTTTTTTTTAAAAGAGAGTCTCATTTTGTTGCCCTCAGTAGAATGCTGTGGCATCACAGCTCATAGCAACCTCGAGCTCTTGGGCTTAGGCGATTCTCTTGCCTCAGCCTCCCAAGTAGCTGGGACTACAAGCACCTGCCACAACGCCTGACTATTTTTTGTTGCAGTTTGGCAGAGGCTGGGTTTGAACCTGCCACCCCCAGTATATGGGGCCAGTGCCCTACTCACTGAGCCACAGGCACCTCCCTCATGCTTGAATTTTTCAAACCAAATTATACCACTAATCTGTTAACTAACATTACGAGCAAACCTCTAAAAGAGCTTCTCATTCACATTCATATACTGGTTATAGATGCACCATGGTGGACCCAATCAGCGAAAGAACAGACTGTCTAAACCAGTGGTTCTCAACCTTCCTAAGGCTGTGGTCCTTTAGTCCAGTTCCTGTGGGTCGCAATCCACAGGTTGAGAACCACTGGAAACCACATCCAGCTTTTGGTAAGGAACCTTCCCCACTGCCCATGGTATTTTGAACCAGAAGGAAAGCTTCCTCCCTTTCAGAAAGAAAAGAG
>NW_003852456.1:2670796-2676009 GCF_000181295.1 Otolemur garnettii | reverse complement strand
CAGACTACAAATTCTGGTCAGACCTTGTTAGATGTGAGCTCTGATTGGCTCTTACATCTAAGAACTCTGAAAACCAACGTTAATACCTCCGGTCTATTTTGGGCGAAGATGCCAATGAACTGGTCTGGGGCAGTCTTGAAGCCTTTCTGGATGAGCGCTGAGCCTATGCATTCTGACAAGTCTGCAACCTAAAGGAGAAGGAAAAAATCAGAAACACCATCAGGCCCCACCTGGAGGAACAAAGCTTAGCCGATGACAAACGAGTATCTCAGCCAGCAAGTACAGCTGCAAAGAGCAGGGGGAAAGGAACAAGCAGATATTCCTTTATATATACATTTTTGTAAAATACAAGGTTTAATTCGCCAGAACTCAGCATTAAGAGAATCGATTGGAGGGCTCCTTATACAAAGCAAATTAATCTCATCCCAACAGCAGCATGTCACAGCTTCCTATACATTTTTTATTCCATTTTAGTCTTCTAAAATTATAAAAGAAATACAGAGACATAGTTGTTTTTTTGGCAGCAAAGCAGCTAAAATTCGCCATTTTGTATCAACACGGAAACAGCATGTTTTTGAGAGACCTTTCTAAAAATAATTAGAGCAAGCTGTTGTTGTTGTTATTATTATTATTATTATTATTATTATTTGAGACAGAGACTCAAACTGTCACCCTGGATAGAGTGCCACAGCTTCATAGTTCACAGCAATCTCCAACTCTTGGGCTCAGGTGATCCACTAGCCTCAGTTTTTCTATTTTTAGTAGAAACGGGGTCTTGCTTTTTGCTCAGGCTGGTCTCAAACTCATGAGCTGAAGCAATCCACCCGCCTTGGCCTCCCAGAGAACTAGGATTACAGGCGTAAGCCACTTCGCCAGGCCGCAAGCAAGCTATTATTAAGCTGTACAATTCTATTCTTGAGAATTTATTCTTGGGAAACAATTCAGTCTCAGAAAGTGGTTTTTAAAAGTCTATCTGCAAAGGTACATGTATATTTTAAAATTATTTAAAGTCAAAAATCTCTAAGGGAAAAAAGACCAGTGGCTGGATGGTTAAGTAAATGACAGTAAATCTCTGAGAAAATGCTACACAGCTAATAATATTACAATTATGAAAACCATGGCAAACAGGATAATATTATTAACAATAAGTAACACAAGTAAATATAGAAATGAATATGATGGCTTGGCGCCTGTAGCTCAGCAGCTAGGGCACCAGCCACATCACCAGAGCTGGGGGTTGAATCCAGCCCGGGCCTGCCAAATAACAATAACAACTACAACAAAAAAATAGGCATTGTGGCAGGTGCCTCTTGTCCCAGCTACTTGGGAGGTTGAGGCAAGAGAAGCACTTGAGCTCAAAAGCTTGAGGTTGCTGTGAGCTGTAATGTCATAGCACTCAACCCCAGGGTGACTGAGTGAGACTCTGTGTCACAAAATTAGGCAGGGCTATATACTCATTCCTATTCTCTCCCCACTCCTACCCCAAATTAATTGAAAATTTTTTTTAAAAAAATCTTAAGACATTAG
Source organism: Otolemur garnettii (assembly GCF_000181295.1). Taxonomy (NCBI): domain Eukaryota; kingdom Metazoa; phylum Chordata; class Mammalia; order Primates; family Galagidae; genus Otolemur; species Otolemur garnettii. The sequence continues at coordinate 2,674,482 of NW_003852456.1, read as the reverse complement.
GGTCCTTTTCTTTTCTTCATTGGTGAATTCTCAAGGACACTTAAAGCACACCCCCATGCCCACACCTGGCCTGGAACCCCTACTGGTTTGACACTGGGTGCCCTCCTGGCTCTACCTAGATCAGACTGACTCTAGTGAGGTCACAATGGGATGACATGAACAGGCTCATTACTCCATGGACGAGCTGACAACTGTTTTTTTTTAATCTCTTATAGCGTAAGAGCTGACAACTCTTGATGGCATTTAAGGGATTGGAACCTGAGAAATGCCTGCAATTGTTTGCCAAGCCAATTAGATAATATGCACATGTTCATATTTCTAGAAAGACAGTTCATTTTTTTCTTTACAAAAAGCCTTGAAGAACTCCTAGCACCCAAAAAAGGTCAGATTCACTGACAAACAAAAAAGATTTAAATTGGCTTCAGAGAAGTCTGGTTTTAGACTGGTGGTTCTCAACCTTCCTAATGCCGGGAGCCTTTAATACAGTTCCTGTGGGTTGCGACCCACAGGTTGAGAACCGCTGTTTTAGACCTTCACCAGTCTCTGACTGAAGTGCACAAATCCCAGGGTCACACCTGCAGAACTGCAGTGATTGTCCAGCTGCCGTGAAAATTTCACTTTGGCATGATGCGCCTTCTCTCTTCCAGCCACTAAACACCACAAGTAATAGAGAAATTTGAGGATTCCGTGAAGCCTCAGGAGCACCACGCAATATTATGCACCCAACACGTATAATTTGTTTTTACCCCACATGTGAAAATGGTTTGGATCTGGTAGGGAAACCCTATGTCACCTGTGCCACACCTGATTACTCCTTCTCCAGGCAAGTTGTAGCAAGTCACTTTACCCTTCATACATTAGCACTACTCAGAGCAGGCGTCCTCAAACTATGGCCCACGGGCCATATGCAGCCTGCCTAGGACATTTATCCGGCCCGCCAGGTGTTTTTGCCGCCATTGTCCTGCTTAGCAGCCGACTCGTCCCAAGGCCCGCAGCCCGGCCCTCCAACAGTCTGAGGGACAGTGAACTGGCCCCCTATTTAAAAAGTTTGAGGACCCCTGACTCAGTGGATGGAAGGGAGGAAATTGTGTGTCTCAGTCTAAGAAGAACCCACAAGCACTGCCCCACAGTGTGGCTCTGTGGTTCCAAATGACAATTCCCTTCACAGACACACCCCTAAATCCACCAGCTACTAAAAGTACCTTCCATACAAAACACGAAAAGAGGAAGTCATTTGTGCTCATGAATGTCACAGGGTGACCTGCCCAGACAGCTGCAGTGGAAATAAGAGGTGGCAAAGCAAACTGCGCCCACCTGTCTTCAGTGCTGCTGGGACGGGGAAAGCAGTGGCATCTGGATTTTTTGTGATCACCATAAAAATAAAAGTGCAAAGCAAAACTTTCCTGCTCAGCTACCTGTTCTTCACAAACTGCTATTTAAACAGGTGCAGCTGCTGGTGGGTGGAAACCAGAGAGTGACAAGAGGAGTGACACCTCCCTTTGTGTTTGTACAGTAAGCATGGCAGCATCTTCCTGGAACACCTGTGCTTTTCTGTATGGCTGCCCTGGGGCTCAATGTCACACACATGGTGAGACAGCCAGGACAGTTTTGAGTACCTGCAGGACACACCAGAAGGGCCCTGCACAAGAGGCCATAGGTCTTGGCTCTGGCACCAACCAGCTCGTGACCTTGAGTGGGTCACTTTTCTCTCTGGCACATGTTTTCCTCATTTACAAAATGAGAGATGCTGGTTGTTCCTGTTCTAAGTTTTCCAGCAAAAACTCAGGCAGAGAGGTGTACTCCTATCCCTACCTTCAGGGAGAGGAGGCACTGGCCTCAAGCAGCTTCTAGAATTTTATCTTAAAAATTATACTTGACTCCACAATGTATCCACATCAGTTTTAAAATCAGGTGCTTTGGATTGCCAGTTAAATTACATAACTCGTTCTCCCCAGATCCTTGCTCCAAGCTTCCCCATCTGGGCACTCTGAACTGGCCCAGCACATGCTCCATTGGAACCTTCCAGCTTGACATTCACAAACTCCCAGAACTAACATGTTTGAGTGATCTATGGAACCAGAAAACCCACCTGTTTATATGAAAGCCATTCATAGGGCTGGTTTGGTTTCCGAGAGCCCAAACAAGGGCCATTATCTAAAAAGAGAAAAAAAAAAAATGAAGAAAAAACAAGGTTGAATTTAACATGTATAAATATTCCTAGATTTTAATTTTCTATCTATTCACCCTATTCTAAAGATATCAGGTAGATTCTACTTTCTTCCTCAGATTAGAAATGATGAATTCAAATTGGAAATGTCTCCACTCTGGGTTTTGGTCTGATTCTTTGTTTGCTTGTTTCTTTTTTTTTGAGACAGAGTCTCAACCTGTCACCCTGGGTAGAGTGCCATGATGTCATACCTCATAGCAACCTCAAACTCTTGGGCTCAAGTGATTCTCTTGTCTCAGCCTCCCAAGTAGCTGGGGCTACAGGCACCTGCCACAACCCCTGGCTATTTTTTTTTGTTGTAGTTGTTATTGTTGTTTTAGCTGGCCCAGGCTGGATTTGAACCTGCCAGCCTTGGTGTATGTGGCCGGTGCCCTACCCACTGAGCTACGGGTGCCACCTGAGTTTGTTTTGTTTCTTAAATGGGCAGGAGAGGAGGATAGAGAGAGAAAAAAAGGCAGATACAATTTTTAAGGACACTTAATTTGTGCATTGCTCTTTAACACCTTATTGGTTTAGACCAGGAGTCAGTAGCTGGGAGGTAAAGAGATTCTGCTGTGGGTTTTTAGAAAGATATATTCCTCAAAATTTCTAAAGCTTAAAGCATTCTAACTCAGAATATGAAAAGGAAAATTTAATTCTTCATATGCCCAAATTTTGATGATTAAAGGTACTAAATTTTGATGATTAAAGGTACTAAGAATTACCTGGAATCCTAGTTACATGTGTGAAGCTGTGATAGCAGAGAAATAAAACATGAAGAAAAGATGCAAAATGATGGGCGGCACCTGTGGCTCAGTGAGTAGGGCACCGGCCCCATATACCGAGGGTGGTGGGTTCAAACCCCGCCCCGGCCAAACTGCAACAAAAAATAGCTGGGTGTTGTGGGCACCTGTAATCCCATTTACTCGGGAGGCTGAGGCAAGAGAATCGCCTAAGCCCAGAAGTTGGAGGTTGCTGTGAGCTGTGACGCCACAGCACTCTACCAAGGGCAATAAAGTGAGACTCTGTCTCGAAAAAAAAACCCAAAAAGATGCAAAATGAAGGGAAATGAGGCAGCATTTGTGAAAGCAAGTTAAGAAATGTCAGGATGTGTTCTGATTCCCAATTAGGTTCAAGGAAGCAAAGAGACCGTAGTACACCCAGCTTCACCAGTTTGGGTCTGCATGTTCATGAAGGGGTTCTGATTTGGCTTGAGGACACAGGCAGTGGGATGGCAGGCACAGGTGGCCCTGCTGGGCCTATTACACAAATGATGCCCCAGAGAGAGGAAGTGTGACATACATGCGGATGTCATCATGAGGATGGGGAGGACACAAGCTGGACACTAACTTCTTTGCTGTCCCTAAAAACAGTCCTGATGAAAACAGAAAGAGCCTTATTCTCAGACCCTTCTCGATGTACAGACTGTAACAAGGCCTCCACCATACAAGCAAGTTCAATCAGATGTTGTTTTGGATGG
>NW_003852456.1:2666132-2669310 GCF_000181295.1 Otolemur garnettii | reverse complement strand
GAACGAAAGAAAAAAACAGTGACCTGCAACGCAGCTTTCTTCAGTCAATGTAAATTAAGATTGAACTTATTTTCCTTCACCTTCTTCTGAAGCATTCTTAGAAGAATCTTCATTTTCCAAGTAGAGCAAATGATCAAAAACCAGTTACACATTGTCTTAAGATCAGGGGAGAGTATCACATATATAACGCAACTTGCCATCCCACCCGTTGCTAACGATGGGAAAAATGTGTATCTATTTATATGAGTATACAGTTGGCCCTTGAATTACACAAATTCACATGTAGGAGATTTCCTTCCACCTCTGCTACCCCCGAGACAGCAAGGCCAACCCCCCCTTCCTCCTCAGACAGGAACAAATGTGGAGATGATGAGGACAAGACCTTTCTGATGATCCATTCTGGCTTAGCCAACAGTAAGCGTATTTTCACCTCCTTATGATTTCCTTAATAGCATTTCTTTAGCTCACTTTATTGTACAGCATAAATATAAATACACATAACATATAGAATATGTGTTAATCGACTGCTTATGTTATCAGTAAGCTTCTGGTCAACAGTAGGCTATTAATACACATACTTAAGTTTTGGGAAATCAAGTTACACATGATTTTTCACTGTGGGGGGGTTGATACCCCAGTCCCCATATTATTCAAGGTCAATATATTTATGTACACACTGTGGTAAAGAACACAGACACACACACACATGCTCTTCCATGCAGCCCATATTATCTGTCACAGATAAACCCTGATCTTGACACTACCTGTCAGGAAGTTAATAAATTAAACTTGCCTTCCCTTTGTAGTGGGGCTTAGTGAAGGTGCTAAGGGGACACTGGGGCAAATACATGAGCTGTCCAATTTCATCAGCATCAAATAAAAGACAATGGGCACTTTTTGAGCACTCCAGTCAGTACACCATGGAGGACAGAGAAAGCAATACCACGTGGCCCAAGGCTGTAAAGAGATCACAATCTGGCTAGCTGTGGCAAAAGTAAAAGCTAACCACCACAAGACTTATATCACAAAGCAAGGATTCCAAGACTGCCTCTAGAGTAGAGCCAGAGATAAGCAAAAATGAAGGGGTTAAAACAGAAAGAGGGGAACAGGAATCAGAAGGTACCCCTCTTTCACTGAAGATGCATTAATGGAGTGCCTGTGTGGGCCACTCTGCCAGTGCGGTGAGGTGAGATGACCGGTGGCCACCTGATTCTTAAGGAGCTTGGCGTAGTGGGGCCGACGGCCAGGTAGACAGCTCTGCCCCACTCAGGCTGTGCAGGAGGGGGGAGACAGTACCGGGGGGCACTGGGAGCTGAGGCAAGAAAATGATAGAGCAGGAAGATTTTAGAGAAAAGGGGAAATGTAGTGAGTTTTAAAAGATTAATTAGAATATATAAAGCACCTGGCCTGAGAAAGGGATGAAGAAGCTTTATGACCTGACCAAAAAAGTGCACAAAGGCTTGGGGTGAGGAAAGAGCAGAGGTGCCAAGGCCTTGTGGAAGTACAGCATGAGGAGTGTGCCCTGGAGGCCCAGACTGGACAGGGGCTGAAGTGAACGCAGGTACCAGACATCACGAGGTCTCTTATGCCACAGTTAATAGTAATCCCCACCTGTAATCCTAGCACTCTGGGAGGCCAAGGCAGGTGGATTGCCTGAGCTCAGGAGTTCAAGACCAGCCTGAGCAAGAGCAAGAGCAAGACCCTGTCTCTAAAAATAGGTGGGTGTTGTGGCAGGTGCCTGTAGTCCCAGCTACTTGGGAGGCTGAGGCAAGAGAATTGCTTAAGCCCAAGAGTTTGAGGTTGCTGTTAGCTATGATGCCATAGCACTCTATTGAGGGTGACAAAGTGAGACTGTCTCAAAAAAAAATGAGTAAGCGTGTAAGCCAACATTCCCAAGGTGTCTAACAGAACACTGACCTTGGGATGTCAGTATTTCTTAAACTTTGGGCTTCTTGGCCAAACAAGCTTGAATAATGCTGAATTAGGCCCCATTAAACAGGTTTCTTTACTGCAGAAACATCAGGGCCCTTCATGAGCTAACATACATGTGACTCACCATAAAGTACAGGACATGCTGGAAACACATTTCACCATAGAGCCCCCTTGGCCACAGGGAACCTCTAGAGGGGCCAACAAGCTCTGACAGGCAGAGACAGAGGTAGAACAATTTTAAGTAGACAAAACCAGGAGTAAATGTGCCTCTCTGAAATGAAGGTCACTCTTTCTTAGGGAAAGCCAATTAGCGTTAGCCATATAATGCAGTAAAATGCTTACTTGACACCTGTATACCCCTCTGGAAACCTTCGTACAAGGTTCTGACATCATCATAGAAGTACACCAAGGGCTCATCACTGTCGAGCAGCGTGGATCTTCTAGCACCTTCTCCACCCTATTGGAAAAGACAGACGGGGAGCATGTTAGAGGAAAGTATGCAAAATAAAGAACCCACAGCATGGCACTTGGGTATGTGCACACGCTGCTGAGCAGCTGAGGCCACCTGATGGACGTTTCCATTCCCTTGATGCTCAGCACTAGGTGGTGGTGAGAACGCTTAACATCTCATAAGTGTATCATACATACATTTCCAAGTGTATGATTGTTATTAACTACAGTCATCAAGTATAGTCAATATGGTGTCACTATTGTTATGAATAATAGATCTCTTAAAGCTATTCTTCCTATTGTACACCATAAATAATGTGTATATAATTTGCATTTGTCCATTAAAAATAAATATATACAAATTTTTAAATTAAACTAAAAAGCCTAACATGCCCCATGGTAACCTCACTGCTGCTCCAGGCCTGCTCCCCCATGCAGAGCAGCTGCTCAGTGAGTATTTGCTCAGGATTTGCTGTGCTGATATATAATCAATCATTCATTCACCAGGGAATAAGTGCAGGCTACAGAGAAACATCACTGAGACAACACGGGGTCAGATGGAGCCCTGGGAAAAGGAAACAACTGAAGGAAAAAAAAAGAAAAGAGGCTCACAGACCTACAAGCTCTGGTCCTGCCAGACAGGGCTGAGGAGAACAAGAGGAGGATCCAACTGATGTCCTCAAACCAGGGCCATCCACGGCACAGGGGACCAAGCCTGCTTAGCTCTAGGGGAAATGACACGCCATTTGATTTTACTTCTATAAAGTTATCTATGTTCTTTTGGGGATGATTTCCA
>NW_003852456.1:2664382-2665592 GCF_000181295.1 Otolemur garnettii | reverse complement strand
GGCAGAGAATTGCCTCTAAGCCCAGGAGTTGGAGGTTGCTATGAGTTGTGCCACCACAGCACTCCACCAAGGGTGATAAAGTGAGGCTCTGTCTCAAAAAGAAAACAAAAGAAGAATTTCAGCTTCTCACATAGCATCTTAAGAGCTAAAACCTGCACCTACAAAACATACGGACATGCAGAGGTCTTGACCAGTTCTATTTGCAGCTTTTTCAGGGATGCATATTTGATGTCACTGTGCACTTTTCTCTATGTTGTCTTCATCTGCTGGCTTTGTAAGGATGCCCACTATGTATGAGAACTCCTAACCATGATCAGACAATGCTTCCAAGCTTCATGCAGTAGCAGTCAGTACTCTTTAAGAGGCAGCAGTGTCCACTGAGAGCTTTTGAACCCTCTCGGGCCACAGACACACTACAAGGGGTCCAGATATTCACAGGAACCCCAAAAAGCATTCTTCATAGACTGATAAATAAGAGCTCAACCACTATGATGTTAGAACAGGTGTCCTCAAACTTTTTAAACAGGGGACCAGTTCACTGTCCCTCAGACCATTGGCGGGCCGGACTGCAGGCCCCGGGATGAGTTGGCTGCTAAGCAGGACAGGCAGCAGCAGCAAAACACCCAGCAGGCCACACATGGCCCACAGGCTGTAGTTTGAGGACGCCTGTGTTAGAACTTACTACACACACACACACACACACTTTTTTTTTTTTTTAATTTCAGAAAATGGCCTTTACTTTTGCAATGGTGAGGAAACTCTTGGGGAAATTATACTGTGCTATGAGAACTTCTGCTACTACAAAAAAGGACTGTGCCAAAGAGGAAGAAATCATTTCTGGCTAGAGGTGTGCTAACAGAAAACTGGAAGGACTCCAAGAAGAAAGGGGAGGAACTAGGTCTCAAAGAGCTTGAGGGTCTGGCTGGGAGCAGTGGCTCATGCCTATAATCCCAGCACTCTGAGAGGCTTAAGCAGGTGGATTACTTGAGCTCAGGAGTTTAAGACCAGCCTGAGTGAGACTGAGACCCTGTCTCTACGAAAAATAGAAAAACTCGCCAGGTGTGGTAGTGGGCACCTGTAATCCTGGCTACTCGGGAGGCTCAGGCAGGAGGATTACTTGAGCCCAAGAGTTTGAGGTTGCTAGGAGCTAGGATGGTACTCTACCCAGGGCAACTGAGTGAGACCATCTCAAAAAAATAATAATAAATAA
>NW_003852456.1:2661899-2663061 GCF_000181295.1 Otolemur garnettii | reverse complement strand
CCGTAGCTCAGCAGTTAGGGGGCTGGTCACATGCACTGAGTTATGACTTAATAGAAAAAAAAAGAGAGAGTGCATGGTGAAGAAGGTGTGTATGGTGGGGCCATAAACACCTGCCCTCTGGCCCTACCCCCTTTGTGTGCCCACAGGGAGGTCCTCATGTCACTCTGCTTAGGATGGGGCCTTCTCTATCATTTGTGGTGTTTTTCAATGGTATCCCTACAAAAGCAACATTCTTTTCTGCACTTTGCCCAGGGGTTCTCACAGCTGCAGATGGGGTGGATGGGAATTGGGTGAATAAGACACAATATGTCCCGAAGAGGCCCAAGTCTTGTCCCAGAAGGGCTCCAGGGATGGGTCGAAACAAGAGTGCAGGAAAGGTCAGAATGGACAGACAGGCGCAGGCCTGCAATCTAAGGGGCAAGGCTCACTGGAGCCAAACTCCTCAGCGTGAGGTCTGGGGAACAGCTGGCACTTTGGGGGCCCTATCTCAGACCTGCTAACCTAGAAACTTGGGGTGCATCCCCCTCAGGGATGCTCAAGTTCGAGAAGCACCATCCTAGAGACATCAAGGTCTCCAGCAGGGCAGTGGTGAAGATGGGCTAATATTTTGGCAGGAAATCTACAGAAGTGTAGGCGGCATATAGAACAGGAGGCAGGGAGAGGCTAGAAAGAAGCCAATTCCTACCAGAAAGGAGAAAAGCAGGAGGGGTGAGACGACAGTTCCATTTGAACAGAAGACTGGGCACTTGGGGTAAGGCTTGAGAAAAGACATTAAGTTGGGCTTTGGATACATGGAGACCACATATCCCTTCAACATAGGTCTACTCTCTTGGTCAACTCCTCAATTCTTATTTTGAGAATCACTGCTCTAGGATCATTTTATAACATTTATAACTTTTAGTTAAATAATTCTTTAGTTTTAAGCTTTTGGTGGTACAGAATCTTCAGGACTTTGAGAAACAAGGAGGCAAAATAGCCAAATCAAAGTGAAAGAAGTTAATTACATCCCCAATAAAGCCATCAACTTGACAATGCAACCTGAGGACAAGATACTTATTATTCTAATTAGAATAATTAGCAAAAGTTTGAAAATGAAACCTTCTAAGGAGACTTGCCAAAAGGAGCTGCTAATTTGTGGCAGCTAATTTCATGAGGGCAGGGT
>NW_003852456.1:2650603-2661572 GCF_000181295.1 Otolemur garnettii | reverse complement strand
AAAAAAAAAAAAAGAAAAGAAAAGAAAAGAAATATATTGCTCTATGCACAATCTAAAGAATATTTTTTTGTTGTTTGTTTGGGAGGTTTTTTGAGACAGAGTCTCACTATGTTGCCCTCTGTAGAGTGCCATGGTGTCACAGCTTACAGCAACCTCAAACTCTTGGGCTTAAGCGATTCTCTTGCCTTAGCCTCCCAAGCAGCTGGGACTACAGGCACCCACAACATCGTCCGGCTATTTTTTGTTGCAGTTGTTGTTGTTTAGCTGGCCTGGGCCAGGTTCAAACCTGCCACCCTCGATGTATGTGGCTAACACCATAACCACTGTGTTACAGGCGCTGAGCCTGTTTTTTTTGAGACAGAGCCTCAAGCTGTCCCCCTGGGTAGAGTGCCGTAGCATCACAGCTCACAGCAACCTCCAACTCCTAGGCTCAAGCGATTCTCCTGTCTCAGCCTCCCAAGTAGCTGGGACCACAGGCGTCTGCCATAACGCCTGGCTATTTTTTGGTTGCAGCCATCATTGTTGCTTTGGTGGGCCCGGGCTGGATTCGAACCCACCACCTTAGGTGTATGTGGCTGGTGACTTAGCCACTTGAGCCACAAGCGCCAAACCAAGCCTGTTTGTTTTTTAAGAGAGAGGGTTTGGCCTGTTGCTCAGGCCGCAGTGCAGTGACATCATCATAGCTCATAGTAACCTAGAACTCCTGAGCTCAAAAGATGTTCCTACCTCAGCCTCTCAAGTAGCTGGAAGGTAGTTGGGACTATAGACACACACCACCATGCCTGGCTAATATTTTAATTTTTGTAGAGATGAAGTTTCATTTTGTTGCCCAGGCTGGTCTTGAACTCCTGGCCTCAAGTGATCCCCTTACCTTGGCCTCACAAAGTGTTGAGATTATAGGTGAACCACTGTGCCTGGCTATGAATTAACGTTTTGGGTGTGCATAACAGTTTGGATGTGCACAAGTGCTATCATTCTTCTTAAACAAAAGTGCCATACTTAAACACTGGGTGTTTAGTGGCCTCAGTTATATCCACAAACTCAGGGAGCTATACTCTGAGTGCTGGGAGGCACAGCTGTCACAACTGGAGCCCAAAATATGTCACAGAGCAGAGCCACCTCAAAAGCAGGGGATGCAATTATAGTACTGGGTCATTAAAGTACATGTGGCTATTTCTAGGAATGCTTACTTAAATGAAAAACACCTGGCTCAGCGCCCATAGGACAGTGGTTATGGTGTCAGCCACATACACCAAGTGTAGCGGGTTCAAACCTGCCAAGGCCAGTTGAACAATGACAACTACAACAAAAAAATAGCCAGGCTTTGTGGTAGGCACCTGTAGTCCCAGCTAATTGGGAGGCTGAGGCAAGAGAATTATTTAAGCCCAAGAATTTGAGGTTGCTGTGAGCTGTGATGCCATAGGACTCTACCAAGGGCGACATAGTGAGACTGTTTTTAAAAAAAAAAAGAAAGAAAGAAAGAAAAATACCTTAAATCTGGCTTTTTGGCCTTCTGACATACCTGTGGATTGGGATGGAGGTGGGGGTTTCAGTTGTGCTCAGGAAACAGGGTGAGCTAAGCAAGCAGCCCCAATCAAAGGCACAGGACTATGAGTCAGGAGAAACTGTGGGTGTTTTATTTCTTCTGTCACAGACCTCTTTCATGTGGTTATATGGTTTTCCCAGTTTTAGAAAAAAAGATGGTGACTGAAACACACTACAATCAAACTAGAGGTCATGAGGATGTTCTGTAACCTCTCTACGCAAGCTAAGGTTCCCCCTGAGGTCAGTCTCCCCACACGGGCTGAATTAGGAAATACCAGTTCAAGTTCCCCCTTGGGAACAGGAAGGGCAGGGAAACCATGAACATCAGCATGTATCACAGGATCCCAAGGCCAGAACCTTTTCAGTATTTAACAGGTAGGAGCAATGAATGGCCAGTTATTTTGCCCTATTCCCTATTTAAGTGCAAAAGCATGTCATGTTCTTGAGGATGTATTAGGTGGTAGAAAGGCCCAAGATTATACATTGTGGCCTCATCCATCTCAATCTATAAATGGGTATCCACTGGCCACCACAGTGAATGCCCACTGAGCTACTTTCCCCATGGAGTGTAGAGCATCCATTGTATCTGCGAGGGAGTGGGTCCAGGTCCCCCACACTCCAGATACCAAAATCCACGGAAGCTCAAGCCCCAGGTATAAAATGCTGTAGTATATGCACTTCACCTGCGCATCCTCCCCATCCTCCCTTATACTTTGAATCACCTTGAGATTACTTACAATATCTAATACAATGTAAATGCCATGTAAGTAGTCGCTACACTATATTGTCTAGAAAATAATGTCAGGAAAAAAGGTCTGTACATATTCAGTACAGATGCAACCATCTATTTCTATTTCCCCCAAATACTTTCAATCCACGGATGTGGACCCCCAGGAGCCAACAGGGTTCTTCCCAGCATTCGTATTTTACATGCGTCTCAGCCCACCCAGACTGGTATCTTCTGCTTCCTTCTATAAACAGACACGAAATGACTTTTCCATTCACTGACCTTTAAGAGAGGTTCTCTGGCCATCAATTCCCATATGCGGCAACACTACATCTTTGCTATATTAAACTAGGTCTTTGAAAGGCCAGCTTATAGGCACACTCCCCTCTGTGATAACTTCTCAACGATAACAGACGGGATATTTAAAAATACACAGACGCCCCTAGCACACTGACAGTAAATGTCACAGGGAACAACGAGGCCTCAGGCTCACTACTCATGCTCACTACTTAACTGGCCAACTTCCCCAGATCCCCTACCCCCAGGTAGGCACAGAAAGGGCAGACCCATCCTGACAGTCAGTGCTAGGTTTTGACATCTGCATGCAAGAAAGATGGGAGGTAAGTGACTATTTACAGAGCACCTGCTGAAGGCCAGCCACCCTTCAGGTGAGGAAACGGGACTCAGGGCACACCTCCCTCTTTCTACAATGTGGTGAGCGTAAAACTCAGCTCAGTGGAACATCCAGGTATGCTAACATTTGTTTATTGTTCGCAAGTACATTCCAAACTTGCCCACACCTTGTTCATCTTGAGGACACAGGGTCCTGCTCACCAGCACCTAGCTGTATTTTTGATTCTTCAATGCTTTCCTCCAGTCCTCACATCTCTAGATCATCTCCAGTTTCCATCTTCCAGAAATCACATCTATCCCAATCAAAGGGTTTGTTTAAGAGAGATGGGATAGGAGGCTGACACAGCACTTAGCAGAATATCTCATCACCAGTGCAAGATCAGTCAACTGCAGAAGAGAAAATCTCACCATCCTCCTTCACGAAAGGGAAGTCACAATAGCCCAAATTCCCCACTCCAATACACGCTGGTCAAGCAAAATAAGAATGTTTCACACACTGGCTATTTGGAAAACATGAGGCCTTCTACTTCATCCCTGGCCAGCCCAACAAGAGCCACATCACTATTTATCAGCCTCTGGTGGCCTGGATAGAAGGGATTTTGCCAAGAAACACAGACAGCCCACCTTTGTCATTCTGCATTTGGCACCAGTTGGCTCCACTTGGGGAAGGCTATTTTTAAACTTAAATAAATATTACAGCATGTGTTTCTGTCATTTGTGTGAACACATGGTTTTTGTTTAAAGAAGTCTGTGGGAAGTGGAATTATACAAAATGAAATCACGTTTTCAGATCTGCTTTATTGTATTCTTATACACCTGTATGGCTTTTTCTTCCCGGGGAAAGGGCACCCAGAAGCAGATAGTTCTTTAAAAAAATAACAATCAATCTCTCTTTCCTTGAATTCCTAAGGCAGCTATTTAATACTTCTGTGGCCTAGTCCTGCACAAAGATCAGAAACTCGCCTTCAGTTCCCTGTGACAGGCACCCCCTGGCCTACAGAGCCCTGGACCCAGCAACTGTTGCCTGTTACCATGCTGACATTGTCATCATCTCATTCAGCAACCTAGGAAGTGCTTCCAAGTCAGTGACAGGTATTACAGCTTGAAGAGCAACTCAGTTGTCCCTAGAATGTGAGTTTAGTAAGAAAAAGTAACTCAGCAAGGTTTTTCAGAGTTTGTTATTAGGAAGTCCACTAAAAGTTTTAGAAAAGGGGCCAACATTACCTAAAGGTAACAAATGCTGATGTCTGCACGCTCTCAGAGTTAACACTTCTAAACAAAAACACCCCTTCTAACATACCCTCTCCATCCCACCCCACAGTCCCAACTATCGTGACTGCTTGATGAAAATGACATCAAATAATGGAACACTTTTCAAAAAGTGTGTTCAAGAATTCCGAGCACCATGTCAGCACAGTTGCTAGGGGGAGAATGAAAAGGGCAAATCTTAGCTCACATGTTCATTTGATCACTTGCACGATTATTATGAAATCAAGACCAGGGAAGGATAGCCCACGGGGAATGGTGACTAGACGCCTGCAATCCCAGATGGGAAGTAAATTAAGGTTAACGACTAAAAACAGTCGAGATTTCCACGAGGATGACTGACAGATAGGAAGACAAAGCATCAGACCAGGAGATTCTCCCCACATCTCACCTGCACTTCCAGGAATACGTACCTGGTAACTACACTGTTCCGAAGCTTCCCAGAAATGAGAATTGGAATTATATTTACAAAGAACTACAGAAACAATACTACTGTACCATATTCAGAAATGACTGCAGGTACAGCCAGATGCTACTAACACTTCCCCCTTTCTCTCAGTGTTCACCTACTACCTCCCTCCTGGTTCAAACCCACTGGTTGACTTGCACAGGTCGCCTGGACACTCCTGCAGACCCACCAGGCTGGTGTTAGGAAGAGCAAGTGTTACCAACACCCTCCCTACCTGCCCTTCCTAGCAGCTTCCACTCAGAATTATCCCTAGACATGTGTCTCACAGCAATATTTGATCCTGCCAAACACAACAGCTCGCCACGCACAAAAGGTCCTGCCCTTCTGGTGTAGAAGGGCATCGCCACTCTGTGTCTACCAGGATCACCCTGATGGGCACACTTGCTTTACTTCCCCAAGCCAGGTGTGAGTCTTCACAGCACCTTATGGATCAAAGGCCCACTCTTCTCTCCTGCAAAAATTGCTTATGCCAGTGTGCAAGTGGGCCTTTACATGCACATATGTGTGAAGTGTGTTCAAGGGGAGATGAAGGAAGCCACTAGCCACACATGAAAAATCCCTCTGTACTACGCTCCAAACACACCCTCTAAATGGGACAAAGAATGCTTACTGAGAAGTGCATGTGAGCTGGGAGGTCTAATTTGCCAGTACAAGCCTCTGGTAGACCATGACTTTGAATCTTTTTTTTTTTGCAGTTTTTGGCCGGGGCTGGGTTTGAACCCACACCTGCGGCATATGGGGCCAGCGCCCTACGCCTTTGAGCCACAGGCACTGCCCCATGACTTTGAATCTTAAAACTATGTTGTTCATGGAGCATTACTGCCACAGGCTGGATAGGCTACATTTAGCTTGCTGCTTTCAAGTTCTTATCTGAGAATGAACTCACCATTGCAGTTTTACAGCATGAAAACAAGTCACTTGCATCACTCATAGTTTGAGGACGGCTCTCACCCTCTGCCAAGGCTACGAAGAGCCCGGAGCACTGCTTCCCACTGCCCTGTAAGCTCCATGAGGAAGCCCTGGTACCGTGCACATCAGGTAGCAATAGCTTGAGTCCTTGTTGAATGAATAGATACCCGATAACTATTCTTTGTGACTCGTGGAGAATTAAACCCAAAGCATCACACCCTCCACAGCAGACTTTCTGAAGCACAGGATTAAAGTGTTAAAGCAAGTCACTAACCACATACGTTCCAATGTGAGGATGTCTAATTTTCAACCATTCACATGAAAAAGTCGCCAAGCAGCAGGGGACCTGAAGGCTAGAGGTTATGCAGTGTGGAATTCAGTCATCCAATGTGGAAACAAGATCATTATAACCAAGAAACTGGTTCTGCACATGAAAAGATAAAAATCCACGCTAGAACCAAGGTCTGGTAACAAGTCTGAACAGTGAATCTGACAGACTAACTGGTTTAGTCTCCAGAAGTAAATTTTAATCTAACTTCTGATATTCTTAAAATTGAGTCTTAGAGGCTAAGGACTTGGAGGCATAAAGAAATTTTTTCATGCTACAATTTACTCCCTTCTCTAATATTTAAAAATAAACAATAAAAACATGAGCTTTTATTTACGTACTTCATAATCTAGTTAGGGTCATCAAAAATCTTTCTTCAACTAACTGGACAAGCCAGTCATTTCCCCATGATGTGTGGCGCTCACGTGTTCTTTCCACCACCTCCTCTAGCAGCTGCCATGGTTCTCACCTGTCCTTCATGATGGTTTGGGGCCTAAATCGCTCCAACTTGATAGGAAGGTCTGTAACCCCACCAGCACCAAGTTCTGCTCTGACCCCTTCTAGGCTAACTGGGTCCAGTGCAAAGGACACGAGAAGGACAGAACTGCTCGTGTTTCCACAACCCTGTGCCCCTCCCCCCTTGTCCTTAGTCCCACCCAATTCTTGGCAGTTTCTAATTCTACATCCAGCCTGTGTACAGAATCTAGGCTCTGTTTCCCTTTTGCTCCTTCCTTTTCCATCACTATCTTCAGCCTCTTGTGCCCATGGTCCTTTTTAAGAAGAGCCTGCTTGTGAGTGTAAGGACTCTGGCCAGACTCTTCACACTGCCCTGGACAGATCTAAACTTCCCTTCTGGTACAAACTTTCAACCACAAATGAAACCAGAGTTCCGGGTCTTCCACTAACTATATAATATGATTTCATCTCTTTGAACCCAGTTTTCTCATGTATAAAATGTGAGGGTTAAGAGGAGACCTTTGAGGAAGAAGAAAACTAACATTTCCTGAACATTCAGAGTGGGTCAGGGAGACACACAGAGCTATGCAGTCCTCTTAGCCATGCTGAAGGAGGGAAGTACTTCCATCTCTCCTGTCTTCCAGACAATCTCAAGGTCGGAAACTCCTGGTGAACTTGCCCACAGCTGCCTGGTCTCAACACAGAAGGCTGGTTCCACCTAGGTCCCATCTCTCCTCTCCCTGGTCACTTTTGTCAACCATGCTCTTGTATTTCCCTTAACCAAAACCACCAAGGTCCACCCCCAAAAGGGGTCCAATCAGTCACTCTCTCAACCTCAGAGAAAGGCTAAGACAAGTGAAAATCAGAAGTCTTGTACAACTCTTGTGAAAGTGAAACAAAAACAAGTACATACAAACCACAAAACTTGCTTCCATTCACTGCCCAGCCAGTCAACCAGAGGCACCTCTCAAATCTTCTTGTTCCTTCGTGTCCTGCCCAAATTTTGCTGCCATGTCACCCTGCCAAGGTCCTTTTCTACCTAGCTTTATTCTGCTTGAAATCCCAAAGTTCCTTTCAAGGTATATGTCTAAGTTCCAGCTATGTTCAACAACTCTCATCCCGGCTGGAATAGAACCTTGCTGAGAAGAGGGACTCTGTGTCATCTTGTCCCCTCATGGAATCCCCTGAGCACACCAGAAAGCCCAGCATAGGGGAGAAGCTCGATGCAGTTTCTGGAATGATCTGTGAGAATGTGGGTAGACCACAGCCAACACCATCCCATCTGTCCCTGTGCTCCATATTTTGGCCTCAGCCTCTGCTTTCTATCATCAAGTTATTTGTTTAGTATATTTCTGTGTATAAAGTACCCCAAACCTCGGCTCAGCACCTGTGGCTCAAGTGGATAAGGTGCCAGCCAAATACACCTAAGGTGGTGGGTTCGAATGCAGCCCAGGTCCGCCAAACAACAATGACAGCTGCAACCAAAGAATAGCCAGGCGTTGTGGCAGGTGCCTGTGGTCCCAGCGACTTGGGAGGCGGAGGCAGGAGACTTACTTGAGCCCAGGAGTTGGAAGTTGCTGTGAGCTGTGATGCCACAGCTCTCTACCCAGGGAGATAGCTTGAGGCTCTATCTTAAAAAAAAGAAAAGAAAAAGTACTCCAAACCAAATATTTCATTGTGATCATGATCTTAATCAATACTATGTCCCATGGAGCTTCCCTAACCTGGGTGAGTGCAGAGAAAGTCAGGAGGCAGGCTGGCCTTTCACTTACCGCCACTTCCACCGACTGCATGGAGAGGTCACATGGCGGCTTCAGGGCTTTGGGTCTCGTGGCGTACCAGAAAGTGGTGAGTGCTGCAAAAGCCCCGAAGCCCATGAGCGTGTTGGTTGGAAGGGTGCGCACGTATTGTCGGAAGTCAACCAGCTCTGGCATTCGAAAATACCGGAACAACTCGTGGGCTTGCATTGTCCTGTGTTGGTAGTTTTCTAAGCTGAATTCTGTCGGAAGAGAAAAATGTCATGTTCATTCCAGGGAGGCAGGACTTGTCTCCAGAATCCCCAGAGGCTGACCGATCTGGGCATGAAACCCATAGTCTAATGCTCCAGGCCTATTCCTGGCTGTCAAATGTTACTTTTCTAAAAACATTTTAGGAATTAATTTTCATTTGATTTCTCCATTATCTTGTGTTTTTTAAAAAAAAAAAAACACTATCTTCTTTCATTAACCACATTTAAAAGATTTTACCCACAAAGAATCCTTCCCATCAAATGCTCAAAGGTAGGTATAAGTTTCTATTTTCCTCTCTGGTATTACATCTCTGTTCTCTTCCACCTAATCAAATACATTCAACTCTCATTATCAAGGCTAATGAAGAGACGAGTGAAGAGGAACAAGCCCAAACCACCTGAATGCCATCAGTTTCTACTTCTTCCAACAGACCTCAGGACAAGTCCCCAAACTGGTTAAACAGACCAATCTAAATTTCACCTTCTTGTACTTTTCATACCAGGAATGTGGTGATGTAAATGCTGGGACACCTGATGTTGGCTATTTTGATAAGATCAGTTTATTTTTTATTCCCCAAGATGTTATAGTGAAAAGAAACAAATTAAATACATTGGTGTGCAGAAACTTTAAACCAACCATCAGATGTCTAGAGAGAGACTTAAAAGAGAGTAAGAATAGCATTAGCATCTAGACCCAAAGTCTGCCTCTCCAGCTTATAAACTGTATGATTTGGGTCAAATTACTTCACCTCTCTGTGTGTCGGTTTCCTCATCTGTAAATGAAGATGAGAATAGAACCTATCTCATCAGGCTTTTAATATTGCTAAATGATTCACATAACAAGGTTAGGTTGATGCCATACACCAGAAAGTGCTCCAAAAATGTTAGATATTTTTATTATTTCTTTACTCTGCCAATAATACATGATTAACCTTGAGTACAGAATAGTGAGGGACCCTGGTAATAAAAAAATGATGCTTGCTTGCAGCTTGCAAACAAAATTAAGAAGCCAAAACACACAGAAAAAATTAGATAAACAACCTGATATGTATGTATCAAAGCCCCAAATAGATTTTACCTATTATTTCATAAGTAGATCAGTATAAAAAAATAAATGTACAGTACAGATAATAAATAAGAATAATTCTAATTAGAAAATTATTAATTGCCCAGAAGTTTGACAGTAAAGGGAAGGGAATAATACTAGTAAAATGATCTGAAAGGTTTTTCTCAAAAATTCCCTGGCAATACAACAAGTATTAATATTTTTAATATAAGTTGAGATGGCATTTGTGAATGTTCACTATGATATTCTTTTTAAGCCTAGGTCACAAAATTGAAAATAATTTTGTTTTTATTTTTCTTTTTGAGAGACAGAGTCTCACTTTGCTGCCCTCAGTAGAGTGCCAAGGTGGTACAGCTCACAGCAAACTCCAACTCTCGGGCACAAGCAAACCTCTTGCCTCAGCCTGCCAAGTAACTGAGACTACAGGTATCCGGCACAATGTCCACCTATTTTTTAGAGATGAGGTCTCACTCTTGCTCAGGCTGGTCTCAAACTCCTGAGCTCAAAGTAACCCACCTTGGCCTCCCAGATTGCTGGCATTACAAGTGTGAGCCATTGTGCCCAGCCAATTTTCTTTTCTCAAATATAGAAATCCCCTGTTTAAATTTAAATCTATACTATTAGTTTTTCAGAGAGCAGCAAAACATCAAGCAGTTTTATTAGTCACCAACACTACAAGAACAAAGTAATGCATTTGCTCACCGCAATCAGTCTGCCTCAATGGCTCTGCGTAGGTGAACAAACACACACTCACACAAAACTTCAGGGTTTAATATGACAGCAAAGAAAGATAAGCAAACTTCTTCAGGCCATAATTCTGGAAAGAAAGCACCAGCACTTGCAAAACCACTCACCATCTGTGCCACCAACAGCTGACTGTGGGGTGACACACCACTGCAGAAACAGAAGAGTGGTGAGGGTGGGGGCGGGGAGGGGTTAGAAAGGCTCAGCCGGTGCTTGCCCAGCCTGCCAAGGTCTCCCAGGGCATGAATCACATGTGAGGCCCACGCTGCTGCCCACTGGGCTAAAGGTAACTAGCAGACAGAATCCATACTCCATTCTCAGGAGAGCAGAGGGTGGAGGATGGGCCAATGGCAAGCCGGGAGCAAAGTCACCCCACCGCACCACCCATGGGCAGGGACAGGCATCCGTGAGTGTCGCTGCCTGGGCTAGTTCTGAAAACAGACACTGTTTTCTTTCTGCTCAGCTTCCCAATAAGAAGAGACAATGGGCATTTTTTTTAACCATTGAAATGAAAGATTGGATATTGGGTGGTGTCTCACCAGCCTGAGATATACCAAGAAAGAAATGGATCATGGAGAGAGGCAGCAGATTTAGTCTATCTAGCTGGGTTCATTCAGAGGGATCAAGCTACTCCCCTCAGTTTGCATATGGGAGCACCTAGTGTGTGCCAGGGACCCTAAAGGACACTGGGAAGACAGTGCTGATGGCACAGTCCAGGCCTAGTGGAGGAGATGCCAAACTGAACAGCAGCGTCTGTGAGGCATTGAGGATGTCCTTTCAGAACAAGGTAAGTAGACAAATTGTGTCCAGGGTCCAGT
>NW_003852456.1:2644629-2650350 GCF_000181295.1 Otolemur garnettii | reverse complement strand
GGGACCTTCTGCCCCTAAACACACACCCAGGCCCTTCTTTCTTCTCTTCCCAAGGTCCCTGAAGTCATTTTCCTAAGACCTAGATCAGTTCAATTTACAGGGGCTGTTCAACAGATTCACATCCCTCAGTGAGAATATGAAGGAATTCCTCTGAATACAAATACAGTCACATACAGGTGCTTAATTTATCTATTTTAAGCATCAGGAGTAGCCAAGCTATACAATGTATCATACTAAGAAAGTTTAGTAAATCAAGGAAAGAAGATTTTTTTTTTAAACTTCAGACTATAGATTTAGTAGCACAGATGCAAGAGCATTTTACTAGACTACTAATCTATAATGCTAAGGAATTAAATCTAGCTAAATTCCTCCATTCAGTGGATGATAATAATAAACTACAGTAGTTTAATTCATATCTCTTAGTAGGCAACCAAGTAACAAGTTAAAAAACAACTTCCCTGAGCAAACTGGTTAATGCAGTACATGGAAAAACCAGTCTATGTATAAAAAACTAAGACAGCACCTTATTTAGATCCACGTGAAGAACAGCTCTTAAACAGGAAACTGACAGCATTATAAATCTTTTCCTTCTACTTAACTGCCACTAAGGAAAGGGTACTTGAAGTATTCAAAATGGAGGCAAACCTAAATTTAAGAAAAAATCAGACTCAATAAATAGCCTTTCAATGCTGTGTGTAAATAATAAACAGCAGATTCAACCCTATCAGGTCTCTAAGAATTAGTAAAACTCATATACTTGCTAACAAAGGGTTAAAACTCCAATACCATTCTAGTTGGAATTTTTTTTTTAACTCCTTCAAAATTTAATTTCCACATCATCACCTAAGGAAGTTCATAGCATGGGCAGATAAGCCAGGCTGTTTGCTACAGCCACGATTCAATTCACTGAGAAGTGTAAGACCCATTGTTTCTAGTGGGGGCCTCTGGTTCTCCTTCCTCTACAGCTCCTCCAGTGCACGTTTCCTCCTCATGATTCCAGAAAGTGGGTTTGCTCAGCTGGGTTTTTGTAATTTCCTATAAAGCTAGAGTCTAAAAAGCACACGAGGACAGTGGATGCAACAATGGCCAGAGACATCTGGCATGTGCCCAGGGTAAGGAACCAGCACAGAAGACGCCTTTGAATAGAACTGGGCAGAAATGGAGGGAGCAGGACAGGGAAGCAGAAGCTGGATTGCGTGACTGTCCGAAAACAGAAATCCCAGTACCTGTCTACCCAGTCTTTAGCTGGAATAGACAAAAACCCAGTTAGTATTGATGCAGTGTTTTGGAAAAGCTTTCACATCCGGTGTCGTATCTGAAACCTCAATAGCAAAATGAAGACAAGGAAACCAAAGCTAGAAACATGGCAGGTTTCCCCCAAGGAAGATGTCCCCATGTTTGTCATGAACAGGATACCAACCTGACTCTAAATCTGGTCTACACAAATGAATTTTTTTTTGTCTCACTTTGTCACCCACGCTAGAGTACCATCATAGCTCACAGCAACCTCAAACTCTTGGGCTCGAGCCATCCTCCTGCCTCAGCCTCCTGAGTAGCTGGGACTACAGGTGCCCACCACAATGCTTGGCTAGTTTTTCCATTTTTAGTAGAGACAGGGTCTTGCCCTTGGTCAGGCTGGTCTTGAACTCCTGAGCTTAAGTGATCCTCCAGCCTCAGCCTCCAAGAACGCTGGGGTTACAGGTATGAGCTACCACGTCCAGCCTCACACAAATGATTCTTAACTGTGCCAAGCCATTGACCCTCTCCCCTGAGAATACACATCATCATCTTTACCTAGGACTGAGAAATCCCCATTAGCCTGACCCAGGGTAGGAACCATGAGACCAGGATCCTTCCTGGTCTAAGGATCCTTCCTGTGCTAACATGCCCCCAAATCCACCTACCCTCTCGATGTCTCACATGAACACTAGCAACTATCCCCCACTCTGCCCTCTGAACAGGGAGGTTCAAGGCCCACTATACACAAAGGTTCACCCCTTACAACTTTGTTTACACTATGAAAGTAGTTTAGGGCCAGAGGTTCTGGTTCACTAGGGCATCATTCTCTAAGGACACAGACACATATCTCTTATAATTCTGCGAGCTCTTACTTACCTTATTCTCTTCATGCTGTTTATAAATCAAAAAGTGGGTAATCTGGATGTTTCTCTCCTGAGTTCCTCAAGCTTTCACCAAGATGAATAACAACAGCTTGATAGAATAGGAATGTAGCCCTCAAACAAACCCACATAAATAGCACCCGTGCCCTGGCAGCAGCAAATTAAGAAATCCTGACATCTTTCCTCAATGCAGCCAGCCAAGCTGGCAAGATGCTGCCATCCCATGCCCCACCTCCTCCCCCTGTACAATAGGCTATTTACAGGAGGCTGAAAGCTCCCCCTTTGTCTTGTACTAGCTGGGCAGAGCTCAGGCTCAGGGCAGAACAAGAGAGCAGCAGACAGACCATTTGCTGTTCTTTCAATTTGCCACTCCAAAACTGTTGGATTCATGCTCCTTAACCCTGGCTGGCAAATTACCTAAAGCTAGATTTGCTTAAGCCATCGCCTCGTGAACCAAAAGAGCAATCCCTAGAGAGAGGGAGGTACAGAAGCTCCAAAGAGGTGCCAGAATCTCCTAATTAGTGACATTCTCTTCTATTTTTGGTAGAGATGAGGTCTCACTCTTGCTCAGGCTGGTCTCGAACTCCTGAATTCAAGTGATCTCTGTCTGTAGTCACTGCCCTTACCCCATCTCTTCTCTCTGAGCACAAGAAGGGCAAGGACCACGTGGGAAACTGTGGGATTTCATATGCACAAATAAGCAAGTAGTTCCACAGGGAACTAATTATTCCCATCCACTGCCCTGGGGCTTTTCTTCCCAACTAACTACAATAAACCTTAAACCCACCTAATTTTCATTAGAGTAATCTTATGAGTTACTAATTCAATTTCCAAGATTTTAGAAAAGGGAAACAAAGCAGAGATGCTTCAGTTTTATAAGTTTCACTTACTAAATATTCAACTTAAATGCTTTGAAACTTAAACCACTCTCTGACCACCCCACCCCCCAAAGTTATCAGAGAAAGAGTAAGACAAAAAGCTTTAAAAAGCAAGTATAATCACAATGCTAGGGGCACACTTTACCCATTCATACGGCCAGAGGTCACAACTATCATATAGGCAGCCTGACCCCCACTAACGAGATCCCAAACATAATGTGTCCAACTGAACAGATAAGTTTTTAGGATATAAATGAAATGGTTAGGCTCAGCTCCCATAGCTCAGTGTGGTTAGGACGCCAGCCACATACACTAGGGCTGGTGGGTTCGAACCTGGCCCGAGCCTGCTAAATACAATGACAACTACAACAACAACAAAAAAATAGCCTGTAGATCCAGCTACTTGGGAGGCTGAGACAAGCGAATCACTTAAGCACAAGAGTTGGAAGATGCAGCCCTCTATGGAGGATGACATAATAAGACTCTAAAAAAAAGAGAAACAGTTAAGTATCTACTTATAGCAGTTTCTATATTCATTCAACTTCATATACATTTAAGTCACATGACAGGTTACTTTGTAAATACCGTGTTAAATTCATATCTCATGAATATTTAATTCAAATTGTTTGAATGTGCATCTTCAAACAGGGTCTTAGACATTTCTAAGGCCATTTCTGTGGCATATAGTCACATTTTTCTCTTCCATTAAATTGTTCAAGTTGAAGTGTTTCTTGAAATCACACAGGTACTCACAGTGAAAAAATTCTGCTTAGTCACAAGAACACATTTGCGTATTAGGATAGGAAAAAATGTCCTGTGAGTCTTGTTGCATATAACTAAACCTCGTATTTCACTGCTTTTTAAACTGATTTTTGAAAGCTTTTCACAATAATAGCCAATGCTTGCCTTTGTAAGGTTAACCCTCAAGAAATAATTACCCAGCTGGTATTAAATTTCATTGCCTCAGAAAAAGTCAAATTCACTTAGTTGACCTTCACAGAGACCCAAGACTAGGACTGGCAGACATGGTTTCAGGACAAGGTGCCTTTTCTACCTGGTATTGCTCCAAATCCAGTGGCTGAGAGAGTGCCCCATGCTAGGAGAGCTGGGCAAGACTTTAACTGAAGGGGAGAGTCTGGGGAAACACTCCCCTTACACTGGGGCATGGGAATTGCTGCACTTTCAGGTGGGGGTACAAGCTGAGAAACATTTGTATACCCGGTGTGTGTGACTTGGAGGTAAAATACACACACAAATACATGCACGAAACTGTAACAAGGAGGCCGAAGTGCAAGAGAAATTATGAAAGGAAAAGGAGGACCTCAGAGAGAAGGCACAGTTGAGCTGGTCCTCAAACGACAAGTGCCATTGAGGAAACGTGCTATACTTCATGCTGTAGGGACAGAAGCAGCCCACCACACACCCAGTGCTAACTTTTTTAAATTTACCTAGAACAGATGACAGAGTTAAATGCAATAGGAGAGGGGAAGGAAGGTGCTCAGGGCAGTCAGTTCAGCTGTGACTTCTGCAGAGCCACTGTATGTTAAGCACTCACCATCGGCTGGTGCTCTACTAAACAAGTACACACGTGACTAATGTGGTCATGGTAGTCCCTACCGCTCGGGGCTGTTACTGCCATCCATGCAAAGATCAGGAGACTGCACAGGACTAAGAAGGCCTGCCCTTGCTCTGTATCAGCACAAGGACAGAGCCCAGGGTGCCTATGACAAGTGCTACACTCCAGCAAGTGGCGGGTGATTCCAACCTAGACAGAAGTGGTAGCTGATGCTGATGACGACAACAAGCTACGCTTCAAAAAGCCAGGGTCTGAGCCCAAATGTCCATAAACAGGTGAAGGGATGAACGAGATGTGGTATATACAGGAAACAAAATATTATTCAACCTTTAAAAAGAAGGAAATTTGAATACATGCCATGACATGGATGAGCCTTGCAAAAATGCCAAGTGAAATAAGCCAGACATAAAAGGACAAATACTGTATAAATTTGCTATAACAGAATCAGCAAATGCACACAGACAGAAAGTAGAACAGAGGTTACCAGGGGCAGGGAGGAATGAGTGCTATTGCTTAAGAGGTGCAGAGGGTCCGTGTGGGATGATGAAAAATTCTGGACCCACATAGTGGCAATGGTTATACAACACTGTGAATGTGCTTAATGCTGCTGTGCAACTGTACACTTAAAAATGGTTACAATGATAAATTTTATGTTATATATATTTTATCACAATAAAGAAACTTTAAAAATCAGTTTTGAAAAGCCAGAAATTGGTAACTAAATGAATACAAATGGAAAAGAGAACTAATTCTGTGCCTGAGCAAATGAACAGTGAAGGGTGAGACAGGAAAGAGGTTTGTGAGCTATCAGCCCAACCCTCCCGGAACCTCCAGGCCTGGAGAGGGTTATGTGCAAGAAGGTTCCATGGACACCCCACCAGGCACTTCTCTGGGTAGGTTACTCTGGGGGCCCCCTGCCTCAGCACACAGGGAGGCAGGCACCCCAGTGCCACTACCTAGAGTCCCTGATTCCCTGGGCACTCTGCCCTTCCTGCCCCACCCCAGCCTCAATAAAGTCTACGACCCCGCTGCATCCCTCCTCACTGTCCCCTTCACCTACCAAGCTCTCCCTAGGCCCTGTTTTCACCCCAAGTGTGGCACTTAGCACCTCCTATTTTCTACTCATGCTAGGTGGGACGTAGCACCT
>NW_003852456.1:2642716-2643883 GCF_000181295.1 Otolemur garnettii | reverse complement strand
GTGCACACACACGTATGTGTACATACACACGCTTAGAGCTCGCCTCCTTCCCCTCTTCACATCCAATGACCTGTCCTGTAGGTCTACCTGGGAAAATGATGATATAGTTAGGACATGCCTGATGAAGACATCTCGGTCATGTCAAAGCTTCTGCGTGGGAAAGAGATGGTTAAATTCCAAAGGTGGATATTTCAGAGGGTAAGTTTCCAATCAGAAAAATTCCTAAGAGAAGCAAGATTATTCCATTTGTCTTCCATTTTGAATTGACCACGGCTAAGCGATTTTGCAGATGTGTCCTGACAAGGCAGGAAAGTTTACGATAAAAGCTAGACAAGGCAACAGGCTGAGACGGACAGACAGCGATGGAGACACAAAGACCTGCTTGTGAATGACCCAACCCTTCTGAAAGGAGAAAGACAGGAGGGCTTCTGGAGACTAACCTGGATCCGACAAGGCACATATTTCAGATGACATTCAGCCCTCAGAGTATTAATTATGTCCCTGAGACTGCATGTTGAAAACACAAGACAAGCAGAGCCTGTTAATGATAATAGCTACAGAAGGAAAAAAGCATGCCTTTTGCCACCAGAATAATCCGGAACTGACTGTCCACCTTACTAGACTAGAATGAAACAAAAAGTAAGCCTCGAAACAAGAGGTCCCCTGGAGAAAGGGAACCTTAACAGGGAGTAACAGATGTCCTCTCACAAGGGCCAGAGCTGGACCCTCGCTAGCAGGGACTCTTCCTCACTGAGGGCCTCAGGGTAGGGAACAGGGTTCATTTGTTCAGAAAACTGCACACAAGAAGGCACTTAAGTCCTGGCGTCTTCTCAGGTGCTTTGTACAAAACTAGTATGTTCCCATCTTCCTATAGTGACTATGGAAATAAACAGGACAGAAACACAGAAAGAATCTTAGGCTCAGATGCAAAATGATTACATCCAGGCTCGGTGCCCATAGCTCAGTGGCTAGGGTGCCAGCCATATACACTGAGGCAGGCAGGTTCAAACCCAGTCAGGGCCTGCTAAACAACAATGTCAACTACAACAACAACAACAAAATAGCTGGGTGTTGTGGCAGGTGCCTATAATCCCAGCTACTTGGGAGGCTGAGGCAAAAGAATCGCTTAAGCCCAAGAGTTGGAGGTTGCTGTGAGCTGTGACGCCA
>NW_003852456.1:2640828-2641961 GCF_000181295.1 Otolemur garnettii | reverse complement strand
AAAAATAGCCAGGCGTTGTGGCAAAAACTCCCCTTAGTCCTTGCAAACAGAAGGTCGTCACCACAGCATTTACAATTTTGTCTCTAACCCTCAGCAAGTTTAGGACAGCAGTGCAGACAAACACACCTGCAGGGGTCAGACTGTGATAACCACAGAAGTAATTGGTGGAGGCCTGGTGCCCCAGCACCAGAGGAGGGAGAAAACACTGTGCATGGGCAGAGACCAGGGGAAGGCTGTCCAGACAGCTGAAGGTAGAACCAGGCCCTGTCTGAACAGGCAGGGACGGGTGGGGGTAGGGAAACACCAACAAAAGCCAGCCAGCTTGGAGCCTGGAGGCAGGGAGGAGGTCCAGCAGCAGCAGGTGGGTGGGGAGCAGCAGTGCCAGGAGGCAGCCACAGCCACAGCTGCCAGGGACTGCTCCCTCCTGACAGCAGGCTGAGAAACAGCTGGTCGCAGGAGGTCCTCACTGGCCACTGCTCAGTCTGTGGGGCCTCTAGGCCTGAGTGGAGACCAGGAAGAGCAAGACACAGTCCTTGTTCTCAAGGAGTCCATATCCCCCTTGCAGCTCCAAGAGGTCACAGCTATCAAGTACCAGTGATCTTGATATGAAGAGAACACAGGTTGGGTAGACTTACTTACACCTCTTAAAATAGATCATGGTGTCAGAGTGACTGATAAGCCAGAAAGGTGGCTTAATTAAAGCCAAACACAAAGACTTCTACCCGGGCAGGGAAAGCCAGCCTCTCACAAGCTTGGAGAAATCCACTTCTGAGTTCAGTGTGTACAGAGTTCACCAGGTACCTACTGCTACTTTTAAAAGCAGAGATGAAAGGACTCTACAAAATATCTGTAAGCACTGAGGTTGCTCAGGACATAGAGCCGTTACGGAACCTGGGACCCTGTTCTGACCTCCGTGATGCTGGAAGAAACACGCGAAAGAGAAAAGGCTAACCAGGATTTAGCTGACTGTGAGGAGAGGGCATAAAGAGGTATTGGTGACAACCACGGGACACTAGATAAAATACAGAAAAAGTTTAGGTAACTACACAAAGAGGATGGGCCCTGGAGAAACTAAAATCAAACAAATATAAAAAGTTGTAGGCTCGGCATCTGTGGCTCAAGTGGCTAAGGCA
>NW_003852456.1:2631383-2640583 GCF_000181295.1 Otolemur garnettii | reverse complement strand
AAAAGAAAAGAAAAAAAAAGTTGTAGATTATAGAATTATGACCCACTATTTAAAAGAGAGAAGAGAGAAACAGAGACCATCCTGTTTAGCCAGCACTTGCTTGGGATAGGTGACACTAGTTTGGGTCTCCATTATTTATGTTTTGATCAACAGCTTGCTAATATTGTTTCATTATATCCATTCTTAAAAAATGATTTCAGGGAGGTGCCTGTGGCTCCGT
Organism: Otolemur garnettii; assembly: GCF_000181295.1. NCBI lineage: Eukaryota > Metazoa > Chordata > Mammalia > Primates > Galagidae > Otolemur > Otolemur garnettii. The sequence goes on along the minus strand of NW_003852456.1, from coordinate 2,640,363 downwards.
GAGTAGGCTGCTGGCCCCATATAGAGAGGTTGGCAGGTTCAAACCCAGCCCCTGCCAAACTGCAACAAAAAATAGCCAGGCGTTGTGGCGGGCACCTGTGGTCCCAGCTACTTGGGTGGCTGAGGCAAGAGAATCGCCTAAACCCAAGAGCTGGAGGTTGCTGTGAGCTGTGACTCCACAGCACTCTACCAAGGGCTATAGAGTGAGACTCTGTCTCAAATAAATAAATAAATAAAAATAAAAAATGATTTCCAAGTACACCTCAAACATCCTGCCATCCAGGTGACACTTGTAAAGACCCCGAGAGTTCTGTGATTCTACAGTTTTAGAAAGTCACTTGCAGGGCTGTGAAACATACACTGCATCCTGCCAAATGCCTCAAAGAAGCCAATTTCAATACTGACTTCAAGCATCAAACTTAGTATGATATTTAATTGTCATGCAAGAACTAGGTGGTGGCTCATGCCTCCAATCCCAGTGCTCTGGGAAATCGAAGAGGTAGGACTGCTTGATGCTAGGAATTCGAGACCAGCTCGAGCAACTTAGTGAGACCTCATCACTACAGAAATTTTTAAAAATCAGCCAGGCGTCCTGGTGAGCACTGGTAGTCCCAGGAGACTGAGGCATGCAAATTGCTTCAGGCTCAAGAGTTTAAGGTTGCTGTGAGCTATGATCACACCACTGCACTCTGGCCTGGGTGACAAAGCAAGACCCTATTTTGAAGGAAAAAAAGAAGTTCATATATACAGTTTGTAAGATCCACGACATGCCAAGCACAGCTCTAGCCTCAGGTGACACAAAAGTGAATAAAAAAGAAAATAAATAAGATACCTATCCTAATGAGGATTCTACATTGTCTGGTTTGGGGACCAAAGGCAAAACACACCCTAAATTTAACCTAACTCTTCAGAGGACACTGCAAATAACCATTACTGGCCCCTGCGTAGAGGTCAAGTGGACAGGGATGTCTGTTCTGGAGGAAGGAGAGTCAAAGTGATGAACGACATGAGGCACAGGGCTGTCCTCTTCTGAGAAGATCTGTCCTGGACCCACAGCTTCACCCTAAACCCCAAGGGCTATAAGTAAGGCTCTTCACCTTGCCTGAACTCCAGAGAGGTCCCGGCATCGGTGCAACTTATCTCGAAATCACATCAAGACAGAAAACCAGAGACTGGCACTTGTCTGCACAGTCCATGGTGAGTCCGGGCATACCTTCTGGAACCCAGTCTGCTGCAGGGCAGACTGCTTGATAGACAAGGTCCCACATTCTGGGACACCCGGAGTCTTTCTTTTTTCCTGAGACAGAGTCTCCCTATGTTGCCCTCAGTAAGAGTGCCATGGCATCACAGATCACAGCAACTTCAAACTCATGGGCTTAAGCAATTCTCTCACCTCAGCCTCCCAAGTAGCTGGGACTATAGGTGCCCACTACAACGCCTGCTATTTTTTGGTTGTAGTTGTCATTACTGTTTGGCAGGCCTGAGCTGGATTCGAACCCTTCATCTCCAGTATATGTGGCCGGTGCCCTAGCTGCTGAGCTACAGGTGCCAAGCCGAGTCTTTTTTTTTTTCTTTCAAATTTCAGGTTAATACGAGGGTACACAGATTAGGTTACAATGTTTGCAGACACCTCAGAATCCTGCCCAAGGCACAATGTAATTGTCCTAGAGAAGGAACAAAGAGCTATTTGACCACTTACTAGTAGCACAGAAATAAGAGACGATTTTAAAGCAGGAATATCAGGTAAAGGAAGCCTATAAAGACTATAGTACAGTTATGTAAGATTACCTGGGACTTGACACTAATCTTCTTCCCTCCCACATCCTGCAAAGCTCACAGCCACCTGCTTCTTGTAACTGAAACTACACTGAAAGAAATACCTAAGACATGCTCCCTCCCACACTCAGGGTTCACCCCAAGGAAAGCACAGGTTTTGGCCTAGAGATTTTCAGTGTCTTGATCATGGCTGTAAGATCTAAGCCTTGCACAGTGTCAGGGCAAATAAACTGGGAATATTATCATGTCTGTTCTTGCTGTGTGCCCCTACCCCGGGCCACCTGACCATCTGGACATCTCCTGATCTCAGTCATCGGATAATCTTATGCACGTATAGCAGTAAGGCCCTATGTTATGTGCTGCCAAAAACACAGAAATGACGATGACTAGGTCTCCTTACATGCCCAAGCCCAGAGGGTAGCTGCAGCGTTCACCTGAGAAAGCAAGATGCACACAGTGAAAAGGCACGTGCACGACAGAGGCAAGGACACTAGTCAAAATATTTAACAACCAGTATGGCCAGTCACCGACCCATCAGAAAAGACAGAGACACAGGCCAACACACAGTGACAGGTTCAAAAGGTCCCTTGCTGGGGTTTTAGGGGTAGGGCATTTGGGGCAGCAGCTTTGCTAACCAGTAGCGGAGTATTTCATTTTAACCACCAGCATGGCCGGGGTGCAAACAGCTGACTGACAGTGAGCCTGGGGTTCCTATGAAGGCTGTGGAGTCTGAGGAAAGGGATTGTGGCCTTAGGACTCTCTGAGGAGCAGAGCTCTCTGGGGTAAGGAGTAGCATTCCTGACAGGTACGCTGAGATGGGCATGCAGGAGCTAGAGGCCCTCCCAGACATGAGAAGGTCAGCAGGAAGACGAGAGCACTCATGTAAGTGGTGGGAGACCCATGACTCCTGTGCCACTGCAGGGTGCTTTCCATGCGTGGTAGTTTGGAAAAGGCAAGGGACACAGCAGGTTAGAACCAAGCTGTAGACACCCACAATAGGCATTTACTATCTAAACTGGAGGTGACAGATGCTGGCTCAAGGTGGTAACACTGAGAATGTAAGGAAGATATGGGTGAAACTGGGCCATACTGGACAGATAATAGGTCAGAATAAGCAGAACCTGCTGACTGAGTGAATTTCAGGGCAAAAATCAAGGATAATACCGAGGTCCAGCCATTCCTTAACCAGGAACAAATTCTACTGTGTGCGTGGCCAGAGGGGAAGGTGGGTTGTGCAACCTTGGTGAAGTCACCTCCTTTCTCTGAACTGTCACTGCATTGGGTAAAATGAGCAGGTTCACTTCAGTGTTTCTGGAAGCTCAGAGCTGTTCTAACGGGCCTCGGAGGTGAAACGAGGCTTAGGAAAGCACCTTAACCACAGCAGCCCCGCTTTTATGCAGTTCACAACTTGGGGTTCTGCCTAAAACTTCACTGGGAAAACAGCCTCTCACCACTAGACAATGCTACTGTCCCTTCAAATGCTGAGAATTCATAGTTCTAGTCTCTTGTCAAGTTTTCCAACATGATCTAGAAAATGATGAGATCCGTTTCTGGTTAAAAAAAAAAAAAACCCAAGATACACGGCAGGGAGCAAAGGTATGTGTGGTGGTGAAGCCAATCTCCTACAAAGGTGAGTGCCGCACCACCATTTCTGCTGAGGCTGCTACCACCAGAGCCAGCACTTTTCCTCCCGAACACTTGATGTGTTGAGTCTCAATAGTTCAGTCTTATAAGAAAAGCTTCCAGGGCAGGCAAAGGCTTTTATTTCTAACTCTAGAACAGTGGTTCTAAACCTTCCTAATGCCACAGTGTATTTCATTGTTAAAAATGGGTTGCATCTCCACAGGTTGAGAACCACTGCTCTAGAAAGTCACAGCTGTGTAGCAAGAGACCTTATCACTGCTTGAACCAAACTGAGTCAGATCCTTTGTCTCCTGATTTGAGGCACAGCATGAATGAAGTGGGGGAATGTCAAAAGGGGCCCAGCTCTGCCTGTCTTGCTGCCTCCTAGATAATCTAGAATTGTCCAGGCCTATGAACTGAGAACCCTTCTAGCTCTGGAGAGATGGTAGAGCAGAGTAATTACCAGTACAAGCCCTGAAGGCAGACTACGTAAGTTCAAATCCTGATGTGAGCCACTTAATCTCTTCACCTGTTCCTCTATCTTTTTTTTTTTTTTTTTGAGACAGAGCCTCAAGTTGTCTACCCATGTCTGGGTAGAATGCTGTGGCAGCAACCTCCAACTCCTGGGCTCAAGAGATTTTCCTGCCTCAGTCTCCCAAGTAGCTGGGACTACAGGCACCTGCCACAATGTCCAGCTACTTTTTTTGGTTGCAGCTGTCATTGTTGTTTGGCGGCCCCAGGCTGGATTTGAACCCGCCAGCTCAGGTGTATGTGGCTGGCGCCTTAGCCTCTTGAGCCACAGGTGCCAAGCCTGTTCCTCTATCGTTTGTATAAGATGGGCAGTAGCAGCACCCACATTTCAGGGTTGTTGGGGGATTAATGAGTTAAGACATGGGAAGCACCAGAACAGGGACCACCTGGCCATTCCAGGCTACGGCCACCACCTGTCAGCCACCACAGCTCTGCTTCCTGGCCAATAATACCTAAAGGCACCAGCTTCTGTAATACCTTCCTCTGACCCTGCTTAATGAAGGGAGAAATAGCATGCAGGATATTTCAGTATTATGTGGCTATTTCCATAACAATCCTGAGAAAATGCCAATCTTTACAACAGCCAAAACTGTACTAATGGATAGAGCATACATTTACCAGAAGTCCCTCCCCAAATGAGGAAATGTCTTAAAAAGCAAGTCATGTTTCCTCCTTTGGTGCCCTCCTTTCTTTCAATGTATCTTTTCAAACCATAAAATCCCTCATTTTTTTTTTGCATTTTGGCCAGGGCTGCGTTTGAACCCACCACCTCCAGCATATGGAGCTGAACACAGAATTCATTAAAACCCTATTGTTAATAAAAATAATTTATGTCATTGTCAATTTCAAGAGATTTAAAGCCAAACACGCTCTAATTTAACAACTAAAAAAGATACACTGAAGTAGATTAACACAGCTTGATAAACTTCTGAAAAAAACAGTTGTACCTAAATTTCCAGCAACAGGAAGAAGTAACTAAAGGGCAGCGTAGCCTGTTCACACATAATACAGTCAGCTTCAAAACTTTTTTTTTTTTAAGGGAATGTTAACAATATTTCACACACTCTAAAAAGTTCACACTGTGGCAACCAAAGTTAAATTGTCAAACCTTTATCTTCAATGTACAATGTATGCTTAAATTTCTTTTTAGGCTCGGCGCCTATGGCTCAAGTGGCTAAGGCGCCAGCCACATACACCTAAGGTGGTAAGTTTGAATCCAGCCTGGCCTGCCAAACAACAATGATGGCTGCCAACCAAAAAATAGCCGGGCGTTGTAGCGGGTGCCTGTGGTCCCAGCTACTTGGGAGGCTGAGGCAGGAGACTTGCTTGAGCCCAGGAGTTAGAGGTTGTTGTGAGCTGTGATGCCATGGTACTCTACCCAGGGGGATAGCTTGAGGCTCTGTCTCAATAAATAAATAAATAAATAAAATAAATAAATAAAATTCCTTTTTAATTTATTTAGAAAGAAAATACTAGAACAGCAGTTCTCAACCCGCGGGTCGCAACCCCTTTGGGGGTTGAACGACCCTTTCACAGGGGTCACCTAAGACTATCCTGCATATCAGATATTTACATTATGATTCATAATAGTAGCAAAATTAGTTATGAAGTAGCAACGAAAATAATTTTATGGTTGGGGGTCACCACAACATGAGGAACTATATAAAGGGTCGCAGCACTAGGAAGGTTGAGAATTACTACTCTAGAAGGAAATATGGTGAAATTTTTGTTTTTGTATTTCCCAAATTTTCTACAATACGTATATATTACTTTTATAATGCAAAAAAATAAATACAGCTTTTCTGGGGCAAATGGTTTTGATTTAGTTATTAGATAGCTTTCAAATTTTGTTTAAAACTTAAATTAATGAAAAGAATTAGCCCAGGTATCTAGTGGAGCCACCGAGTTTGAAGTTTTATGTTCAGGGGATGAGACGCTCACCTCCAGATGAATGTACCTTTTTGAGGCAGGAAGCACAGAAGAGCAGGCCCCCAGTCATCTCCACTTGGGTGGTTTCTGTCCAAAAGGGATACCCTCCAAGCCAGCCAGACTTCAAGGATAACCCCACTGTATCTCACCCTCCCCTCTTGATTCCTCAAAGGTTTCAACTGAACAGATAACTGTGTTGTTTCCAACACAGTCAAGAACTTGAAACTGACAAGATGTAGAATGCGTAAAAGTGAACATAACTTGGATTATGTGATGGTTTCCTCTTGTCACTATTATGTATCACCCCAACCTTACACAAATAAAATTTCTTAAAGAGTTATCATTCAGCATTTGATGTAAAACAACTATCTCAGAGGTGCCTCTGAAGACACTGGGAAAACTGCCTCTAGTTTCCAGTCAGGCTAACCACTCCAGGGCATGTGCTTCTTTAGAAGTTCTCAAGGCCGCAGTAGCTGACGCCTGTAATCCTACCACTCTGGGAGGCCAAGATGGGTGGATTGCCTAAGTTCACGGGTTCAAGGCTAGCCTGAGCAAAATTGAGACGTTTCTAAAAATTAGCTGGGTGTTGTGACAGGTGCCTGTAGGCAAAAGAGGCTGAGATAAGAGAATCACTTGAGCCGATGAGTTTGAGGTTGCTGTGAGCTATGACACCATAGCACTCTACCAAGGGAGACAAAGTGAGACTCTGTCTCAAAAAAAAAAAAAAAACGTTCTCAGGAGCCCCCTTGACATATCAACACATACCACTGGCAGCTTCAGAGGGACTGTGTTCACTGAGAATTCCTCTCCGAGCATGTGTGTCACAGGCACTTATGACCTGTGTGTGTTTGTCTGCTACCAACCTGGACCGATGACCTTCAGTACAAACTCTGGCACATTAATCTGCCTCCTGACCGACTACTGCCTGTCAGAGACTAGGGCTTAGAGAGGCTTTAGGACACTAACAGCTCTGAGCTGCTTTAAAGGAAATTCTTTTCTATTTTGTCGCAGGGGAGCCTTATGCATTACATCATCCAAACCAGACTGTCCATAAAACACTGTTTATGGGTTCTAACTTAAACAGAGTTTGGTTATAACAGACAATAAATGCAAAGGAATAACAGGCATCTGTTTTAAACAGTTAACTTGCTCAATAAATGCAACTGACCTTAAAAACTAAACACTTTCCTAAGGTTGTGGAGCATAAACACCTAGAAATTACTAGTATTCCTATAGGTTTGTTCTTTTCAGCGAAGTAAACTAGAATGCAGAGAGGAGGAAAAACACCCAGTTATAATGACAAGACAACCCAATGTTTTCTCAAGGCCCTCCCCAAACATACAATTATTTTCCACAAAGCAGCTACATCCAAAGTAAAGAAGTAGGGAGACCTACACACTAAGCATGACACGGCAGCCGGTGAGTGCCCTCTGACTTATCCTGAACCTCACTACTCACAAGTAGAGGTAGCTATGAAAACTCTACCCAGATCGTAGCGTCCCCGCCTTCATCTGTCACCTATATCTACTTAAGCATGAAAAATTTAAAAGCTCAGATTTCTTTTTAGTCAGGCTGCCTGGAATAATAATAGAAAATACTGCCAAAATAGGAACAACAGAGACAGGAAGGAAAGATGTCAAAATGCTTATAACTGCTTGGGGAAGGTAACTGCTTTTATAAGAAGTCATTCTATATTTACAGTAAATTTAGGAGACAGAAGCAAGTTTTTAAAATGTCTTATTACTTTAAAGGGGAAGGAGGGTACAGAGTGTGTAGCTGTTAATGATATTCTTTTTCTAGGTACAGAATTTTAGCCCGTTTTAAGATTTTACTCGAATGCAGTCTTTTCATAAATAAGGAGTATGAGAAAGACTGTCTCCCAAGACCTGGTCCTGTTTGTTTTCCCCTGTGTGGCTCCACACTCATGGTGAACAACTGTCCTTAAAAGCCACACCTCCTCAAGCCTGCCCAGCACAGACCTTCAATTCAAACTTTTAAGTTTCAGCCAATCTAATCTGCCATGTCCACCTGGTCTAAAAAAAAAAAAAACTCAGAATTAACCAGAAGTTTTTGGTTGATTTTTTTTTTTTTTTTTTGCTTGCGTTAAGCCAATAATTGTTTTCTTTGGGATAATCCAGGTTAAATTGTGAAATATGTGTCGGGAACTGCGAGATTTCACCAGTTTCTTTCCAAGTTCAATCAATAAAAGGAAGAGTGGCGCTAGTGGGGGTACCTTAGATCCACCTGCACCCCGGGACGCTTAAAAGTCCTAACCAGGGCACTAGAGCACACTTCGATGTCATTCTTTTAAGCTCCATAACCTTGAAATTGGGCAGAGTGGGGAGGGGTCTGCAAGCCTTGGGATGCATCCAGGGGGTAGGGAGTCTGTCTCTAAGATTCCAGCCCACGTGTTTGCCCAAGTCGCCGCCGCCACTCTCCGCCCGCGCCGCAAGGTGACAGACATCATCTCCGCTTCCCAATTTCAAAAAACGCCAGTGCCGCTCAATCAATGACTCCTTCCTCCCCCGCCGGGTGCGGGGGCTGCGGCGCTCCTCCCGCGACACCGTGAGAAGGTCCCCGCACTGCAGCCGGCTTCAGGGCCGCCTTGGACCCTCCTGCCCGCGCCCCGCAGCATTGCGAGACCGCGCGACCCAGCTGCCCGGGACTGGCCGCCTGCACCCGAATCTCAGTTTGCCCAGGCCGGTCCCCGCCGCCACACAAAAAAGGAGCCGATCCCGCGGCATGCGACATCGGGACCCCACCGCGCACCAGCTAGGCGCCCGCATCCCAGCTCCGCCACAGGAAGCCGCTCCGCGGCCTGGAGGCCTCCAGCTGCGAGGGGAAGCCGGGCCGCACATCCGAGGCCGGAAAAGCGGCAGGTCTCCGGGAGCCAGGGGCGGTTCTGGTCCTTTCGCCGCCGCGGCAGCCACCTTCGGGGCTCGGCCCTGAGGGTTCACCTGAGCCCCGCGCCTCAGCGGAGCCCAGGACGCCGCAGCGGGGACAGGCACGGATTCGCACGTCAGGTGACTCACCTCTTCAGCAGGCCCGGCCGCTCCGCCGCCGGCTGTCACTGTAGCCCACTCGGTGCCCGGTGCCGGCTCCGGGTGCTATTTAAGGAGCCG
>NW_003852456.1:2620068-2631255 GCF_000181295.1 Otolemur garnettii | reverse complement strand
CAGGCTCCGCCCCAGCGCCGTGGCTCCGCCCGCCGTCGGCCCCGCCCCGTCGTGCGCCCTCCCGCCCTCTGGCCTAGGCGGGCGCGTGGCCGGCGGGTGGCTGACAGCCGGCGGAGGGGGCGAGCGAGCTGCCCTCGGGTGTAGCAAGGAACCCGAGGAGGGACAAAGGGCAAATTGTGGTGCCTCAAACTCACAACCTGGCGATCGCGGGGGTCTGCAGCGCCTCGGGGTATAGGAGGCCCTTTCCGCGGGCTCTGCGCTCCCCCGTTGCCGGCTGCGCGCGACGTGGCGTGGGGTCCCCTTTGGACCAGCCTTGGTGGCCACAGTTTTCCTTTCCGTTCTCCTTTGGCACTGGCGTGCGCGACCTTTTTCAACCCGATTTCACCACGGCCCCCACGCGCGGTTTCGCCATAGCTCTTGGCCAGAAAGGCTCTTCAGCGAGCTGGAGATGAGGCAACCTGGACAGATCAGGCCGGGACAGGTGGAGCGCAGAGTGGACCGGACATCGCCCACAGGCAGTAGCCAACTCTCTGCCCTGGCTAAGAAGGGGCTTTCAGGGGCCAATGCAGTTGTCTTCAGGGTCCCATCCAAATGCTACTCTTGTCTGTCAGGGTCCTCAGGTTCCAATAACACCGGTCCAACCCAGTTACGGTGGGTGGTGTTTGCACCCAGCATTGGCTGGAGGACTGTTACCGAGTAGGACTTTGAATTGGGAGGATGAGATTGACTATAGTAATAAACACCTTTAGTAATAGCAAATACTGTTTACTGAGCGCTTGACAACAGTAAACTCTTTGCTCTCATTTTATGTAATCTGCACCGTGAGATAGGTGTTATCATTATTCCCTTTTTACAGAAAACGGAGGCATGTAGGTTAAATGCTAGTGAGGGAATTCAGCTGTCCCCAGAACACGCGTGTATGAACTACGACTACACACATGTTCCCTGGAGGCCTCAAGCCTACTCAAGTTGACTCCTGCAAATAGTATCTTGAGGACTTAATTGGATGTCTCTCATTTTTCCAGAGCACCCAAAGGTAGCAGCAGTATTTGCTTCCTCCCATGGTGTGCAGGGCACAGTGGAACAGCTCACTTCTTCTAGACCCTCTTCTAGAGCTGGTATCTTTCAGACTGAGACCCTCCCATTTCAAAGAAAATAATGATCTCCGTGTTTATGTTTACCGTTTCCTCTTGGCTGATCCCTTGTTTTCTCTGTCCAGGTCTCTCACCCCACCCATGATTTCTTTATTTTAACCCCCTCTTTTTTCTTCCTGATTCTCTAATCACTCCCTCAGTGCCAGAGCACTCTCAGGAACTCCCCAAGTTCTGTGGCTGCCATAAAGTGCTACCAACAAGGCTGCTTCAACAACAGAAAAGTGCTATCTCACAGTTCTGGAGACCAGGAGTATGAAATCAAGGCATTTGTCAGGGAAGGACATTCCCCAGGCCTCTCTCTGGCTTGCAGATGGCTGTCTTCTCCCTATTTCTCTTCACATCATCTTCCCTTTCTAGTGTGTATGTCTGAATTTCCCCTTTTTATAAGGACACCAGCCGTATTTCTATAGGCCCTACCCTAAAGACCTCATTTTCAGCTGGGTCTTTTGTAAAGATCTTATATCCAAGTAAGGTCATATATGAGGTCTTACAATTAAGTTTGAGAACTTGTCACTGACAGAACTGATGAAAACATTGCCAAAATTCAACAAATCAAGTGTCAAAATCATTGGCTAACTGTGAGAAGCACAGCAGACCAAGTAAACATAGAGAAACAGGAAAATCTTAATTGAAAATCTTGTCATTATAACACTCATAAGGACCATAGAAATTTTAAATCAGAGAGGCATGAAAGGACATATTCCAGAAATTTAAAAATGAAAAGCTAAAGAAAAGACAATTCTTTCAACCAGCGATAATGCCAGTGAAGCAACTTACAAAGTAGTTTATATACTCAGGAAAAAAGGGGAGCTAGTCAGTGATGTAGAAATAGTAAAAGAATGCATTGTTGAAGTTGTAGGATACTTAGATCCTGACAATGTTTCAAAGTACAAACAACTGCCTCTTTCAAGGAGAACCATAACTGGTCAGCAACATGAATTAACCTTTAACTTAATAGAGCAACTTCATACTATACTTCATATATATGTACACATGCATACATATATACACATATATATTATTTAATCACTTTATATGAATCAACTGATACAAGTGATTCAGCACAGGTTATATACTTCCTTTAGGTCATAACATTTTCTTTGCTATGAAGAATTACTTGCTTTGGGTACTCTTGGATATAGAAAATGGGGACTAGATATTTTTAGCAACTTTCAAGATAAATGTCCTGAAGTTGGGCTTAATTTAGTAAATTTAGTGAGTGTATGCGTACATGGTTCACCTTCCATGACAGGAAAATGTGAAGGGTTTATTGCACAGTTAAAGAGAGGATTAACAGATCAAGATGTTCTCCCTTCTTTTCATTGCATCTTACATCAGCAAAATCTCTGTGCTAAAGCTACTATTTTATATGACACTTTGCAACAAGTTACAAGCATTGTTAACTATATTCCTGCAAATGTAACATGGCATCTTCAGTTTCATAATATGCTGAAGTTGAAGGATGAGGTATTCAAAGTGGATTTCCCTTATCATTCTGAAGTGCACTATCACAGGAACAGGTGCTAGCCAAAATTTTGTGTCAGTGAGAACATAAAGTTAAATTTTATGAAGAACAGAATCAGCAATGTGAATTATTGAAAAGATTTCTATAGGACTGCAGGATTTCTGTGTGATATCATGTCAAATCAAAATGATGTGAATGTTCCTTTGCAAGGAAAAACTAAGTCTAGATACGATATGCAGAAAAAAGTCCAAGCATTTCCAAAAAAAGTTGTCTTTTTCAAAACACTTCAAAAGGAAATTTCAGATGAATATTTTCTCCAGTTAGCAAAAGTCACTGATGAGCGGGATGGTATAGTCCAATTATTTGAAGAACACACAGCTATTATAGACTACTAATTAGAAGATACAATGAAAGTTTCACTGACTTTGAGAATCAAGACATCACATTCTAATTAGCGTTTCAGTCTCACTTAGTTGATATCACCAAGGCACCTAAAGAACTACAGATGGAATTGATTGAGTTCTCAGTAGATGACATTTTAAAGTCATTGTTTTGGCCAGGCACAGTGGCACAAGCCTGTAATCCTAATACTCTGGGAGGCCGAGGTGGGTGGATTGCTTGAGCTCAGGAGTTCAAGACCAGCCTGACCAAGAGAGAGACCCCCAACTCTAAAAATAGCCAGGGATTGTGGTGGGTGCCTGTAGTCCCAGCTACTTGGGAGGCTGAAGCAGGAGGATGGCTTGAGCCCAGGAGTTTGAGGTTGCTATGAGTTATGCCATCACAGCACTCTACCAGGGCAAGAAAGTGAGACTTTGTCTCAAAAAAAACTAATTAATTAGGCAGTGCCCATAGCTTAGTGGGTAGGGAGCTGGCCACATACACGGAGGTCAGTGGGTTTGAACCTGGCCCGGGCCAGGTAAAACAATAATGACTACTGCAACAACAACAACAACAAAAATAGCTAGGCCTTGTGGTGGGCGCCTGTAGTCCCAGCTACTGGGGAGGCTGAAGCAAGAGAATCACTTATGGTCAAGAGTTTGAGGTTGCTGTGAGCTGTGACACCATAGCACTCTACCCAGGGTGACAGCTTGAGACTTTGTCTCAAAAAAAAACAAAACAAAAAACTAATTAATCAATTTTAGTCAATTTTAGTTTAATTTAATTTAAAATAATAAATAATAAATTAAGTCATTGTTTAATGCTAAGAAAGATCCAATTGAAATATAGAAAAATGCAATAGAATACCCTTTGGCAAGGGCATGCCCAAAAGTGCTTTCTTGCTTTTCAACCACTTATTCCTGCAAATCTATATGCTCCTACCTAACCCAAATCAAGATGCCCTTAAAGTCACAAATAACTGATACCCATCTAGAGGATCAACTGACACTTCAGACCTCCATGCTGCAAATATTCAAATGCTTTCCAACAAAAAGCAGACACAACAAGGTCATTAAAAGTTAGTTGATTTTAACATTAACAAATAGTTATATTTTTTAAAATTATTAAGTGCATAGTAGTTAGATTTTCACAAAATAATGTACATCTCTAAGTATACCTAATTGACGTTTCTTGAATGTGACCTCATTTGATTACAACTGAATTAATATGGCCTTCCAACAGGAAAAGAGGTTTCCTACCCCTGGCCTACCCATTGTTCAAATTTCCTTAATTTTTTACCTAATGTCCTTTTTCTGTTCCAGGATCCCAACCCATGACATTTAGTTGTCATGTCTCCTCAGGCTGCTCTTGGCTGTGATATTTTTTCATAGTACACTTGTTTTTCTAGGACCTTGACAATCTTGAGGAACATTGGTCAGGTATTTTGTAAAATGTCCCTTTATTGGGATTTGTCTGATGTTTTTCTCATGATTAAGCTGGCATGTAATGGGTTTTGGAGAGGAAGGCCACATATAACATTTATATAATATGACCTACGGAAATAATAGAAAGAAAATTTGGTCTTTCCTCAACTGGCTTTGATTAGATGGTGATGAAAACCAAATCCATTCCTTTCTATTTTATTATTTTAAAAGTGTTTTTTGGCCCGGCCTTATGGTTCATGCCCTGTAATCCTATCACTCTGGGAGGCATCAGTGGGTGGTGGATTGCTTAAGCTCAGGAGTTTGAGACCAGTCTGAGCAAGAGTGAGACCCCAACTCAACTAAAAGAGAAAAACTAGCTAGGCACAGTGGCATATGCCTTAGTCCTAGCTACTTGGGAGGGTGAGGAAAAAGGATTGCTTGAGCCCAGGAGTTTGAGGTTGCTGTTGATATAGGATTCCACCACTCAGGGCTAGACAGGGAGCCCCCCATTCTCTAGGCCCGGGTGAGCTCAGAGGTTAGCCCCCATTTCTAGGCATAAGCAGACTGCCTTTTTGGGGACACACCCTCTGGGCTCTAATAAGATCATGAACAAAGCAGCCTGTGATGGTTTTTTGAGTGTTTCCACCTTAGGTAGGACCCTACACCCTAATCCCTTCTCAGGGACAAAGACTGTAAAGGACATGATAACTACATTCATTCATTCACTCGTTAATGCTCTCATTTCCACCTACCAACTGCCAGCCATGTGTAACACTCTAGACCTAATACCCCTAGATAAAAGAGCCCAGGTGGAGACTCCTGAGGGAGTTCTTCAGTTCTTTCCCCTTCCAGAAGCTCTGGTGCTTTTTACTTTTTCTGTATTCCTTTCTAACTTCTAATAAAAGCCCTATCTCACCACTGATTCATGGTCCCTGGGTTCATTCTTCAAATGCCCAAGACCAAGGACCTACTGAAGAGTGAAATTCCAGTATCACTGTGAGCTATGATGCTGCCATCGCACTCTACCCAGGGCTACAGAGTGAGACTCTGTCTCAAAAAAAAAAAAAAAAAAAGAGAAAAGAAAATGTTTTTAAATAGTCATAAACTAGAGACAGATGTTTTTCATTTTAAATAAGTGCTGATTGGAAGAATTCATGGTGGTATACCTTCTAACTATGCCCATCTCATTCTCTCATCTCTCTTCCAGATGCCCTGGGACAGTTGATAGTGAGATATGACCTTTGGCCTTGAGCCTTCCACCAGGACTCCAGTTGAGTTGGCAGAGAGTGGAGAAATAGCCCTGAAGACATTCCTGTGTGTTGGCAGAGGTGGGAGGCTAGAGATACCCATGCAAGTCACTGCAAACTCCATGATATCTTCCCCAAACCCAAAGAGATGCATGTCTAGGTCCATTCACCCTTAATTGGGTTCCAAAAATGACCCCAACTGCTTCAGCACTACCATGGGAGGGAAGGGTGACTACCATGGAATACAGAGTGACAGCCCTCTCAACTGATTGCAGCTGCATTGTCTTACATTGGCCAATGGCACAGAGACACGTAACTGTGTGAACTCATTGACAGAGTCCCTCCTCAGGTCTCACAAGGGGCTTCTAGAAGTGAGCAGCCCTGAAAATGAAGCTATGTTGGCTTCACAGTAAATCTACTTGGTCACCCTTTTGGCACCATTCTTGTGCTACTGTTTGGGTTTGCTGGTGCAACTTCCTTGGGCTCCTAGCAATAGGAAACGGGGCATTTCCACCAGACTGACACTGTTCTGTAATGACTGATAATTATCACACAGACTTCAGTGGGCCTAATGAAGCCATGGCCTTCCCTTCTCCACACCTATTTTATATTTTATAGGCACTTGAGCCACTGGCTTCATTAGCTTTATGGGAGAGGGCAGTCCACATGTCTTTAGTAACTTCCTTGGGTTTTCTCCTCCTGCTTCTGGGTCAGAGGCCCCCAGCCCCCCTAGATTCACTGTCCATGCCACCTCCTTGCACTGCAATTCTGCACCAACACACAGTTGACGAGGTCAGGGTCTCCAGACCCCACCCTGCACCACCTCAGCACTCTACATTCTGTTTCTTGAAGTGATACGATGGTTTTATTTAGTCAACATGAAAAAGAAAGTGTCTTTCCAACTCAACTGGCTCCTTAGGCTCAACCAGTATTCATGCTCTTCATAAGGGTTCTAAGGCAGCTGTCACAATCTGTCCCTGCTTTTCTCACCAACCAAGTGGTCTGTCTTTCTCCTCAACAGCTGTTTCCAAAGGTCTGGGTTGGGCGCAGTGGCTCACGCCTGTAATCCCACTCTGGAAGGCCGAGGTAGGTGGATTACTTGTGCTCAGGAGTTGGACACTATCCTGAGCAAAAGTGAGACTCCCATCTCTACTGAAAATAGGAAAACTAGCCTGGAGTTTTGGTGGGTGCCTGTAGTCCCAGCTACTCAGGAGACTGAGGCAGGTGGATCACTTGAGCCAAGGATTTTGAGGTTGCTATGAGCTATGATACCACAGAACTCTATCCAGAGTGACAGACTGAGACTCTGTCTCAAAAAAAAAAAAAATTTAGTTTTCAGTAACAGCTGCTTCATTGCTGGAGTCTCCCAGATGACACCCATGTCATGTTTCCCCAGAACTGGGGGCTGACTGTTGGACAGTATTTCTTCTCTGAGTGCCACCACCTAGGCATGGAGAGCTAGAACATGTCTGATGGATGAAGGACCCAAGAATGCCAGGCTGGCTCCATGACTCATGGGAGGAAAGCATGTGGGATTATGCACTTGACATTGGTTCCTTCTTCAAATGACAGATACAGACAACAACTGTGCCTTTTCTGACGTCTTCCTATCAGGAAGAGGCAACACAGATGTTTCTTTCTTTAACAAATATGCCTCATGGCTGTCTCCTCCCCAAAATAGGCAATCTCAAAGTCAACAAAACAAGTCCAGAGGACAGTGGCTCTTAGGAACTCAGGAGTGGTACAGAAGGGCAGGTGGTGGAGTGTCTTCCAGAACAGTGCTCACTGCTTGGGAACAACCACCTCCCCCTGAGCTTTGCAAGAAGGCCACCTGGACTGTTCCCTTCTGGACTTACCCCTGGAAGAGTCCTGTGTCTCAGGCACACTCAGGCCAGCTCTGGCACACCTGGACTTTCTGTCTTTTGCCTTTTTAGATCATCTGCTCCTTCCCTAGAGAGTCTGAGCAATCTGTGCTCAGCTGGGCTCCTGAGCTTGCAGCAGTGACTTGCAGGAGCGTCACTAACAAAGGGTTTTATCAGGATGCTGGAAAGGGGCATCCCACCAGCAGACTGTGGTGCTAGTCTGATCCAAATGAGGCGAAGGAAGGCTGAGGGCTTCCTTGGCTCCTGTGTGGTCTGATGAAACTCGAGCCAGGCAGACGGGGAGTGCTGAGACACAGCCCCTATCACAGGAGTCCTGGGTCTCTTAGGAAGGGGGCTGCCCCAGAGCCCCTGCCATGCCCAGCTGTTCACAGCAAAGGCAACATCTGGTGCCCTGGGCCATGTACTCTCTGATGGAGCCCTGCAAGGTGCTGTCTTATGAGTGCCATGCTGGACTGGGGCCAGGCTATCTCATGAACAAGCTGTGTGGGCCCTGCTTGGCACATATGTAGAGCAAGAGCCACATGACACTGCGAGATGTGCCCTGGAATTGCCATCAGAGAACTGGGTCATCCCCTCCTCCATCACTTACTAGTTCAGTGATCTTAGATGAGTTGCTAAACCTCTCTGAGTCTCTCTTTCTTGATCTTAAAGATCAGAAGATCAATGATGTATCTCACTGTTGTTGAAGAGTGATGTAAGCTCATTCAAGAAAGAATGCCTTATATGACGTTGATACAAATGCCAGAGCAGTTGCACAATTGGCAAAGCATAATTACTGACGACCAAAGATAGGACATACAGAATTTTGCTGTAGGGAACATCAGTGGCAACAACATGGATTTGTCTGTCTTTGTGGATATATTTATGATACTGGACCCTATCCCAGTAGTTGAAGTCTATAGGGTCTCAGACACTTAGTAGCTATCAGTTGCCTTGACTATGTCCTGAGAAGATATTTATAAAAATAAAAAGATGCATAAAGGTTAGGAAAGAGGAATATTTCAGAGAGGCCTAAATTTTTTTTTTTAAACAAAAGATGGCTGTTCTGCAGCTGCTGGATAATTCACAGTTATTGGTAATTTGTGGTGAGTCAGCAGCGGCTTCTTCCTGCTTCTTCCTGCTTTTTTCCTTTTCTGTTTGTAAGAGGAGAAAAACACTGGGCCATGCTATCTTAGTTTGCAGGCATCGTTTCATGTTTTGGGTTTTTTTGTTTTTGTTTTTGAGAGAGAATTTCACTCTGTCACCCTGGGTAGAGTACCATGGTGTCATAGCTCACAGCAACCTCAGACTCCTGGGCTCAAGCAATTCTCCTGCCTTTGCCTCCACAGTAGCTGGGACTATAAGTGTCCACCACCACACCTGGTTAGTTTTTCTATTTTTAGTAAAGATGAGGTCTGACTGTTGCTCAAGCTGGTCTTGGAACTCCTGAGCTCAAGGGATCCACCCACCTTGGCCTCCCAGAGTGCTGGGATTACAGTCATGAGCCACTCTGCCTGACCCATCCTTTGGTTTTTACTCTAGGGAAACACTGAGATGTCAAGGCCATAGAACAGCCCCTGAGGGACTGTGGGGCAAGAACACAGATGTAGGTGGGGCTCTGGGGGCCGCATCTGGAGAGCCAGACCCCAGGACAGATTCTTTCATCCTAGGATTCTACAGGATGAATCCTTCATCCTGAAGGATTCTACAGGATATGGACAGTGACACTGGAAAAACAAAGATGAGGAGACTCCATGGGTTCATTTCTAAACAGCAGAAAGATTCAGAACTAGGCAGATTTTCTGATGGAAAAATTGGTACCCTATATGATCTGGTGTTAAGACTCTAATCACAGCCCCAGGGTTGTGGGTAAACAAAATGAGAGGCTGGACTGGCAGTAACCAGGTAGCCAAGAGTGGTGGCTGAACCAGAGCCTAATGATTCATGCCATTAATAGTTCTCTGGACTGTGAGGAGACACAGCACCCCACCTGGGGACACCCCATCCAGGTTAAACACCTCCCTGCTCACCTCAGTGAAGTGTTCTCTTGTTTTTGCCACCACCCAATAATTCAAAGACAGTGATTTCTCCTCCACGGCCAGCCCCAGAGTCCTGGCTTTCCCAGCCTCTTCTTTCTTCCTGGCCAGCCTACCTCTACCCCCTATACCCGACGGTATCCAGCAGCCTCCACACATATGAACAGGGACATCTAATTGCAGCATGAAAGGACAAACCAGATACTAACAGAGGGGGCCTGACTGAACCCAGGCTTCTGACAGAGAGGTCTACAGACTCCCCACATGGAAATAGAAGAAAAAATTACCAGCCCACCTAGGCCTGCTTACTCAGAATGTCTCGGAGGGGAATCAATAATCCCCACCCACATATTTCCCAGGTGACTCTTAGGCACACATAAGAGGTGTATGGAAATGACTTCCAGGGCCGGGCATGGTGGCTCCCACCTATAATCCCAGCCAACAGAGGCCAAGAGGGGAGGATGCCTTGAGCTCAGGAGTGAGCCCAGCCTGAGCAAGAGTGAGCCCTCATCCCTATGGAAAAATAGAAAAACTAGCTGGCATGCTGGTGGGTGCTTATAATCCCAATTCCTTGGGAGTCTGAAGCAGGAGGATTGCTTGAGCCCAAGAGTTTGGTTACTATGAGCTATGACACCATGGCACTCTACCCAGGGTGACAGAGTAAGACTCTGTCTCTAAATAAATAAATAAATTGATACTACTGTTGAACACATTTTGCAGAGGAGAAAACTAAATCTCAGCAAGTTTAACTATGGTTGTCAGAGTCACAGTTAACATGAAACATGACCTTGACTTCAGATCTTGTCTAACTCCTAAGTTTGTCATGCTATTTATGTGCTAAAAACGTCCACAGCAGTTCCCCATTACTTGCCAGGTCCCGCCCAGCATCTGCATTCAACATCCAGCATGTCTACATCCTGATTCCCTGATCTGCCTGGCCTACTGCCATCTGCTCCCCAGAGCACTGCTCCATAACTGCCCCACCTTCCTGTGCTATGGGTGAAGCGCAGACCTTGAATACCGACCTTGTCATTTAGTACATCTCTAACCCGGGGTTCTCTTATTTGTAAATACCTGGGTCATAATCCCAGTATCACTTAGAGCATCAGATGGGATGGACGTGAAGGGCCTGATGTGATGCAAGACTCATAACAGGTGTGTAATAAATAGGACCCGCTATGATTGTGATGAATATTTCTGCTTCTCAATCTTTACTCATGATATTCCCTACATACAAAATGCCCATACTTCCTGCTGCTCTAGCCTAACAGTCCTATCTTTATTAAGCCTTCCTTTTGCTCTAGCACACACTGATCTCACCCCACCTCATGTCTGAGTGCACTTTTTTTTTTAGTCAGAATCTTACTCTGTTGTCTTGGGTAGAGTGCCGTAGAATCATAGCTCACAGCAAACTCAAACTCTGGGGCTCAGGCAATCCTCTTGCCTCAGCCTCCTGAGGATCTGGGGCTATAGGTGCCCACCACCACACCTGGCTATTTTTTCTACTTTTAGTAGAGACAGGCCTCACTCTTGATCAGGCTGGTCTCAAACTCCTGAACTCAAGGGATCCATCTGCTTCAGCCTCTCAAAGTGCTGGGGTTACAGGCATGAGCCACTGCCC
>NW_003852456.1:2609675-2619715 GCF_000181295.1 Otolemur garnettii | reverse complement strand
GCCCTGAAAGAGAGTACTGAAGATAAAGAGCCACAAAGAGCCGTGGAGATGCACTCACGGCTGTCAACAACACAGCACAAAGAGGAAGCACATTCATTTTATTTACTACTATTATTATTTTTCACTCCCCACTATACAAAGGAGGAGAGGAAGCACATTTAAACAGAAAAGCCGTAAGTTACATTAAAGAAATGAGACTGGGCCTGTCGCAAGAAAGGAAAAGTCCAAAATGAGCTCAGGTTGCTGATAAATTAGGTCATAGGAAGCCAGAGGCCATTCTCAAATAGCCGCTAATGAAGGAAGTTAGACAACCATGTTATTTCCAAAGAAAACAAGATTATGTTTATTGAATGATCTGAAAGATACAAAAAGGGCTGGGTTTGGGTGCTTTGTTTTGGTGGCTGAGATGGAGTCACACCTGTATTCATCAAATCCCAGGAGAGGGAGAGATCCTGACAGTCTGATGAACTCTCATGTAGGAACCGGCCAGCATGGACCATGACTTGAAAGGAGAGGATACTTATGACTTTAGACCTCTATTTTGCTGAGGAGGTGGAAATGATCTACTCAAAGTGAAGGCAGGGTGAGAAGCGGGAGTATTATGTTGTACACCACTTGTGAGGCACCATCTTTGACCACGCCATATGACAAGGCTGCTGTGAGGACCCACTGTTTGATGTGTTCAACGTAAAGGCTAGAGAGAGTGGTGTCTTCGTGAGGGCTTACTACCTGCCATCAAACTGGCTGAGATTCCTAATGAATGACCTCAGCGTCCACATAACAACTCCGGGAGACAGCTCCCTTCATGCCATCCTGCCATCTTCAACATGTGCTTTCAAGACTATCTTGGGGGCCTGGCATGGTGGCTCACACCTGTAATCCCAGCACTTGAGAGGCCAAGGCAGGTAGATTACGGGTTTGAGACCAGCCTGAGCAAGAGTGAGACCCCGTCTCTAAAAAAAAGCTGGGCATTGTGGCAGGTGCCTATAATCCCAGCTACTTGAGAGGCTGAAGCAAGAGAATTGCTTGAACCCAAGCATTTGAGGCTGCTGTGAGCTAAGAGGCCATGGCACTCTACTGAGGGCAGCAAAGTGAGACTCTCTCTCACAAAAAAGATTATCTGGTATTATCAGTCAGCAGATGGGGGAATTGGAGAGAAGCTTCCTCTGCCCTGAGAGGCAGTACTATTTCCACTACCTTCCCCTGGCAAAAACTACTCATACTGACCCACACCCAGAAGCAACAGTGACTGGGAAATTAATCTGATTGTGTCTCCAGGAAAGGGAAATAGGCTTAGTGAGTCTATTTCTTTAGAGGAAAACATAGACTTGGGTTGGGCCAAAAACAAACAAAACAAACTAAATCCAGGTAATGATTCATATTTTTCTATCAATCGACGTGCCTATAAATCTGAAATGATTTAACGTTTAGTTTCAAATCAATGTTTTGTTTGTTTATTTGTTTTGTTGCTGTTGTTTTTTTGAGACAGAGCCTCAAGCTGTCCCCCTGGGTAGAGTGCCATGGCATCACAGCAACCAACTCCTGGGCTCAAGCAAGTCTCCTGCCTCAGCCTCCTGAGTAGCTGGGACCATCGGTGCCTGCCACAACACTCAGCTAGTTTTTCTATTTTTAATAGAGATGGGGTCTCACTCTTGCTCAGGCTGGTCTCAAACTCCTGAACTCAGGCAATCCACCTGCCTTGGCCTCCCAGAGATCTGGGATTACAGGTGGGAGCCACCACACCTGCCAACGACTCATCTACTTTTTACAATAAATAAAAAAGACTTTGATGGCCGAGTGAATTACTAAGTTAATGAAGTGCTGAAAGGTCATGATTCATAGTCATGTGGTAGGACATAAGTCTTTTCACCAAGAACGAAAGAAAAATCTAAGAAGCAGAAATGAGAAAGGAGCTATGAAAATTAACCATTTAGCCGGCAATTACAACACATATGGAGAGACAAAAAGTACAGAGCATTGAAATCGTTGAAATGCAGTCACTGGAGTGTTCCCTAATAGTTCCCTATTATCAGGGGGATGTTGCATTTTAAAGGTTGTTACTGTTTTATGTCTCCAAACTATTTTCAGATTAAAAGACAGCATCACCGATTGCTTGATCTTAGGAGTTCAAAACCAGCCTAAGCGAGAGTGAGACCCCATCTCTACTAAAAATAGAAAAACTAGCTGGGTATGGTGGCGGTCACCTGTAGTCCCAGCTACTCAGAAGGCTGAGGCAGGAGAATCACTTGAGCCCAGGAGTTTGAGGTTGCCATGACACCATAGCATTCTACCCAGGGTGACAGAGTGAGACTCCATCTCAAAAATAAATAAAATAATAATAATAAATAAATAAAGTTAAAAAAAAATCTGACTGGGCATGGTGGGGGGAGCCTGTAGTCCCAGCTACTTGTGAAGCTGAGGCAGGAGGATCGCTTGAGCCCAGGAATTCCTGTAAGATATGATGATGCCACAGCACTCTACCAAGAGTGATGAAGGGAGACTCTATCTCAACAACAACAACAAAAAGTTAAAAAAAAATCAGTATATTGGGTGGCGCCTGAGGCTCAAGGAGTATGGCGCCAGCCCCATATGCCGGAGGTGGCGAGTTCAAACCCAGTCCCGGCCAAAAACTGCGGAAAAAAAAAAAAAAAAAAGAAAGAAAAAAGTCATATAACTTAATGACCATTTTAACTAGGAAGGAATAAAGCCTCCAAGTGGTGAAATGATTTGCTCAATGTTGCAGTTAGTATGGTCCAATTCTACCCTGTAAAGAGACACTAGCGAGCCTATGGTTTGTTGAAACTGAGGCTGCTTGGACACAAAATATTATTACTTCTTTGACAAAATAGATCGAGAACAAGGGCCCTAGTTCCTGAAGTTGCAGGTGAGGGAAGGAGTGTGTGAACAGGCAGTATGGCCTGGGAGTAGGGAAGAGGGACAGCCTTTGGGTGCCCAGGGCCAAAGTCAAAGACATAAGGCCCCTCATGGGGTCAGCTGGGACCAGCAGTCGGGGTCAGCTGAGACCAGCAGTGAGGGCCAGGCTGCAGTGGGCCCCAAGCCTGGGCTGGTGGCTTATTCTCAAGCCCCAGCAGATAGATATGTGAGGAGCGGGAGACTCATGCTTTGCACCTGTGGAATCCAGGATGGGCTCAGGGACGGGGGGTGTTAGAAGCAGGTAGATCTAGCAGAAATATGGTGGGTTAAGTGGAAATATAGAATAACCCCAGTGGGTTTGTGTCTTCCAAAGGTTCCAGATTGGTCCCCTGATGTCTGAAATCCCAGCCCCACTTGGACACTTACTGGTTGTTTGAGCCTGGGCAAGTTGTTTGTATTCAGAGGGTGTAGCTGCCTTCTTTTCATGGGGTATCATGTAGGTGGTAAGTAGGAACACCGCAGAGTTTAGGATTTGTAGGTTCACCCTTGGAGAGCAGAAAGTTGAGTTGTTGGAGGTACAAAACCACTGAGGCATGTGGGAGGCTGTCCAGGGTGGAAGGTGCTGGCAAGGGCAGCCATTATGCTTCTTGGTCACCTCTACTCGGGAACAAGCAATCCATTCTTCCAGATTTTTCCTTACAAGTCAATCATACATTTTCTACTCTTATGATGAACACCAGGGTTGGAAAAAGGCCTAGATAAGTACCTGCCTAGATAACATTACTAACAAGGGAACTTACTAATAAGGGACAGTGATGGAATCTTTCTTCAGTTGCCAGGTTCTGTGACAGAAGCTTTACCTTCATCACCCCTCCCCCGACAGTCCTACTACCCATGTACAAACAAGGGCGCTGAGGTTCACAGGGGTCACAACCAACCAGGGTGCGGGCAGGATTTGAACTCAGGTGGGCAGCTGCAGTTTATAATCACCACGTCCCACACCATCTCCCCTAGTGAAATTCCCTGGTGAAAGCTACTAGGTCATAAATGAGTAGGAATAGAGAACAGAGAAGGAACTTTTAAGGGGAAGAGCTGGTAACTGGAGATTTGGGGGATAGGGAGAGATGATAAGAATTGAAATGGAGAAGAAGAAAAGTTGGTTTTGTGGGGGAAGTACAGAGAGTGAAATTTGTCTTGGGAATAAGATTAAAATGAAGCCATCAAAGCTGGTTGTATTCATTCATCATGTGCCATAAATTAAACATTCATTGAGCAGCTAAAATTAAACATGCGATCAGTCTTGAGGGGACGCACAGTCCAAAAGCCAGATGTTCATATACCTCCAAAATCTAGTTCAATGACGAGAGAAGTTTCTGACAGAGAGGGAGTGGAAGTTACTGCCTAAAATAGATCCCTGGGCCAGAGGGTACAGAAGGATAACAGGAAGCTCTAGCCAAAAACACTAGGATCTCGTCTTATAGGTCTCTTTCATCTCTGCCAGCACGAGGCCCGGTGCTGGGCCAGATGAGAGGAAGCCATAGATCTAAATCATTCCTCCCGTCTCTGCACAGAGCAGGCAGGGTCTCTCTCTGCCTCCATTCATTTAGGTCAGCCTCCCTGCCAAATCCCAGCCAAGATCAGACAAGAGTGACCAAGAATTTAGGGTCACTTATTTGGGGGTAGAGAGAGGATGTGGAAATGAGGCCACTAGGGACTTTTTTATACTGCAAAGCCCTGAAATTATTTTCGGTTTTGCTATGTTGTAAGAATAACCCCAAATTAGCAATGATTTCTTAGAGGACATGTGCCGAGCCAGTGTGTTTATGAACCTCTGCCTGATTATTTCCAGATCAGCTTTGTGAGTCTCTGTTGTAAGTAGAGAGAGGGTCAAAACAATCATTCAAATTCATCGCAGGGCTCTTGTTAAAAGAATAAAAATCCTGGCCCCCCCAAAAGGCAAGCATTTAATCTTTTGAACACTGGCATAAACTAACAGGGACCAAGAGAGTGGGGTTGACAGCCTCACTGCAGCCCAGACGCCTGCAGAAGCCGGAAAACCCCACACATCCAGGATGATGAGCAGGACAGTGACTAAGGGGCACCACAGGTGTCTCTTGCTTCCTAAGCTCTGATACCCTTGCTCCCCCTCTCCACTATCATCATCAGACCTGGTCCCCAGTGTGGATGGTGCATGGGCTCACACCAAAGGAGAGAGCCTGAGAGCAGGAAGAAAATAAACATCCAGGCTGGACACAGTGGTTCACACCTGTAGTCCCAGCACTCAGGAAGCCTGAGGGAGGTGGATCCCTTGAACTCAGGGGTTCCAGGCCAGCTAGAGCAAGACTGAGAACCCCATCTCTACTCAAAATAGAAAAATTAGCCAGGCATCCTGGCGGGCACCTATAGTTCCAGCTGCTTGGGAGACTGAGGCAGGAGGATCACTTCATCCCAGGAGTTCGAGGTTGCTGTGAGCTATGATGCCATAGTGCTCTAGCCTGGGTGACAGAGTGAGACAATGTCTCAGTTAAAAAAAAAAAAAAGATAGAAAAAAGGAAAGGAAAGTTCTTAAACAGAAAACTGTTTTAATACAAATTCTGGTTGCAAAGTCAATTTGGGGTACTTTGGGACTTCAGAATCAGTTACTTAGGGTCACCACTTTGATCCATAATCCTTACTGAATGATGGAAATATAAAACATGTATAGAAACAAGATGAGCCTATAGAGACCCAATTTACCTGAACAGCGTTTTCACAATAAATTCCTGAAATAATTTTTGTTTTCCTTGAATTGGCTTCTTTTTCACTACTTACAACACAAAAATCTACTTACAACACAAACATGCTTCTACATAAAAATGGATTAGTGAACTGTGATATGTGTATACCCTGGAATACTATTCAGTCCTAAAAAGATAGAGATTTTGTATCTTTTGTAACAACCTGGATGGAATTATAGAACACCCTCCTAAGTAAAGTATCACAGGAATGGAAAAGCAAGTATTTCATGTGCTCAATGCTACATCGAAACTAGCAGATTATTATTATTAAATGCTACATCGAAACTAGCAGATTATTATTATTATTTTGAGACAGACTCTCACTTTGTTACTTTGGGTAGAATGCCCTGGCGTCATAGTTCACAGCGACATCAAACTCTCAGGCTCAAGAGATTCTACTGCCTTAGCCTCCCAAGTAGCTAGAACTATAGGTGCCTGCCACCATGCCCGGCTAATTTTTTCTACTTTTAGTAAAGACAAGGTCTCATTCTTTCTCAAGCTGGTCTCAAACTCCTAAGTTCAAACAATCCTCCCAACTTGGCCTTCCAGAGTACTAGGATTACAGGCATGAGCCACCATGATTATTACCGATATATTTGGTAAATTAGCAATTAACACCTAATTAGTAGTACTCAATATATGCCAGTGACTAAACATGAAAACAAGTCACATTTGAGCACTTTTTGTAATTGTAGAAGTCAAACATGACTTGAGTGCTATGATTTTAATATAGTTTTTTCCTTTCTTAAAATGGGTACATATTGTTTGGCCCCATCTGTATTTTCCAATGTTAACACTAGTTGTCAAGGACATACTTAGCATTTCATTATTATTTTTTTTGAGACAGAATTTCACTTTGTCATCCTCCGTAGAGTGCCGTGACATCATAGCTCACAGAAACCTCAAACTCCTGGGTTCAAGTGATCCTCTTGGCTCAGCCTCCTGAGTAGCTGAGACTACAGATGTTCACCACCCCATTCGGCTAGTTTTTCTATCTTTGGTAGAGACAGGGTCTCACTTTTGCTGAGGCTGGTTTCGAACTCCTGAGCTCAAGTAATCCTCCTGCTTTGGCCTCTCAGAGTGCTGGGATTATAGGCGTGAGCCACTGGGCCTGGCCAGCCCAGTAGACCAAAAGAGTTCATAGTCCAAGGGAGTCTTCAAAGGCACTAGTGAATAAATGGATCCACATAAGGATGCCTGGAGAGAAAATGTTGACCTCTTCTCTTCCCAAAGCAGATGCATAAGTGTGTGTAGAGCAATCCCCCTTCCCTCTCCCCATCCATGGGGTAACCTCTCAAGCCCCCCAGTGACTGCCTGAAACTATGGACAATACCATGTCCTGTATATACTATGTTTCACCATATATATATACCTGTGATAAAGTTAAATTTATAAATTAGGCACAGTAAGAGATTAACAACAATGACTAATAATAATATACTGTAAGTAAAGTTATGTGACTGTGGTTTCTCCTTCCTCCCTCAAATACTGTAATATTTTCAGACCACAGTTGATGTTTCACAGAAAATGAAACACTTTCTGCTTAAGCCAGAACATTCATCTCATCCTGTCCTTGGACATTAGCACTCCTGGTTCTTGGGCCTTCTGGTTGGAACTCAAACTACAGTACTGGCTTTCATGGGTCTTCAGAGTTCATACTGCAGGTCGTAAGCCTACTCAGCCTATGTGATCTCATGACGGAATCCTCCTAATAAACTCTTTTCATCTCTGTCTCTCTCTCTCCAATAAGAATTTGTTTTTCATATTAGTAATTCACAGCATTTAAATGAGTGAAGGCTGCTGCTTAAGATGAAACCAATCTTCAGAATTTCCCCACATGCCAGTAATTGTACTTTTGGTACCCGGTGATTGATAAAAAATGTAAAATAATCAAAATTTGCAATGATTTCAGTAACATTTTCTTTTTTTTTTCTTTCAATAAAAGCAGTTTGTGTGGAATTCAGTAACATTTTCATATGAACTTTTATTTCATTAATCATAATGGATTTTATCTTTATTGAAAAACAGGACTTAGTTCTTACCCAGTTTAGCCATAAAACGACAACTCGCCAAACGTTTTGATCCATGTGAGGTTCATCATACCAATCAGAAAAATTTTGAAAACCAAAATTTACTCTTTTGGAAATCAAAGGAGTAAAACAACCACTCTGGGATTGCAGGAGTCAGGGTTAGCGTTTTCAGAGCAAGCTCCCTGGCCTACATTTGTTCAAGACTGGCTTCACCCAGGGCTGTAGGGAAAGGTTCATGCTGCGTTGAGAAGAAAGACTGATGAAAAAGCAACGTAATCCCACAATATTTCTATCATTTGTTCTATTTCGCTATTCCTCCTATTAGACGTGAAGCTGAGAAAGGAGAGGGATCATGCCTGTTGTACCCCCAAGCCTCAGCACCATCGCTAACACATGGTGAGTGTCAACAGGTATTACTTTGAAGAAACGAACGTATCCTTTCTAGTCTTACACTCCTGAGGCTCAGGATACCCCTAACTGATTATATTATGCCAAGGCCATTGGTCAAATCAGTGACTTCTTGGAATGGTCAGATCCTGTTCTCTGACTCTATTCTCAGAAAAAAGTAAGTGAAGGTTTGCCTTAGTCCCTCTGAAAAGTTTCTAACTCCTGCTATAGGCAGGAACATGCCTTGGTCCAAAGGTCGATATTTTTGGCAGAAATTATATTGTGATGGAGAATAACAATAAACACTGCTGAAAATAACTGTTAGCCCTCTGTTTCCTGTATAGTAAAGTCTAAAGTCCTCAGACTGTACATACATGCCTTACAAGCCAATCCTTTCCTTCCCCTTTGGTCTTGTGGGTCACTCTTGCCTTTACTGGCCTTCTTCTGGCCTCCAGCTAAAACAAACAGCCTTCAGTCTTCAAACAGGCTACTGGGCTCGGCACCTGTAGCTCAGTGGCTAGAGTGCCAGCCACATACACCAGAGCTGGCAGGCCCGAATCCAGCCCAGGCCAACTACAACCAAAAAATAGTTGGGCACTGTGGCAGGCCATAGTCCCAGCTATTTGGGAGGCTGAGGCAAGAGAATCACTTAAGCCCAAGAGTTAGAGGTTGCTGTGAGCTGTGACGCCATGGTACTCTACCGAGAGCAACATAGTGAGACGCTGCCTCAACAAAACAAAACAAAACAAAACAGGCCACTGTCCCTCACCCATCTTGACAGTTCCATTCAAGTATCTCCCTGCTTCAGATGCCATCTCCTTCAGCCAGGGGCTGCCTTCTCTTTTCTTTCCCAAAGCGCCTTATTTGTAAGTCTGGAACCCACTTCCAGTGCTGCTCTTCATTTTGCTCTTTTTGAAGTAATGCCTGGAAACGTGCCTCCCAGACAGCTGGGATTACAGGTCAAAGGTCTTTAAACAATAAGGAGAATTTGTCCTTTTCACCTGCCTCAATATTTAATTAGCATTCAATCATCTAATTAATTTTCCACCTGCTCTAATTTCATTTCTCTAGCATGTCTTTTTTGTGAACAATATTAAATGAGGAAATACTCCCTCCACGGAATCCTCCAAGGACAACAGTGACTGTCCAAGGTTGAGATGAACAACACACAGTCCAGCTACTTTGTCCCTAATGGACATGGCCTCTGTTGGGTGTCATTAAAGGGACCAGGAAACACTCACATCCTCCCAGAATTCTGATGTCAATCAGCTCACAGAGTACCTGTTTATTGATATTAGCTATAGTTGATGATAGCATTCATCATTATGAAGAGGAGAAAAATAAATAAATAAAATGCATAGTGGAATATTTTTATGCCAATAAATGGCATAAAAATGTTTTATGACTTTAGAGATTTCTATTTTATGACCTTCTAACAACTCAATCCAGCCTATATTCTTGGACATTACATTTTCTCCTATTAAGAAGATCTTTTATAGATAGTTTTGAACCTTAGTCTAATCAAACTATTTTTTTTTCTTTGAGACATAATCTCACTCTGTCACCCTAGGTAGAGTGTCATGGAGTCATAGCTCATAGCAACCTCAGACTCCTGGACTCAAGCAATTCTCTAGCCCAGTGGTTCTCAACCTTCCTAATGTCATGAGCCTTTAATACAGTTCCTGTGGGTCGCGAAACACAGGTTGAGAACCACTGCTCTAGCCTCAGCCTCCTGAGTAGCTGGGATTACAGGCACCTGCACCGATGCCCAGCTAGTTTTTCTATTTTTAGTAGAGATGGGGGGGGGTCTTGCTCTTGCTCATGATGGTCTTAAACTCCTGGCCTCAAGGGATTCCCCCTGCCTCAGCCTCCCAGACAGCTGGGATTACAGGTGTGAGCCGTCATGGCCCCACCTGCTCAAAGCAATAAAAATGGAATCTGGCTTGGTGCCTGTGGCACAAGTGGCTAAGGC
>NW_003852456.1:2600513-2609011 GCF_000181295.1 Otolemur garnettii | reverse complement strand
CAGGCTGAGAAATATGAGCTTTGTGTCCCAATCCTGCTTCTTGCACTGAAACCATGGTCTTTCACAAGACTTCAGTGGTGTCTTAAGGCTAAAGAAATAGATCTCTTTAGACAGTGTTCATCTAGTGATAAAAGATCTTTGCTAACAGAAATTTATTGGAGGAAAGAGAATCTGTAGAAGTCAGAATGTGAAATTGCCAATTTCATGAAAAGCAGTGCCAACAGCAAGAAGCCCTTTGATACGAGGACTAAGCTCAGTTGATAGCCTAATCTTCCAGCATCTCCTCTGACAATGTAATAGGTGATACTATAACTCAAAAATGGTTAAAGGGTTTCTTTTTTAGTGCCTGCTGTTTAAGTTTGGGTTTTAATCTAAGGCTTTTAGGGTTCAGGACATCACAAATGGTAGCTTATCCAGACTGTAAAACCATAAAGTAGCAATTTATGACACAGTTAAAAAAGTACTTGGGCATTCTCTATAAAAACAGGAATTATTATATTGTGTATGGCCATCTGTTTCTTTAAAAAGGGAGAAAAAGTGCCAGGTTTAGTGTCTCATGCCTATAATCCCAGCACTCTATGAGACTGAGGCAAGTGGATTACCTGAGCTCAGGAGTTCAAGACCAGCCTGAGCAAGTGTGAGATCCCATCTCTACTAAAAATAGAAAAACTAGCCAGGCATTGTGACAGGTGCCCGTAGTCCCAGTTACTGTAGTGGCTGAGGCATGAGGATAGCTTGAGCCTAAGAGCTTGAGGTTGTTGTAAGCTACGATGCCACGGCACTCTACTGAGGATGACAGAATGAGACTCTGTCTCAAAAAAAAAAAAAAAAAAAGAGAAAAAGATTGACTTCCAATTCAGGCAGGATATTGAAGATTGTAGAGGAGTAAGTGATTTTTCTAATTTAAATGCTTACATAGTAAACAGGGCAAAATGCTGGTGAATTTCAGAAACCGAATTCATTAAAGGTGAAAAATGTTTGCCAAAATATTGAAGGCATAACAGCTGAGCAGGGATAGTCCCTTTAAAAGACAGGGGAAAACCAGGGGAGACCATAGACTATGCCTTGCAGGAGAGAACAACCCAGAGGACACGCTCCAGACACTGGGGGGCCACTCCCCTTCCCCTCCTCCAGAGGCCTCGCTTCCCTTCCCTGGGCCGCTTCTCTGTGGGAGCAGGAGGAATCCTAGGTACAGACCATGATGTGTTTCCAGACAGAGAATATGAAGTCTGGGATTCCCAGGGGGTCCGGAGACACTGAGAGGGTTACAGATGAAACCAAACTGGTCACGTGTGGATACTGTTGAAGTTGATGATGAGTGATACATAGAGATTATTGCTCTATTCTTTCTACTTTCACTATGTTTGACATTTTTCATAATAAACACATTTTTTGATTATTTTATTAAATTTGAATTATTCTGTAGTGTTTGCATTTGAAGACAAGATTTTTCAAAGTTTCTTTTAAATTTCAGATTAATATACAAAATTAGGTTATAATGTTTGCCTTTGTTAGGTAATGTCCCCCTTATAGCTGTGTCCCTCACCCAGGTGGTGTGCCACGTACCCTTACTTTGTGCCCATTAGGTCGGAGCTCATCAGTTCCCCTCATTTTTTTTTTTTTTAATATAGTTTCACTCTGTCACTCTGGGTAGAGTAGGGTAGTGTCATAGCTCACAGCAACCTCAAACTCTTGGGCTCAAAGGATCCACCTGCCTCAGCCTCCTGAGTATCTGAGACTACAGGCATTTGCCACAGTGCCCAGGTAGTTTTTCTATAATAAAAACTTTTTTAAAAAAATCATGAGTTTTTTCCTAGAAACCAACATGAGTTGGTAAACAAGCAGAGTCTTGCCGTTCAGATTGGCTGATGAATAGGGTTGAGTTGTATTGACCTGTTAAAGAACATTCTCCTCAGTAAAGTATCACAAGAATGGAAAATCAGTTAACTGATATACTCAATACTAATATGAAACCAGTAGATGAACAACAACATGCCCACAGTTTTCGGGCAGGCCTGGGTTTTAGCCCACCACCTCCGGTATATGGAGCTGGCACCCTGCTCCTTTGAGGCACAGGTGCCACCCACGTTTTGATATATTTATACATTGTGAAATGATTAAATCAAGCCAATCAACATATTTAGCCTACTGCAGTGGGCTGGGGTTGGTTACTTCCTTTCCCCAGATACCCAGTAGTGGGATTGCAGGATGCTGGTATGGATGGATGGAGAATGGACCGCTTCCAGGTGTCCTCAAACTATGGCCAATGGGCCACATGCGGCCCACCTAGGACATTTGTCTGGCCTGCTGGGTGTTTTTGCCACCACTGCCTGTCCTGCTTAGCAGCCAACTCGTCCCAGGGCCCACGGTCTGACCCTCCAGTGGTCTGAGGGACAGTGAACTGGCCCCCTGTTTAAAAAGTTTGAGGACCCCTGATGGAAAACTGTATGGAGATTCCTCAAAGAACTAAACACAGACTTACCATTCAATCCCCTAGAGTTTTTAACTCTCAGTTTTTAACTGAGTCTCTGAAATATATCACTTAGATTTTACATTTTCGTATCTGCTTTGGTTTTCATGCAGGTTTTGCTGTTGTGTTTGTGCTCCAGTAAGTTGTGGTTCTCTACGTTCATCTGTCTGATTCTCCACTTTGGGAGCTGATGTTTCCACTTTGACTTCACTTCCCTGGGGATATAAGAAGAGTTGAGTTTTTTACTTTTTTTTTTCTTTTTAGCTTTTGGCTCATTGTGATGGAGCGATGACTTCCAAGGTCCTTACATACTAGGACTAAGACCAAACACCCACACAGTTTATAATTTATCTATTTGTTGCATGTTTCTGTAGTTCCCACTTTTTATTGATGAGAAGTATTCTAATATATGAGTGTAGCACAATTTGTTTTTGAGACAGAGTCTCAATTTATCGCCCTCAGTAGAGTGCTGTGGTGTCAGCTCACAGCAACCTCCAACTCCTGGGCTTAGGCGATTGATTCTCTTGCCTCAGCTTCCCGAGTGGCTGGGACTGCCGGCGCCTGCCACAACCTCTGGCTGTTCACTTGTTGCAGTTCAGCAGGGCCGGGTTTGAACTTACCACCCTCGGTGTATGGGGCCGGCGCCCTCCCCCTGAGCCACAGGTGCTGTATTTCTGGATTCTTTATTCTATTTTACTACTCTAATGTCTACCTTGTCACCAGTTGCACACTGTATTGATTATTGTAAGCTTAAAATGAGTCTTGAAAATAGGTAGTGTTTGTTCTCCAATTTTGGTCTTCTTTTTTTTGAAAGGTCTTTTCCATAGTGCAATTCCAAATGAATTCCAAATGAATTTTAGTATCAGCTTGTGAATTTCTAGAAAAAGATCCAGTTAGGATTTTATTTTATGTATTTATTTATTTATCTGGAGACAGAGCTTCAAGCTGTCGCCCTTAGTAGAGTGCTGTGTCATCACAGCTCATAGCAACCTCCAACTCCTGGGCTCAAGTGATTCTCCTGCCTCTGCCTCCCAAGTAGTTGGGACTACAGGTGCCTGCCACAATGCCGCCAATTTTTTGTTGCAGTTGTCATTGTTGTTTAGCTGGCCCAGGCTGGGCTCGAATCTGCTACCCTTGGTGTATGTGGCTGCCGCCGTAACCACTGTGGTACAGGCACCGAGCCTCCAGTTAGGATTTTCATTGAAAGCTGGTATTTCATTTAAAGCATAGATCATTTTGGGAAGAATAGACATCATAACAAAACTGAGTTATCCAACTTGAGAAAAAGTCTTAGAAACAATTCTATAGCTCTTCTCCAGAAAAATCAATCTCTAAAAAAATAGCTATGGTACTCCCAACTTTTCATTTGTTATTAGATTTGATTCAGTTGAATTGTAGTATTTTTTCCCTCACCTAATAATCCTGGATTCTTTGGTGAGGAAGGGGAGAGAGAACGTGCATATGTGAATGTGTGTATATGCACACAGGAGGGCTGTCTGGAAAGTATCCAGTCATGTAATATGAAAATTAGAGACATATATGGCTGAATGCTTTCTGGACAACTCTCATATATATGGTTATATCCCTGAAGGTTTGAGAAGTCTGTATTACGCGGAATACTTAAGGTTTATTAAAGTGGTTATGTCAGTTCCTTTCAA
The DNA here is from genome assembly GCF_000181295.1 of Otolemur garnettii. Lineage (NCBI taxonomy): Eukaryota > Metazoa > Chordata > Mammalia > Primates > Galagidae > Otolemur > Otolemur garnettii. Next base: position 2,604,883 of record NW_003852456.1, on the reverse strand, counting down.
TTCCTAGCATATTGTAGAAACCAAATCAGAGTAATAGTCCTTTGTTGTTTTCCACCTTTGCTTTGCCAGCATAGTTACCATGGTGACTCAGTGACTGCTGTGGGATTTGGGGCAGACTGAGCATCCATGTACCTGAATCACTCTCAGCCAGTTGCCTGCACTAGCCTTTGACCTTATATGTATAGTTCATCAGTTTTAAAGGGCTCAGAGGAAACTTGCTTTGCTTCTCTGAGGTTAAGCTACAGATCCGTAATAACACAAGATTACACTAAGTGACTTAAAAGAAAAGAAAATGGGTTGTTGATATTCTTTTCTTTCTTTAAACTCTATTGGAAATTAGAAGATCAATTCCTGGAATCATACAGCATGAAGTATCTTGTTTCTGGCTTCCTTCAATCAACATAATGTGTCTGAAATTAACATGCATTGTTGTTTATAGTTGTAGATTGTTTATTCTATTGTAAAGTATTATATTACTTAGATATTTCACAATGTATTTCAATATTATGGAGATTTGGGTAATTCCCAGTTTTGACTTACCATGAGTAATGATGTTATGAATGTTTTTGTGTCTGTCGGATGGACTTTTTTTTTTTTTTTGAGACAGAGCCTCAAGCTGTCACCCTGGGTAGAGTGCTGTGGCATCACAGCTCACAGCAACCTCTAACTCCTGGGCTCAAGCAAGTCTCCTGCCTCAGCCTCCCAGGAGGCTGGGACCACAGGCACCCACCACAACGCCTGGCTATTTTTTGGTTGCAGCTGTCATTGTTGTTTTGGGCAAGCCCGGGCTGGATTCGAACTCGCCACCTTAGGTGTATGTGACTGGCGCCTTAGCCACTTGAGCCACAGGTGCCGAGCTGAAATTTAAGTCTATTTTAATATTCATCCTATATTTTCATTTTTGCATTATTTATTAGTGAGAGCTCTCTAGCAAACAGAAGTAATAGGAGATTATATACGTACATCTGTATTTGTATGTTGATATTGTAGAGATGTTGTAGGTTCAATTCCAGATGGCTGCAATAAAGCAATATTGTAATAAAAAAAAATCATGAGACTGTAAAACAACCAAATAAAGAAATATGTTTAAAAATCAGGATAAGGCAAGCTAGGATTTCCTACAGGGCATTGACCTGGTGTCCTGTACATTTGGTCACTAACTGGTTAACAGTGACAATGCTCGCAACAATGGTGTGGGAAGAGACTGGCAAAGAGAAAGTGGGCAGATACAGGGTGCGGGCTAGGAATCTACCCTCCTAACTTACACTGTAGATGACTCAATGCGGGTTGCCTGAGGGCCACTGCTTGAGAAACCCTTTGCTAATGAGCAGCCTCAGCTGTAGCTTCATTTCCTGTATTCTAGCAAGGACTTTCCACCAGCAGGCTTTGGGCAATTGGTCTAGCTTATTCATCAGCCTGCAGGGTTTAGAAAGTATGACCATAGGTAAATACTTACCACATGCTATATATGCAATCTTTATAATCCCAGTTATTCAGAGTTCTTATTTACCTTCTTTACATAGCAGACTAAAGCAGCCCCATTAATTAGCAACCACATCATTAGGAGATTTAATATAAAAACTGTTAATCATTGAAAAGAAAATATAAGAATATACTGAAAGTTCTTAGTGTCAATGTAAGCATTTGATATAAGAAACAGGAACTTATTTATTTTATTTTATTTTATTTATTTTGAGACAGAGTCTCACTTTGTGACCTTTGGTAGAGTACCATGGTGTCACAGCTCACAGCAACCTCCAACTCTTGGGTTCAAGCGATTCTCTTGCTTCAGCTTCCTGAGTAGCTGGGACTTTAGGTGCCCGTCACAACACCTGGCTATTTTTTGGATGCAGTTGTCTTGTTGTTTGGCAGGCCTGGGCTAGATTTGGACCTACCAGCTCTGGTGTACATGGCTGGTGCCCTAGCCACTGAGCTACAGGTGCCGAGCCTGTTTTTATTTTTATTTTTTTAACTTCAAGTTAATGTTAGGATATAAACAACTAAGTTACAATATTTGTATTTGTTAGGTAGAGTCCCTCTTGTAGTTATGTCCTGCCCCCAAAAGATGTGCCATGCACTCCTTACATTGTACCCATTAAGTTGGAGCTCAGCAATCCTCTCCCAGCCTCTCCTCTCCCCCTTCTCTTGTTCCCCCTCACCCCAATTTGAATTGAATAGAATTTTTATCTTATGTGGGTGTGTATTAGCTCATCTACTGGCTTCATATTACTATTGAGTACATTGGATATTGGGTTTTCCATTCTTGTGCTACTTTATTAAGGAGAATGTGTTTCAACTCCATCCAAGTTAATATAAAACATGTGAAGTCTCCATATTTTTTATGGCTGAATAGTACTCTGTGGTGTAGTTATACCACAGTTTGTTAATCCATTACTGGGATGATGGGCATTAAGGTTGTTTCCATAGCTTGGTGATTATAAATTGAGCTGTGATAAACAATCTAGTTCAAATATCCTTATGATAAAATGATTTTTTTCTTCTGGGTAGATGCCTAGTAATAGAATTGTGGTATCAAATGGAAGGTCAAATTTGAGTTCTTTGAGGATTCTTCGTACTTCTCTCTAAAGAGGCTGTAATAGTTTGCAGTTCCACTAACAATGTGAAAGTAGGAAGAGGAACTTTAAAAAAATTGTCAGATTCTATCACTCTTGGAATGACCTATTAATGTGCTAGCATTTCTTTGGCAGGTCTAGGTAGCTGAGTCTGGTTTTGAAAAGGGGATAAGCAGAGATTATTCCTGTCTGGGTCATAGTTTCTAATTCTGAGTTGAGTCATGTAGTCTGGAAAACATTTAAGAGCAAGGTGATACGAAAGCTTGGTTGTTCACATCTTGTTTTAGGACTGTAGAATGCCATGACCCCAATGGAAGTTTGGCAGTATCTATCAGAATTGCAGATGCATTTGAACCTGACCCAGTGCCTCGGCTTTCAGGATACTCAGGTATCTTCCTAAGGACATGATTCCACATGTGAAAATTAGCAATTCTGACACATTGATTTTAATAACAACCACTTGAGGTTGGCGCCTGTAGCTCAATGGGTAAGGCGCCGGCCCCGTATACCGCGGGTGGCGGGTTTAAACCCAGCCCCGGCCAAACTGCAACAAAAAAATAATCGGGTGTTGTGGCCTGAGCCTGTAGTCCCCAGCTACATGGGAGGCTGAGGCAAGAGAATCACCTAAGCCCAGGAGTTGGAGGTTGCTGTGAGCTGTAACGCAACAAAGTGAGACTCTGTCTCTAAAAAAACCCAAAACAAAACAAAATAAAAACAAACACTTGAAAATAATCTAATTTACCATTGAGGGAAGACTGGTTATTAAGCTATAGTCATTTACATCATGAGTGCTGTGTAACTGCAAGGAGAAAAAAAAAAGAAAGTAAAAGAAGAAAGAGAGAAGGAAGGAAGGAAGGAAAAGGAAGAGATGAGGGACTATTTCTATGAAAAGTTGTCTGGGTAGTTAGGAAGAAAAGCAGGTGCTGAGAAGAATGCATAAGACAGAGAGGAAAAGAGGAATATATGTTGCTATTTGCTTGATTCTTCAGAAAGGAAAGCTTGCAGGAAGTAGTGAAAGTGGTTAACCATAGAGTAACCATATTATTTTTTTGCCTAAGTGGGATACTTTGGAGAGTGAAAGGGTCACTGTTAATATTTATACAAAGACAACAGGCAAAGTTTGGAACTGTTCACTCTACCTACAGGGCATGGGGCCTGGGAACTAGAGTATCTGGGGACAGCTGGGAGTGAGGCTTCCCAGAGTGCTTTGACTTTGGAATTGCACATGTGTTACATACTGAAAACCATGAGAAATGCAATTGAGACTGGCACGGCGGCTCATGTCTGTAATCCTAGCACTTTGGGAGGCTGAGTTGAGTAGATTACCTGAGCTCAGAAAGAAGTTCAGACAAGCCTGAGCAAGAGTGAGACTCCATCTCTACCAAAAAAGAGAAAAAACTAGCCCGATGTGCTGGCAGGTGCCTGTAATCCCAGCTACTTGGGAGGCTGAGGCAAGAGGACCACTTGAGCCAAGGAGTTTGGGGTTGTTGTGAGCTATGACACCACAGCATACTACCCAGGGTGACAGAGTGAGACTCTGTCTAAATAAAAAGAAGGAAGGAAGGAAGGAGATAGAGAGAGATAAAAAAGAAAGAAAGAGAGAAAGAGAGAAAGAAAGAATGGAGGGAAGAAAAGGAAGAAAGAAAGAGAAAGAAAGAAATTTCGGGAATACCAACATCATTGTAAAATTTGTTACTGGATTTTAATGTTTTTTAGTGGTGGATAAACATTTAATGGTACCTGGGCTCACTGGTAACAGCATTTGCAGATGAGATTGGGGAATGCACAAATATAGAG
>NW_003852456.1:2599241-2600242 GCF_000181295.1 Otolemur garnettii | reverse complement strand
GCCTTAGCCACTTGAGCCACAGGCGCCGAGCCCAGAGCCACTTTCTGACAGGCGAATTTTCTACTTAAGAGCTGAGGATAGTTAGCCTTCAAGACTTCATCTGTCCATTCAGTCCGTCATTTAACTTTCAGCAAATATCCCTGGGGTACTTTCAAAGCACTGGGCTTTCTGATGCTTAGGATAGATCCACACACACCCATGGAGCTCTTGGTCCAGTGGGGGTTACAGATAAGCACACAGGCCATCAGGACAGCTTGGCAAAGTGTGGTCACTCAAGAGGTAGCTTTGCTGTGGGACCAATTGGATAATAAGCAAACAAACAAATGAATGTAAAAGACAAAGTGACTCTTACGTCCATTCTGAATCTGCAAGTCCCTCGTATGACACACACACCTTCTAATATTTTAGAAGACCAGGAATGGGGTCAACTCAAATTGCTCTGCTGGGTTAAAGAGCAGGCTTGGTTTGCCACTTTGCATGTAATGGGTGTCGTTCCTCTAAGAGAAAGCATGTGTGTGTGTGTAAGTGTGTATATGTGTGTGTGTGTGGCATGCACTTCATAAAGTAGAAAAAAATAAGCTTCTATCTTTTGAAAAAGTCTTCATAGTTTATAAAGCAGGGAAAAAATGATTCCAATAGCAGAACTCCTAGTAAGAACAGAGATACTATTTAAGAAAATAGCTTGACAACACAGAATTTCAGTTAAGCACCGAGAAATAAGTTCAAAAGATCTATTGTGAAATATGGTGAAAAAGATAGAGGCAGAGAGGCAGAGAGTTGGGTAATATAAAATAGTTTGGAGTTTGAGGTCCTCGTTCCCCTCTTCTATGGACTTACTGTGAGCCTTTAGGGAAGACAATGAGCCTCTCTAAACTTCAGAAAGTATGAAGCCAGGAGCAGTGGCTCATGCCTGCAATCTCAGCACTCTGGGAAGCCAAAGAAGGTGGATCCCTTGAGCTCACGAGACCCAGCCTGAGCAAAAGCGAGACCCTGTCTCTACT
>NW_003852456.1:2597563-2599005 GCF_000181295.1 Otolemur garnettii | reverse complement strand
GAACCTGACCTGGGCCTGCTAAACAAACAAACGAATAGCCAGGAGTTGTGGCGGGTGTCTGCTACTAGGGAGGCTGAGGCAAGAGAACCGCTTGAGCCCAAGAGATTGAGGTTGCTGTGAGCTATGACACCATGGCACTCTACCGAGGAGAGCAAAGTGAAACTCTGTCTCAATTTAAAAAATAAAAAGAAAAAGAAAGAAAAAAGAAAATACAATTAATAGTTTTCACCAAATTGCTGTCTATGGGTCCTTCTAGGCTCCTAATTAATGCTTTGTCTCAGTTGCAGATTTTTTTCTCTATGTTCCCTTCCACAACAATAGCAGACATTTGATACATTTCTCAGGACCTTGGCATGTGCTGTCGCTCTGCCTGGGCTGGCCTTTCTCTTGATCTTTACACAGCCAGCTCACCTCATGGGTCTTAATTTTTTCTTTTCAAAGAGGCCTTGTCAGGCTGGGCTTGGTGGCTCTTGCCTGGAATCCCAGCACTTCGGGAGGCCAAGGTGGGAGGATCCCTTGCTCTGTCTCTCTCTTTCTATCTCTATCCCTCTGTCTGGTGTCTGAGTAAAAGCAAGACCCCATCCCTCAAAAAAAAAAAAAAAATCCACAGCCTCACACACACAAAGAAAACCAAAGAGGCCTGAACCCTCTATCAAAGGTAAATATCTCCGTTATTTTCTGTTTCCTTCACAATTCTTATTTTTTCTTTTTTCAGACAGAGTCTCACTATGTCGCCTAGGGTAAAGTGCTGTGGCATCACAGTTCACAGCAACTTCAAGCTCCTGGGCCCAAATGATTCTCCTGCCTCAGCTTCCCAAGGACCTGGGACCACAGACGCCCACCACAACGCCTGGCCATTTTTTTGTTGCAGTTGTCATTGCTGTTTGGCGGGCCAAGGCTGGGCTCGAACCCACCAGCTCCAGTGTATATGGCCAGCACCTTAGCTGCTGAGCCACAGGCGCTGAGCCACCTTCACAATTCTTATTGTCATTTCTGGTCTTTTTCCTGCAAGTATAAGGTCAGGGAAGCCCCAGGGTCCGTGTCTGCCTTGCTAGTCCACTGCCTAGTACCTGGGAGGTAGAAAGTTTCCATAAGGAATTGCTGAATGAACTGATAAGAAATCCTTCTGTGTGGTCACCTTCTATTATCTTGAATGGAATGGAAGTTTAGATACCTTCAAAAGCTCTGTTTCCAGCTTAAACAACAGTTGCGTCTGCATAGACACCTCTGCCACAATCTCTCCCCACCCCAAGCCCCACTGGTCCACCTATCTGGGGAAAGGGGAGCAGTGCCCTTGGGCTGTGGCAACACTCAGGCTATTGCACACTGAGGGGGCAGGTCTTGGAAGCGGTTACTTGTTTCCAATCTGGTTATTTCAGATATGCAGCTCCCATGGGGCACCATAACCAGCATTTCTGTCTGGTTATAATTTTTGCAAAACT
>NW_003852456.1:2594979-2597250 GCF_000181295.1 Otolemur garnettii | reverse complement strand
ATGGACTCATCTTCCCCTTCACTTTTATCAAGGACATCAGGCTGGAAATATATGCTGAGGAATCAGCCAAAGGGAACACACAAAATTTTAAAATTGTTGAATTGGGCTCTTCAAAATAATAGTTGTTTTGAAAATGTGTGTTCATGACCACTGTTTCACTCCGTGTTCTCTTTTCCTGCCTTCTGCTCGTGTCCAGACCTCCAGGAATGCCACAGAACTGTGCAACGTGAGTGCCAGCTGGAGCTGTGGCCAAGACCATCTGTGAATATTCATTTTGTAGGTGATAACAGCAAGGTTTAAGTGGTGGAGGGATTTGCCACAGCACAGGGCATGGCATGGCCAAGATGCGAGCCACACAAAATCTTGTCTGCTCTGCCATGGCCCGTCCTCAGTTGCTCTCTGTCCCGCCAAGTGCATCTCCATGTCCCCTCCTCAGTGTCAGGGCAAAATGAGATCTGGGTTTTCTGCCCAAATCAGGAAACATCCCAACTGTGTAAGTTTTCTAGGGCCCTGAGATCTCCACACTTTACTTACCCATCTCACACCTGAAATAGCAAATGTTCCTGAGGGTCCAAAAGCTGTGTGTGTGTGTCCAGCTTGTTTTTAGAGATGGAGTCTCGATCTTGCTGGGGCTGGTCTTGAACTCCTAAGCTCAAGCACTCCACCTGCCTCAGCCTCCCAGAGTGCTAGGATTACAGGTGTAAGCGACCAAACCTGGCCAGCATGTTCTTCTTGATGAATGACTTTTGCAGACACTCCCTTGTCTATCATCAAACACCTCTCAGATACTCAGAGAGATAGAGAAAGACCCCTGAGTCTTCTCCTGTTTGAACCAGGTTCTGGCTCTTGACTCATGTGACACAGTTGTAAATGCCGACTGGTGAGATATAGTCAAACATGGCCTGCTGGGTAACCACGATTCCGGTGAGTTTGGCTTTGGGCATAGCGTGGCCGCCATGCTCGTAGACACACACCTAGGATTCTGAGAGTTCTCTACAGTCAGCTCACACAGTAGTCTGTCAATCCTAATGTCTTCTTTTTTTTTTTTTTAAATCAACTCCCTCCCTTGATTAAAAAACACTAATTATGACTATAGAAGGCTGAAATGGAAAACATGGTGGCAATGAGGCATATCATCTCCTGTTTCCTGATTCTGAGTTAAGCACAGTGAACAGCTAAGTATATTTCTTTACCATCTTTGTTCTTCATGTATATATTTTAGGTACTTAGTATAATAAAATGTATAGCACATTATATCTCTGGATTTTTTGGCTTTACTCAGTTCTATGATAGTTTTCACACTGGCCCCATATTGAATGAGAATCTCTCTTTTTCATTCTCAGGGAGATGAAATGAATTTAGAAGGCATGAATATTTTCAAAAATGCTTCCCTGCTGATTCTAATGCCCAGCTAAGCGTGAAAAATCCTCAATACACTCCCATGGGCTTTTGGTTTTGCGTATCATTTATCCAGTTAGCATTTGTTATTTAGTTTGAATTCTTTTTCCCACATTTGCAGATCTGGTCAGTGTGCTTTCTCTATTTCACCTGCATTACTCATAAACTTATCACTTTGAGCAGAGCCAAGAACAAAAGCCTAATTAATAATCTCCTCTGGCTGACGCAGCGACACTAATCAGCTCTGAAGAAATATTCATTCAGCTATGAATTGACCCAACACTGTTCTTCATCAGTCTGTGCTCTGCCTGTATCCTGCCTCCAATATGAGTCTCTCTGACTGAATTGCACATTTCACTCCCTTCTTGACTTTTTAGTAGGATGACTTGTGTTGGACTTTTAAAGTGCCCATTTTGGGGCTGAGCTCTATGGCTCATGCCTGTAATCTCAGCACTCTGGGAGGCTGAGATGGGAGGATCACTTGAGCCCAGAAGTTTGAGACCAGCCTGAGCAAGAGGGAGACATCTCCTGCTCTACTTCTACTAAAAATAGAAAAACTAACCAGGCTGATGGCAGGCAACTGTAGTCCCAGCTACTTGGGAGGCTGAGGCAGGAGGATCACTTAAGCCCAGGAGTTTAAGGTTACTTTGAGCTATAACACAACAGCACTCTACCCACGGTGACAGAATGAGGCATTGTATCAAGAAAATAATAAATAAAGTGCCCATCTTCCTAGTATTCATGAAGAACTAGCAGCTTGGCAGTAGAAGAATCTACCTGAGGGCTCTGGCTTCCCTTTGCTGGAGTTATCCAATATGGCATTTGCCAAATCTGGGTAAATACACTTGCTTTCTCCAAACTAGCAGGAGTGAA
>NW_003852456.1:2560463-2593949 GCF_000181295.1 Otolemur garnettii | reverse complement strand
CTCTGTACCTCTGGAGTCTGGCCTGTCAAACAGAAAACTCACTTTTCAGGTTGTCATGAAGCTGAATTGAGACAAAAGCACTTTGTAGATAGTACATTACTATCACAGTGTCACCATTATTATCTTTACCTAGTTGGAGTGTGGAATATAAAAACAGTAAATGGCCTTCCACTTCCTCCTAAGGAGATCAGAATCTAGGAGGGATAGCCACCATATTTACATAAAAATGTTTTAAAGGCAACTGCATTCCTGAAGACCTACCTCATCTAGAATTCACTCAATTCAAGTCTAATTTTCCAACATATATTATCATAAAATGGGAAGGGGGGTCTGTTCTCAGAGTGCCTACATCCTATGCTCATGGTAGTGAATTTTTGCTTTAATGATGCTTTGGGAAAAATGCCCAGTACTAGCTCTTTTGTTTTGCAGAATCTTTCTTCTAAATTAACTATCCTGTGGATCATGGTCCGTGTCAGGCCTTCCATGTCTGTCACATCTAAGGCCACTTCACTGAGCTATCAGTCCGCCATATCTATGGGTTCCACATTTGACATTCTTGGGTTCAACAACGATGGATGGAAAGTATTCCAGAAGAAACAAAAAGAAAAAAGGATAGTTGTTTTTGCGCTGAATATGCCCAGGTGTTTTTTTCTTGCCATTATTCTCTAAACAAAACAGTAATATCTATTTATATAGCATTTATAATGAGTTAGGTATTATAAGTAATCTAGAGATGATGTAAAGTATAAAAAAGGATGTACATAGGTTATATGCAAATATTATGCCATTCTATAACATAAAGCACTGTTTTTAGGAAGAATTTTCAAACTCAGTTTTCAAAGCTCCTACACCCACAGCTCTGATGGCCATTCCAGAAAAGCATTCCAAAATTGCTTTGAAGAGTGGACTAGGTGCTGGTGTTGGTGCAGAGTTTCCCAAGGGAAGGACTTTGAAGTGATTGTAGTGGTATTCAGCAACGAGGTATGTAGCAGTTTGTCCACACACCTCATTGAGTTCATGAACTTAATTGTCATACCAGGGACTTGGGCATCTTGGATTTTGGTATCTATAAGGGTTCTGCCAGCAATCCCTGTGGACACCAAGGGGCGACTGTAATTTATAGCACATTTCCAGTGCTATCACTTTATAAAAGCTTAGAGGATACTGTCATAGAGAACAAAAGCTGTTAAATTAGTGTAAGTGTTAAAACAAATGGCACTAAACACTCACAAAAACCTCTGCTTCTGATTTGGGTGTGCTTCCTTGTGAAACTGACCAAAGCCTACAGCGGGTTTCTGTTTATTTCCAAGGTGGGGTGGTCACCAGACAAGTGACTAAATGTGGTGTAAATTTCACTCAGTCTGAGCTCTGGCTTTGACATGCGGTTCTGGACAGATCATACAAATTTGGAGGAATTTGCACTATTTCAAATATTGCCCATCCAGTGATAATCCAGTGATATTTTATTACTACTTTTTAAAATGTGTATAATTCAAATTTACATCAAATGCGAGTGTACTATTCAAAGTACAGCACCTTACCACAGCAAATAGCATTCAAACGACCTCCACCTCTATGGAATGAAGGTGAGAACAACTGATTTTGTACGGGAGGCACACTGGGTAATAGGGAAGTACTTTTTTTTTTTCTTCAGGTTTTGGCCAGGGCTGGGTTTGAACTGGCCCCCTCTGGCATATGAAGCTGGCACCTTACTCCTTTGATCCACAGGCGCCACCCAGTAGGGAAGTACTTTTTGAAGGATGAACATTTTGATTATGTTGAATAAGTACATTTTGAATATGTTTGAATAGAAAGTAATTTGGAATGTGTTGAATAGAAGACATATTCTAATTACTATAATACACGGATTCTTTGGTACCACTGGAAATTGCTCAATTTTGGAATCAATAGTTCTTCTGATCGCTGCGCTTTTGAAAGGACTTTGGATCCTTTCTAGTTTCAAAAGCTGTGCATTGTCATCCTTTGGTTTCACTCAGAAGCATATAAACACCCAGGGCAGGAAACAAAGCCACTCTCCAAGAACAAGGAAGTCTGACTGAAATTTCTGGGGGACCAGAATTTAAACCTACTTTGTCCCTAAGTGCAGTGCATGAATCCTGTAATATTTTTTAAAAACTAAAAATAACTCTTAATATCGGCCAGCAAGAAGCTTGACATGGGAGTTTTATCTTTGGTTGCCAAAGGATACATTAAATTCTTTTTGGTGTTTGGTGGGAATAATGGAATAGACAGTTTAGGTTGCTTAGCTGAACACAGGGCACATATTTATCTTGAATGGGCAATCATAAATTCTGACTTGAAAACAGAGATAAAATTCCTGCTCTGTTTGAATTAGCTCATTAACCGGTTAATCAACAAATATTTTTTGAGTTCCTGTCATGGAACCTTTGACTTCTCTGTTTAATATGGCTTGACAAATTCTCTAATATCCCGTCAAAGAAAATATTTCCTACACCAAATCGTCTTAAGACATGTTTATTTTTCCATGTCATCTTTGGCCTGGCTAATGGTGTCTCATTTTTCACACCCCATAGAGATGGATTATTCAATTCTATATCTCTTTCTAGTACTAGGTTTTCACGGTCTCTGGTCAGCAAAGTAAGTTTATGTTTCTTTTCTTTCTTTCTTTTTTTTTTTTTTGAGTTTTATTTATTTATTTTTTTATTGAATGGTAACTATGTACATTAATGCACTTCTAGGGTACAGTGTGGGGTTTTCACACACAATCCAAAACACTTCCATCAAGTTTATGTTTCTATGTTAAAAAGATAGACTGACAGAATAAGTTCTCCCAATCGGTTCGCAGATCCGTTTTTTTGTATCAAAATCATGCAGGGAACATAAAGGTAAATGATCTAATGCTAGGTAGCATTATAATAATTTGACATTAGTCCACATTTTATTTAGGAACCACCGACTTCATTTTACAGGCAGGGAAATCTCACTCTTTCTGGTAGAGTCAAGCTACGAGACCCCAAGTCTCCTCCCAGTTCATGATCCTGCCTTGGTTCTACTGAAGCCAACAGCCTGCAGGATCAGAAAGGGTCTTATCTCTCAAAGAAATTTGAAATGGATTTGGGACATATTTCTTTTATTTCTTTCTCCTAGATCTCCACTCTTTATGAGTATCCTGGATCTCCACTCTCTATGATATCAAGAACCTTTATGGAGCTGGGCATGGTGGCTCACACCTGTAACCCTACCACTCTGGGAGGCCAAGGTGGGTAGATCATAGATCACTTAAGCTCAGGATTTTGAGACAAGCCTGAACAAAAGTGGGATCCATCTCTACTAAAAATAGAAAACCTAGTCAGGTGTAGTGGTAGGTGCCTGTAGTCCCAGCTACTCAGAGGCTGTCTCAACAAAAAAAAAAAAAAAGAAAGAAAGAAAGAAAAGAAAAGAACCTTTATGAAAAGTGACCAATAGCACAGACGCCTATAAGTACTCATCAATACAAACAGCAAAGACCCAGTTTCATCCATCAGGAGCTGATGAGATCACTCAGCAATGATGAAGGCTCAGGATGCCTGTGGCTGTATGCTGGGCTTTCTGGGGATATAAGACTTTTATTTTATCCATTTTTTTTTTTTTTGAGACAGAGCCTCAAGCTATCCCCCTGGGTATAGTGCCGTGTCATTACAGCTCATAGCAACCTCCAACTCCTGGGATCAAGTGAGTCTCCTGCCTCAGCCCCCCAAGTAGATGGGACCACAGGTGCCTGCCACAATGCCCGGCTATTTTTTTTTTTTTTTTTTGGTTGCAGCCATCATTGTTGTTTTGGTGGGCCCGGGCTGGATTTGAACCTACCACCTTAGGTGTATGTCGCTGGCACCTTAACCACTTGAGCCACAGGCGCTGAGCCATTTTTTAATTTTATTTTTGAAGACAGGATCTCTCTCTGTCACCCTGGGTAGAATCCCATGGCATCATAGTTCACAGCAACCTCAAACTCCTAGGCTCAAGCGATCCTCCTTTCTCAGCCTCCCGACTAGCTGGGACTACAGGTGCCCACCATCATGCCTGGCTAGTTTTCCTATTTTTAATAGCTCTTGTGAGGCTGGTCCTGAGCTCAAGGGATCCACCCACCTGGGCTTCCCAGACTGCTGGGATTACAGGCAAGAGCCACCGTGCCTGGCTGATATACGAATCTTAAATAGATGTGTTCCAAAGGACTTGCCAAGGCAACTGAACCAGTTTGCAAAATAAGTAGCTTTCCTCTTAGGGTGTTAGTTAAGGTACCTGCTATATCACACACACTCCCAAATGTGTGAAGGAAACTCCTGATAGGTGGGCAGCTTGCCTCTAAGTGGTGTTTGGGGGCCCTTCTCTTTCCACGTTTTAGTTTTTCTCTCTTCAACATGTGGCTGAATCACACTGAGAGATGGTAGGGCCATGTCACGTGGGAGATGAGTCATTTTCTCCCTTTCATTTCATATTCTACTGGCTAGAAGCCAGACACATGGCTACACTTAACTTCAAAGGAGGCGGGAATTCAGCGCAGCTCTCTGTCCTAGAAGAGGAAATGGAAACACAAGAGAAAGAAATCAGTTGCCCCGCAAAGGACTCTAGTTTTCCTATCAGTAAAATACATTATTTTCTAGGTAGGGCTTCCCCAAGGCCCAAGAGGAAAGATCATTCTAGGTGAAATGAAAGAGTTGTACAAAGAGGAGGGAGAAACGGCAAAGGCAGGCTGGGGAAGGCCTGAGGCCGGCGTGTCCCCTGCAAGGACAGGTGCTCGGGGAAGTGTAGCTGAGCCTGGGGACATTTGTTGGCATTGGCTTGTGGTGGCCTTGAATGTCGGGCTAAGGAATTTTGCCAATATTTTGGAATAAAACCTAGATTTCATAAAGTTGGACAGGGGCTTCTCAAGTCCCATACCCAATTCTTTATTCTCTGGGCACCATTCAGTTCCTGCAGTCATTCCACACGTTCTTGGAAGACAGCCGCAGCGACTGTGACAGCCCTAACATGTCTCTGCCCTCTGTGGCCACCCAGGAGGTTGTGCCTGCACATGGCAGTTGTTGATCTAGATGAGCTTTCAATTATTTGTTGACACTGTTAGCAAACATTAGAGCCCATCAAGCTAGAGTGTCCTTTGGTGGCCCTCTCCTCACTGAATCAGCTCTAAGGCGACTCTCCGTGGGGCACCTCCCTTAACCACCAGGAAGCCCCCAGCTGCGGTTCCCACTCAGCCCCTGTAGCTCTGTGGGGCTTACTGAATACAGTCTGGGCACCGATTTCCCCACCTGGCCTCTTCTTCTTCTGCCTGTCTTTTTCCTTTTTTCCTGATTTCTTTATTTTTTTCTTTTTTTTTAAATTTCAGATTAATACAAGGGTACAAACAACTAAATTATAATATTTGCATTTGTTCGGTAGATTCCCTCTTGTAGCTGTGTCCTGCCCCCAAAAGGTGTACCATGTGCCCTTCTATTGTGTCCATTAGGTGGGAGCTCACCAATCCCCCTTCCCTTGCCCACCTCCCTCTTTCCTCCTCCCCCCAACTTGAATTGAATTGAGTTTTTCTTTCATGTGGGCATGTATTCGCTCACTACTGGCTTCCTATTAGTATTGAAACGTTAGATATTTGGTTTTCCATTCTTGTGATACTTTACTAAGGAGAACGTGTTTCAGCTCCATTCAGGTTAACACAAAACATGTGAAGCCACCATCTTTTTATGGCTGAATATTATTCCAGGGTGTACATATACTACAGTTTGTTAATCCATTCCTGAGTTGATAAGCATTTAGGTTGTTTCCATGTCTTGGTGATTGTAAATTGAGCTTCAGTAAACAATCTAGGGTAAATATCTTTATGATAAAATGATTTCTTCTCTTTTCTTCATGTCAGACGGGTAATGTGCCAACATTGTAACAAGATTTGTGGGTGGCACATTTTACGTATGCACATGAAAACCCAATCATCATGCTTATGAACTACAAAAGGATCTAAAATGATTTTTTTTCTTCTGGGTAGATGTCAAGTAATTAGATTGTGGGATCAAATGGAAGATCTATTTTGAGTTCTTTGAGGAATCTCCGTACTTGTTTCCAAAAAGGCCGTCCCACAATTTCTTTTTTAAATCTTATTACAGTATGAATTTTGATTGTGTTAAAACTCATGCATTCAAGAAATAAAAGCAAACAAAAACTCTAAATGCTAATATGCCACCTCTTCTGGTGAAGTACAATACACAGAAGCAAATACAGTAAAATGAAATATTGAGTCCCAAGAGGAGAATATGGCAGTTCACTGGCCTGTCTGCCCCATGATGTTTCCTCTGCTTTTTTTCCTTGAGATGGATTCTCACTCTGTCCCCCTGGGTAGTGCCCCATGCCCTCAGCCTGGCTCACAGCAACCTTGAACGCACAGGCTTAAGTAATCCCCTTGCTTCAGTTTCCCAAGTAGCTAGGACTATAGGTGCCTTCCACCATGCCTAGCTAGTTTTTCTATTTTTAGTAGAGATGGAGTCTCGACTTTGCACAGGCTGGTCTCAAACTCCAAACTCAAGGGTTCCTCCCACCTTGGCCTCCCTAAGTACTAGGATTATAGGTATGAGCCACTGTGCCTGGCCCTCATTATATTTCTTAATCCAAAGGAACTGGTAGCTAAATGGGGAATGCTGTGGTCTCTTTCTAGACTGTGGTGACTGCCTTTCTGTGCAAGCTCCCTGGACAGGAACTGTAGGACACAAAGGTCTTGAATTGGTTTCCCTTTGTGGCCAGCCAATAGGATTCAGCTTCACCAACAGAATTACCACTAACACAAAAAACGGCAAATGTCTTCTTTTTGTCTGGATGGGGCAGAGAGGGGATTATCTAGAAAATAGACTAAACACATGAAAGCCTGTTTAGAACATTTTAATAATAGGAGAATTTTTCACCACATATATTTGCATAGCCACTCCTTCAAAACATGGTAACAAGAGTCTGTCCCCCTCTCCTTCCTGGCACTGGGTGGGCAGAGGATTTAGGGAGTAGAGGCTTTTTGAAGACTCCTTTCGGCTCTTCTATGGGCCCCTCACAGTCCTGACATGGGCTCCAAACCAAGGCCAAGGGTAAAAGGAGGATTTGGGGTTCTCCAGCTAGATGGAGTGATGCTGGCTATGGACATACATACGTGCATTCAGCTCTCAGGTACTTCACTAGTCCTTTTTTCTGATACGCAGACAATGTATGCTTACAGTAAAAAAAAGAAAAAAACTCATGAAAAATTCAGAAAAGACAAAAATCATTCCTCATCCCATCTCCCAAAGGCAAACTATACTTAATATATTTCTGTCCCTCATGTATTTATACATATACATAAAATAATATATACACGCACACACATACACCATACACTTAAGTGTGTGTGTTTTCATCTGTTTTTTTGCATTCAAACTATATCATTTTTGGATTCAACATTCTATAATGAGATTTTTGCTCATTTCTAAGGGCATTATTGGTAAAATCCAGTATGAGTGGACCACGATTCCCCAGTCATCTCATGCTCTTGACCATTTCAGTTGTCTGCAGTTTCCAGTCAGTTGCTAAGACTCCGCCCCGCGTCTGAAGGAAACACCTGCTGGATCCTCTTTGGGAGCTGCTGAGGATGGATTTGCTTTCACATATCGTAAATCAGTGGCTAGAGGGAGTGCGTGTTTGGTTTGACCTTGATTTTAAAAAATGAATATAGTAGTTCTATATTTATCTGATATGAAAGTAAATATCAAATACAAAACTTTTAATAGAAAACAAATATCACCAATAACTCCATCTTCCAAAATAAGTAATGTAAACCCTTTGATTCATATCTTTCCAGACCCCAGACCCTTTTCTGTGTACCATAAGTGCAATCACCAAATAGATGTAGCACACACACCCCACTCTCCCTGCCAACCCTTCTCATCCAGCCTCCTCTTGCATGGAGAGGTCATTGGAAGGTTGGTTACACTTTCTCTCCTGGAATGTCCCTCTGCAGTCACTGGCTCCCACTTTGCCAGTGCTGCTGGGGGACTCTGAGTTGTGGTTGTCTCCATTGAAAACTGGGAAGAGGTGCTGGGTAGTGGCCCAGGGTTGGACTGGCCTACTCTCCTCTCTGGCACAAGGAAATCACAATGACTTGTCCTTCAGTGATCACATCAGCATCCTTCACAACAGCAAAATGGGGCAAACAACCTAAATCTCCGCAACAGATGAATGGATTAGCTATCCATTCATGGGCTATCTACACACATTGCAATATTTCTCAGCCTTTAAAAGGAATGAAATGCTGATATACACTACACCATAGATGAACCTCAAAAACGTGTTAAGTGAGATGAGCCACATTACAAAAGGACAAATACTGTCTGATTGCATTTATATAAGATAGCTGTCACAGAGACAGAAAGTAGAGCAGAGGTGTCTGGAGTCTGGAGTGGGATGAGGTGGGGAGTTATTGCTTAATGGGTGCAGAGTTTCTGTTTGGGATGATGAAAAAGTTCTGGAAATGGATAGTGGCGATGGTTGCACAACGTGGTGAATGCGCTTAATGCCACTGAATTGTACACTTGAAAATGGTTAAGATGTTAAAATCTTATGTATATTTTAGCACATTTTTTGTTGTTGTTATTGAGACAGAATCTCACTCTATTGCCCAGGCTAGAATGTCATGGTGTCATCACAGCTTATAGCAATCTCAAATTCTTGGGCTGAAGCAATTCTCTTACTTCAGCCTCCCAAGTAGCTGGGACTATTATTGCTTGCCACCACTCTGGCCGGTTTTTCTATTTTTAGTTGAGACAGGGTCTTTCTCTTGCTCGGGCTGGTCTTGAATTCCTGAGCTCCACCTTTCTCTGTCTCCCAGAGTGCTGGGATTACAGGTGTGAGCCACTGGGGCTGGCCTATTTCAGCACACTTTTTGAAAAGCTTTTGAAGAAAAGCTCAGGTGGAATTACAATGTAACAGGGTAACTACTGAGGTTCTGCCTGAAGACTCCATTGTCCTTTTGGCCCATGAGGACCTTTTCTTCTCTGGGTGGGGGCACACAGCGACACCTCCACACTTTCAAACCTGGCCTTCTTACCCTTCAGTTTATACTCAGGCCCCCACTCCAGCACAATTCCCTCTTCTTCGAGGGCCTCTGTTCATACCCTCCTCCTTCCCCACAGGCGCCTGCTGAGTGCCACCTTCACAATCTCGGGCCAAAACAGTCTGTGTCCCATTTTCATCATCTGGTTACCATGTCACTTCTTTGAGAATACAACGTGATGTTCCTGCTCCTCTGGGAGTTTGAACGAACAGCCCAAGGGGAGAAATCATGAAATCTTCAAGGAGGAAAGTCTATTTCTCATCTCAAGCACCTGGAGGACAGACTGTAAAATCCCCAAGAAGTAGAGAGGCACACAGGAGCAGCCCAGGAGCTAAATAGCTGCACATGCCCGGAGGCAGTCTGGTCTTCCCTCAGAGTCACCAGGCATGGCTCGGCAGCCCTTTCCAAATCACACAGAGAGCAGGTTGAGCACAGTGAGAGAACCCCAGGGAACTGGTAGTCCCTGTGGGTCAGAAAAGGGGGAAGAACACAGAGGGCCTGACTTTTCCCAGAATTTCACTGCTCACTGACCAAGCCGTGCCTTCCTTGGCGTGTGCGGCTGGCTGGGCAGGAGGCAGCTTCTAGGAACTCTGGAGTACAGCTGGGGTGCTGATTGTCAGGTCCCCAAGTCAACGCCCACATGGTGCCTGCATTCACCTGCACCCCGCCCTGACCTCTCAACCTGGGCTGATGGCCAGGACAGTTGGCCAAGTGCGTCATAGGACATACAAAAAAAAAACCAAATGAACACTGAATGTAGCCTGTGCACATCAAGGCCATTTGCCAGGAACTTCGGGGCCACTCTGTTCCATTATGAGAGACCCCTTGCCTGTTAACTGGCTTAGCTTCCAAGCACAACCCACCCATGTCTCAGCATCGCAGCGCCTGTCATATCTGGGCTGCAAATTCTGGTGTCTCAGCCTGGATGTCTTTAAAATGTCTTATTTCTCATTCTAGAGATGGTAGAGATTGTGATTATAGAAACAGGAAAAGTATCAAATGAGGGAAACTACCAGGGCTGTCCCCAAGAACTGAATAGTGGTATCTTGTGTTATACTTTTATTCACTCATTTATTCATTGCTTTATTTAAAAGAAAACATGGCCAGACAGAGTGGCTCACACCTGTAATCCCAGTACTCTGGGAGGCTGAGGGGGGAGTATCCCTTGAGCTCAGGAGTTCAAGACCAGCCTCAGCAAGAGGGAGACTCCATCTCTACTAAAAATATAAAAACTAGCTGGGTGTGGTGGCAGCACCTGTAGTCCCAGTTACTAGGGAGGCTGAGGCAGGAGGATCACTTAAGCCTAGGAGTTTGGGGTTGCTGTGAGCTAAAAAAAAAAAAAGTGTGTGTGTCTTGTATGTCTAATGATCAAAAACTAGACTTTCCAAAGTCCCACTTTAAGTACCATTTATATCTTGAGCAATAGTCGTGCCTTCTCCTGACCCTGACCTGCACCTATGAAGGGCGGCCACCTGGGGACACGAATGTTCTTGCGTGTTTAGTAACAACATCATCTCCCATGACTTTTAAAATCATACTTTTCAAGGAGGCGGTGAGTTAACCGGACAAAGAGGGTATGGTTCTATGTGCTTCCTCTGGATTCCCCCAAAGGGAGCTGTGTAATAGCTGTGCAAGGACTGTGCATTGTTCTGCACAAGCAAATCACACTGGGTCTAAGGCATTGAACACCCTACCAAGTTGGCAATATTTTATCTTATTATTTATTTATTTATTTATTTTTAGGCAGAGTCTCACTCTGTCACCCTGGATAGAGTGCCATGGTGTCATTGTAGCTCACAGCAACCTCAAATTCTTGAGTTCTAGGGATCCTCCTGCCTCAGCCTCTGGAGTAGCTCGGACTACAGGCACCTGCCACCACACCTGGCCAATTGTTGTATTTTTAATAGAGACAGGCTCTTGTTCTTGTCAGGCTGCTCTCGAACTCCTAAGCTCAAGCAATCCACCCGCCTCAGCCTCCCAGTGTGCTGGGATTACAGGCCTATTCCACCACACCTGGTCTCAAGTTAGCAATGTTTAGATTTAGTTATTATGTGGGACAACCCCGGGCCTGGCTTAGACGTCATCCTGCAATAAGCAAGCCAGGTTTCATCTGCCCTTAGACATTGGACACGTGGCACAAACTGAGAGAAGCAAGGTGTACATTCCAGGTATATTGGCCAACAATCTGATAAGTCAGTGCACTTCAAGTCAGGTGAAGCTCTGACATGATTTGGAAGACCTCAGGCAAACTATTTAAAAAGAACACAAAGCCTCTTTGCCTACTTGCCCTGGTGAATGTATCCTTTTTTTAAACTTTCTTACTTTGTAAGCCTATCTTTCTCTTCCTCAATAAATTTTGTTTCAACTCCATTTATAAGTGGGCAAAGGACTTGAACAGAAACTTCTCTGAAGATGACAAATGAATGGGCAGCAAACACATGAAAAAATGTTTACTGTCCAATCATCAGAAAAACAGCAATTCAAAACCACTCTAACATATCACCTAGCATCAGTGAGAATGGCCCACATCACAAAGTCCCAAATCTGCAGATGCTGGTGCGGACGTAGAGAGAAGGAAACATTTTTACATTGCTGGAGGGATTGCAAACTAATACAACCTTCATGGAAAGAAGTATGGAGAATTAAAGAACTAAAAGTTGACCTTCCTTTTGATCCTTCAATCCCATTACTAGGTATCTATCCAGAGGAACAAAAATCATTTTACTACAAGGACATTTGCTCCAGAACATTTATTGCAACTCAGTTTACAACTGCCAAGATGTGGAAGCAACCCAAGTGCCCATTAGCCGGTGAATGGATTAACAAACTGGTATATGTACACCATGGAGAATTATTCAGCCATAAGAAAAGATAGAGACTTTGTATCTTTTATGTTTACCTGGATGGAGTTGAAACACTTTCTTCTTAGTAAAGTATCTCAAGAATGGGAAAAAAGTATCCGATGTACTCAATACTAATAAGAAAACAATATTAAACAACTACACGCCCACACAAAAGATAAAACAAATATAGTCTAGCAATAGAGAGGGGAGAGGAGGGAGGGTGATTGGGGGATCTCAGCTAATGTGCACAATGTGAGGCTGTTTAGCACACCCCTGGGTAAAGGGCTCAACTACAACTTAAACTTTACCTTGGAACTGAAAACAATGTAACCTAACCATTTGTACCCTCCTATTTATTTGAAGTAAAATAAATAAACAAATTTTGTTTCTTGCTTGCCTTAAAAAATAAATAAAAATAAAACAAAACAACTTCATAATAATATGAATAAAATCAGTCCACTTGAATCCTCTTGAGAAATACAAATACTTCCCTGAGTCAGAAGAGTCATATCTCTGTCCCTTGAATATAGAATAAAAAATTAAGTTAAAATTTTTTTTGGTTAAATTCACTTATTATGCAATATTCTGATCTATATTTTTCCTGGCAGATGAAGTGAGGTAAGATTATTTGCTCTTAGAAGACTTGAATCCAAGTTTTAGTTCCAGTAGTGATAACTTGTGTGTACTTTGGCAAATCATTTTAACTGTTTAGAGCTTTAGATCCTCTTATGCTTACAAAATAGCTTTAATTGAGACATGGGTAAAGCAGGCAGCATGTCTAAGGGCAGAACTGACTACATGTTCTGGTAGGCCCACTACAATATGTAAAAATGCAGGGCCTCTCTTCCAAAAAGCAGGATAAAAGCTTTCTCCTCCTATGCTTGCTATTTTCATCTGTCTGGATGTTTCTGTTTGCTATTTATACGAGCTCTCTCATGATTGGATAAACTAATCACAGGATTTGGGAAAACTCTTCTATGCTCTGCTCCCAGGCCCAGAGAAATGCCCCCAAGAAGCCAACCCTAGGAGGGGAGGAGTCTCTAAGCTCCCCGCCCCAGTACACTGCATTGATCCAAGCCCATGACGCCAGTCCTGGGCAAGGTCTCTGGATTATGGCTGTTAGTGTTTAGGACACAGTCAACATTAATTCAGCCTCTCCCACTGCCAAAGGATTTTGTGAAGGTCAGAGGAGATAATATTCATGAAATGTTCTCTGCAATTTGTAAAGTACTCAACAGTGTAAACTATAGCCATTTTTTCTTTTTTTTAGACAGACTCTTGCTCTGTCACCCAGGCTAGAGTGCCATGGCCTCAATCTACCTCACAGCAACCTTGAACTCCTGGGCTCAAGTGATCTTCCTGCCTCAGCCTCCTGAGTAGCTGGGACTACAGGCACGGGCGATCACACCTGGCTAGCTTTTCTATTTTTAGTAGAGATGGGGTTTCATTCTTGCTCAGACTAGTCTCAAACTCCTCAGCTCAAAGGATCCTCCTGCCTTGGCCTACGAGAGTGTTGGGATGATAGGTGTAAGCCACCCTCCCTAGCATGCTATTTTTTGCTTTAAAAAAAAAACAAAATTTGTCTGAAATAGACAGTGTTAAAGCACCACAGTAGTGCCTCAAGGTAGTCGCTGAAATACTTGCAAAGAGCGAGTCAAGTTTTAGCATGAAAAGGAATGTTTATTAACTATACACAACTTTCAGGCATACCAGCTACTTCTTGGAAATCTAAAATGTCGAGGTTTCAGGCAGTTGCCTGGGTTCTCGATTCTTGGAGTGTTTTTGGTCAAAAGTGACCAGATGGCCAGGCACCGTGCCTCATACCTATAATCCCAGCATTCTGGGAGGTTGGGGCGGGAGGATCCCTTAAGCTTAGGAATTCCAGACCAGTCTGAGCAAGAGCGAAACCCTGTCTCTACTAAAAATAGGAAAACTAGCCAGGCATGGTGGTGGGCACCTGTAGTCCCAGCTACTTGGGAGGCTGAGGCAGATGGATTGCTCAAGTCTAAGAGTTTGCAGTTGCTGTGAGCTATGATAATGCCATGGCACTCTACTCAGGGTGATAGGGTGAAACTCTATCACAAAAAAAAAAAAAAAAAGGAAAAAAATGACCAGACACCCCAAAGTAAGGCAAGCATGAAACAAAGTTTACTGAGAAATAGAAAGACTGATTTACAGAGTAAGAGCAAGGCAAAGGCTTACAGAGCAAGATACATTCACCACAGACAGCATATGGGCCCCCATTGTTGTGCCAAAGAAAAGGTCCAGGTTTTGGCCAAGGACTCTATTTTATACTGTCTGAGTTGGGGTTACCTCGTGATTCAGAGGTCCCTTTGGAACCCAAATCTTACCTGTGGACCTCCCCTGAGCCTCTCAGAGAGCCCACTGTGTGGTGTGGACTACAATGTAGATTTAAGCTAATTACATGATAATTAGTTTTAAGTCTGTTCTAGGTCACCATCAAGAGTCTATTGTACCTGCTGCCAGGCCCTCCCTACAGAGTCCTCTGCATCCATTTGCAGTTGGCAGGTAAACTCTGATGGCAGATGGCTTGGGTGATCCCTTGTCCCCAGGTGTGAGCCATCAGTGGAGACAGGATTAAGGTCGGTGGCACCAAGACAGGGCCCCACCTTGTCCTCCTTCCTGGGAAAACCCTTCCTAACTGACTAACACAGTCACTAATAATATCTCTGGCATCACAAAGTTCTTTGCATTTATTACCTTGTTATCAGTAATGTTACTATGGAGATTATTATAAGATTACCGATAATAAGGTAAATTAATCTTAGTATTCACCAATAAGGATTTTGATATCTATATATTCCTCCTAAGATTAAAAACAATTTTGAAACTGAAACATAAACTCAAGGAGGGGAAACATCAAAGATTGTCTGCAGATTCCATGCGTTAGGATCTGCCTTTGCACCACGAAGTTGCAGGAAGGAGGTGATCCAAGTGCCTCAAGGGCAAGGAGCGAGTATTTGCTTCATGACAGCAGGGATCTCGAACTGTGAGGAGGGCAAGTATTGCCCAGAAACTGCCTTGACCTGCAGATTTGGAAGAAGTGGATGAGGATTTTGGTGCTTTTGAGCTGGAAGAAACCTTTGACTTACGAATGAAGAAACCAGGCCGGGCACCATATTCATGCCTGTAATCCTAGCACTTTGGGAGACTGAGGCAGGTGGATTGCCTAAGTTCATGGGTTTGAGACCAATCTGAGCTAGAGCAAGACCCTGTCTCTAAAAACAGCCAGGCATTGGGGTGGGCACCTCTACTACCAGCTACCTGGGAGGCTGAGGTAAGAATCGCTTGAGCCTAAGAGTTTGAGGTTGCTGTAAGCTGTGACACCATAGCACTCTACGGAGGGCAACAAAGTAAGACTCTGTCCCCCCACCAAAAAAGAATGAAGAAACCAAAGCCCAAGGCTCAAAGAGCTGAACTTGACCTCTTGACTGTTAACCCATACTCTTTGCCCAGCAATGAGCTTTCTCAAGCTTTTCACTTCTAGTTGGCCAATCCTCTCACCAACTCTTAAGGCTCAGAGTTCCCCAACGCTACTCCAGAGAGGATACCTTCTGATTGGTGGGACAGAGGCAAGGTGGGGTTACTTCCCACCCTTCTGTGGCCATTATCTCTGAGCTTCGGCACCTCTCTGCAGCTCCTCTGGGAGCCCACCCCAGGCTTTGGCTCGTGTCCCAGCAGGAAGTAGAGGACTCATGCTTGAGTGAGATTATTTCAGCACTAAGGATTCTTTTTTAATGATGGTTCATATCTGTTTCCTGGATGCCCTTGGATTTCTACAAATTCTTATTAAAGTTCCTTATTCCTTGTCTGACATGTGACCTATGATCTTGCACTAACCTGGCCATGGGTTTCCTGGTCTCCAGGCTGACCAGCAGAGGGATGCCTGTGGCCCTCTGCAGGCCACCATACACAGTCTGGACACTCACAACCTGCCCTAGCCCTGCTCCTCACCTGTTTGTCTCAACCCACCCAGCCCTGTCAAGTTGCTGAGATCAGGTTGATCTCTATGCAGGTTTAAAACAGCCTGATCTCAAATATAGAAGCCTGAGAAACAGATGACCACAAGTATGTCACTTTTGGTACCATGGAGCCAGTTGGAACGAAACTTGCCATGGAGAATGGAAGGTTTCCAGACAACTGCACCGGGAAGTGGTCGGGTTCATTACAAAAAGACAAATTAGATTTGGAAGGGACATGAAAAATATTAATACTTTGATCTAGCATTTTCCAAAGTGAGTTCTGGGGGGAAATGAAGGGGGCACATGTCCCGTGTATTTTATTCAATGAAGGAGACACTGTAGCCAAATAAATCTGGGAAATCCTGCAGATGATGGTCCTCTCATGAGGATTAACAATATATGCCAACAAATAAAAGGCCCTGGAAGATTCCCCCTCCAAGCAACCTCTTAAATTTTGCCTCTACATTTCCCAAGCCAATTTAAACACAGACCCTTCTCTTCACTCCATGCTGCTCCCACAGAGTAAAGGTTCTACGGAATATACTCCAAGAAATGTGGCTGGAGTAAGTCCAATTCATTTTGCAGAGGAGACGGAGGCTTACGGAGGTTTAAGGGGCTTGCTCAAGGTCACATAGCTAGTGCCAGACACAGCTGGGTCCAGAACTGCACTTCCAAACTCCTGACCTTGCACTCTACCCACTTAACCCTGTCGGTTACTTTTTATTTGTATTTTTTTGAGAGACAGAGTCTCACTCTGTTGCCCAGGCTAGAATGTCATGGCATCATCACAGCTCACAGAAACTTCAAACTCTTGAACTCAAGCGATCTCTTGCCTCTGCCTCCCAAGTAGCTGGGACTATAGGTGCCTGCCACAATATCCTGGGTAGTTTTTTCTATTGTTAGTAGATACTGGGTCTCTAGGCCATTCTTTTAGATATTACCAAAGAGAAAAGGAAACTTAGGTTCACACAATAATCTGTATGCAAATATTTATAGAAGCCTATTAATTGCTGAGAAACACTGGAAACAGTCCAACTGCCCAATCAACAGGCGATTATATAAAGAAACTGTGGACAATACACACCATGGAATGTGCCCCAGGTGACAACAGCAATGAACTACCACACAGAACCACCTCTGCAGGGCACTTGTGCTGAGTGAAAAGAGGAATGAATCTATAAAGCCACATATTATGAGATTCCATTTACATCACAGTTTTGAAGACAAAATTGTAGACCTGCCTAACAGATTAGCAGTTGCTATGGGCTGGGAGTGGTGGGGAGGGAGGGAGGCAGGTGGTGGAGTGGCTCTGCCAACTGGTTGGGGTGTGGGTTACAGGAAATCTGCTCAGGTGACAAAATGACCAACAGGATACTGTTGGGGCTCAGAAAATGATAGATACCCCCAAATAAATTCTTCAGAAGCAGCTCCCTCCTACCTCCTCCTGCCCTCCTATCTCTGGGCCTCCATTCTTTCCTGAGGGTGGCCGTGGAAACTAGACTCCCTCTTCCCCAAGGGACCTATCTGTGCAAAAAAGGGCCATAACCAAAGTCTCTGACTTGCCTCATCTGACTGTAAGTCCTAAGACTCACATTCCGGAGAAGGCTTGCCCCGAGAAGGCCTGCCCCACACCCCAAAGGAAGGATGTTGCTCAGAGAGGCCAAGAAGCATGTGGACAGGACTTGCTGGGTTTTCCCACTCAGCCTACTAGCATTGGATCAGACCTTTTTGTCCAATCACATTTCTACATAGCTCTTCATGCTTTGTTAAACCTAAGAATAAAAATGGACCCCTTTATCTTTCTTCTGTAGGCTCCCGTGTCACATAAAACTACAATCAAATAAACTGTATCCCTTTTCTCCTGTCACTTGCTTTTTGTCAGTTGATTTTCAGTGGACATTCAGAGGACAAAAGGGAGGATTTCCTTTTGCTCCATTAGTGGAAATACCAACGTCTATTTCCTGCTTCTGATATCATGCTATGTAACTATGTGGGATATAGCCTTGGGGGAAACTGGCTAAAGGGTACAAGGGACCACTTGGTACTGTCTTTGCAAATTTATGTGACTCTATAATTATTTCAAAATTAAAAGTTTACATAATATATGATATTATATGTAACACATTACATACACATTCACATGAATACACATATATGGTATATATAATAACATGAACGAATATCAAATACATTTACAGTAACTGGAAGAAGCTAGACGCATGAGGCTGCATTCTGAATTATTTTATTTTTATGACATTTTGGAAAAGGCAGAACCAGGGATGGAGGACAGATCAGGGGTTTCCAGGGATTCCAGGCAGGGTGCACCAGTTGTGAGGATGGAGCTGCCCCATATCCGGATTGTGGTGGTGGTTACATGACTCCACACACATGTTAGAGCTCTAGAACTGTACACCAAAAAGGGTGAAATTTAAAAATAACCTTTAGAAAGTGGATTGTCAGTAGTACACAAAACAACTCACTTCTATTGCAAGAAACTATTGTGATTACTTTTGTCTTTACAATTTGGACGCCCAGCAAGACACTTTCCAAAGGGGGGGGAGGAATTCCCTGAGATTGTGTGATCAAGTAAAGGATTATATTTACATTTCAATCTCTTCAGTGTTTTAGATTTTAGAAATACAAATGAGAAGCTTTGATGGTGTTTGGTTTATTGACCAAATTACAGCTGGGTGGTTACCAAAACTGGAGCTATTATGCCGTGGAATTAAAGTCTGAACAGACTATGGGAAAGCTAGCTGGAAACCAAAATAGGGTTTTGGGGGGTGAAAACAAAAGCTTGGGAATTAATTGCATTCCTTGAATTCATGCCTCGTTTCCTTGGAAACGTTTTGAGTTAGCTGCCCCAGTGGCTCAGGTGTGCATGCCCACTGAGCAGTGGATTCTTTGGACTCATTTGAATTTGGGGATGTGGTATGTTTGCTCTCCTCACTCCACTCCGTGAGCCTCTTCTCTTTCAGCAGGTTTATTTACTCTTTCTTTTACTGAATGCTTTCTCGCCAGAGTTTACCAACAATAGAACCCACCCAGTCATCAGCTGGAATCAATGGGGACAGGTGACTAACAGGTGGACAACTTTTTTTTTTTTTTTAATATTTAAGGTTCTTGATTTGAGTGATCACTGACATTGTTTTCAGGGGGACAACTTTGAATGCGCCAAGTCACCACTTTCATGCTTAATATTGTCTTCACATTATTTTTGGCTTGGTTCCAAGCTCTGAGGTTGTAAGTACACTGTTTACAAGAACAACCAACTCGTCTTTAGATATCCATTTAATCATCTTTTTATAGTATTCTTTGTTCTCAATAAGCCACTTTATTAGGCAAAATGTCCTCCTCAGCATCTATGACAAACTTCAGGCTGCATCCGGTATCTAATCATGAATCCAAACGGATCCTCCTATTTGGCTTGTTCCTTCTCCCCTCTTCTTTCTGTGCACATCACAGCACTAGAGCTAAGCTTGGCTCCCAGGGTAAAAACTGCACTTTATTTATTATGAAATTGCTTTCTTTTTTGTTTTGTTTTGTTTTTGTTTTGAGACCGAGTGTCAGTCACCGTGGAGAGAGTGCTGTGATGTCATCATAGCTCACACACAGCAACCTCAAACTCCTGGGTTCAAGGAATCCTCCTGCCTTAGCCTCCCGAGTAGCTGGGACTCCAGGTGTCAGCTACAACGCCCGGCTAGTTTTTCTATTTTTAGTAGAGATGGGGTCTCACTCTTGCTTAGGCTGGTCTCAAACTCTTGAGCTCAAGCAATGCACCCACTTGGCCTCCCAGAGTGCTGGGATTACAGGTGTGAGCCACTGTGCCCAGCAGGCCATACATACAAAAATTCTAAGATAGAATTTTTCTTTTCTTCATAGTTTTGAAGGCATGGCTTTATTGTCTTCCACTCTCCTATATTACTGCCAGGAAAGCTGATGTCATTTTCATTTGATTCTTTGTAGCCTTTAATCGTCTAAGATCCTTTCCCGAACTTACAAAGTTTCACAATGACATGCCTGATCTGTGTCTGTTTTTCCCCTACTACGTATCACACTGAAAACTTATATCATTCTTGTCTGGGACATTGTTTGAATTATTTGGTTAATGATTTCTTCCCTCCCATGTTCTCCCTTCTCTCTTTCTGAATCTCCTATTATTTAGATATTGGACTTCCCGAACTAGTCCTCTAATTTTTTTTTAAAGTCAACAATGTATTTCATTATACATTGTATCATTATATGTATCTTAGATTCATACATTTTATATAATATATGCTTTTATCTAAATCTAAATCTTTTTAAAGCTTCAGTTAATCGTTCAATACAAAATTAATATATATATATGCATATATATATGTAGCAGTGCTTCTCAGGCACAGAATTTAGGAGGAGATTGGAGCAAGTTTTTTCCCTATGAGACAGAGAATGTAATGAACCATGATGGTTCCCTCTGACCTAGTTGCCTTTTTGATTGAATTTTATTACAGAGAACAACTTTAATAGGTATGATATTGCTGATTGGAAACAATGAGTTTTAAAGCAAGTTGATAATCTGTCTCTTCTTCAAGTTTTTCAAACCTAAATGATTATTTTTCACCAAGATCACCCAAGGAAAATAATATTGTCCATAAAATATTTGGAGCATCTGCCTAAGAACCACTGGCCAGGGTTATGCAGTGTCTTCAGGGCTCACAGGATGAGGCAATGGGAGGATGGATTTCTTCTCTGTGTCCCTGGAAAGTGCCTTCCTCGTATCATAAGCATCCTCATCAGGCTCCCTGTTGCTGGCTGCATAGTACTCTATGACCATCCCATATGCACTGTGGCCCAGCTGCTTGTACATGTTGACTGCAACTTAGTTAGATACTCTTACAAAGAGATCAACAAAAACCCCTCCCTTTCTTTGGCCTCCTGCCTGTAGCTCTGTGGTTAGGGTGCTGGCCACATACACCGTGGCTGGCTGGTTCAAACCTGACCCGAGCCTGCTAAACAACAATGACAACTACAACAACAACAAAAATAACCAGGTGTTGTGTCGGATGCCTGTAGTCCCAGCTACTTTGGAGGCTGAGGCAAGAGAATGGCTTAAGCGGAAGAGTTTGAGGTTGTTGTGAGCTACGATGCTATGGCACGCTGCCAAGGGTGACCAAGTGAGACTTTGTCTCAAAAAAACAAAAAACAACAACAAAACAAACAAAAAAAAACCCTACCCTTTCTGAAATCTCCCGTAATAACACCCCAAGTTTAGCAGCCAAACCAAGATGTTGAAATTCTGGGGCGACAGATGGAGCTGTGACATGCCCATGCCATTCTTCTCTAGCTACTGAGCCTTTTGCTTTACCCGTAATATAACCCAGCAATTTTCCACCTGGTGCAACAATAAAATACTCTGGCCAGTGGGCAAGGTACTGTAAGTAAAAAGGAATCCTATAAGTTTCTGTAAGCGGATCCAAGTTAATGTTGAAGCAGAAAGGTTGTCATAGCTGAAGGCCCAGACAGTGGTCATCTCGGCACCAACCCACACCTGTGCCCCAGTTCTCTAATTTTTTTATACCAGTACCAGGCCCTTTGCATTGTCATTATTTTTCGAATCCATGTTTCAATTTCTACAAAAAGTCTGCTATGACTGTTTATTAGAGTCATGTTGAATCTATAGCTCAATTGGAGGTCCTGAAATCTTAACATTTTTGAATGTATGAGGATAGCATAACATTTTATCCAATCTCTCAGGAATATTTTGTAGTTTTCAAAGTATAGGTCTTTCACATCTTTTCTAAGATGTGGAGAAGAAGGTTGGAGTTTTCTTTGTGAGAAGTTTTTAA
Source organism: Otolemur garnettii (assembly GCF_000181295.1). Classification (NCBI taxonomy): domain Eukaryota; kingdom Metazoa; phylum Chordata; class Mammalia; order Primates; family Galagidae; genus Otolemur; species Otolemur garnettii. Next base: position 2,572,225 of record NW_003852456.1, on the reverse strand, counting down.
ACTACTCAAGTTCAAAGTCTTTAATAAATATCATTTTGTGTATGTGCGAGCTTTAGTCATTTGTATCTTTCAAATAACTTGTCCATTTCAACTAAGCTGTTGAATTTATTGCCATAAAGTTGCATATGCCAACTTTATCCTTTTAATTTTTTTCAACAGGAGACTTTTTTGTTTTTTATGAGACAAAATCTCACCCTGTTGCCCTGGCTAGAGTGCCGTGGCGTCACAGATCACAGCAACTTCAAACTCCTGAGCTCAAGAGATCCTCCTGCCATAGCTTCCCAGAGTACTGGGATTATAGGCATGAGCCACCACATCCAGCCTCAACAGGAAATTTGTTGACATTTTAGACTAGATAATTCTTCTTTGAGGTGGCATGCCCTTTGCATTGTGGGACACTTAACAGCATTACTGACCTCTACCCACTAGATGATATCATAGCAATGCCCTCAGCACCCCAATCTCCAGACATTGCCAAACATCCACAGTGCAGGGTGGCGGTGGGCAGAGAATAGCCCTCATTTGAGAACCACTGTTTTAATAGCTATAGAATCTATACTCTCTTAATCCTGATCTTGGTAATTTGTGGCTTATTTTTGTCTTTTTTTTGAGGGGGGAACTTTTAATCTTTTTTCCCTTTTCTAAAGTTTTATAGATTTAGGAGTACAAGTTGAATTCTAGTACATGTATATATTTCATAGTGGTAAAATCTGAGCTTTTAGCATACCCACCACCTAGTGTACTATGGATAGTGTACATTGTACCCTTTAGGTAATTTTTCATCCACGCCCCTCCCGCTCTTCTCCCTTTTGAGTCTCCAATGTCTATTATACCATTCTGTGTGCCCTTGTATAGTCAGCCACCTCCCGCTTACCCGTGAGAACATGTGGCATTTGCCTTTCTGAGTTACTTCACTTAGGATAATGGCCTTCAGGTCCATCCAAATTTCTGCAAAAGACATTATTTAATTCTTTCTTATCACTACTACTCTTGGGGTATGTATGTGTATGCATATATACACCATATCTTCTTTAACCAATCCTCAGTGGATGGGCACTTTGGCTGATTTCATGTCTTTGTGATTGTGAATTGTGCTGCAATAAACATATGAATGCAAGTATTTTTTTTTGACTTAATGACTTATTTTCTTTTAGGATTTCAGGATAAAATTGTAGATCTCTTTTCAGTTCATCAAGAATCTCCTCTCCAACCAGAGAGGTTGTATTAATTTACATCCTCATCAACAGTGTATAATAAGCATGCCCCTTTCACTGCATCTGTGCCAACACCTACTGTTTGTTTTTTTTTTACTTTTTAGCAATGACCATTCCAACTGGAGTACCATGGTATGTCCTTGTGGATTTATTTATTTATTTATTTAGAGACAGAGCCTCATGTGATTGCCCAGGTTAGAGTGCCATGGCCTCAGCCTAACTCATAGCACCCTCAAAATCTTGGGCTCAAGTGATTCTCCTGCCTCAGCCTCCCAAGTGCCTGTAACCACAGGCACCTCCCACAATACCCAGCTAATTTTTTTCTTTTTAATAGAGACAGGTCTCATTCTTGCTCAGTCTGGTCTCCAACCCCTGAGCTCAAAGCATTCTCCCACCTTGGCCTCTCAGAGTGTTAGGATTATAGGTGTGACCACTCTGCCTGGCTCTCATTGTGGTTTTATTTATTATTTATTAAATCATAACTTTGTACATTGATGCATTTGTGGGGTACAGTGTACTGCTTTGATATACAATGTGAAATGCTTACACTGAACTAAGTAACACATCCATCACAATTATACTCATTTTTTAATAGTTTTGAAATGTACCATTGCATCATGCACATTAGGTGAGGTCCCCCCAAATACTCTCCCTTCTCCCATGTTCCCTCTCCCCTCCCCTCTCTCTCCTCTTCTTTTCTACTTTCTGGACTATAGTTATGTTTTGCTACTTTCATATGAATGTGTAGGTGATTATATATTGATTTCATAGCAGTATTGAGTACATTGGATACTTTTTCCTCCATTTTTGAGACACTTTACTAAGACGAATATTTTCCAGCTCCATCCAGGCAAACATAAAAGATATGAAATCTCCATCTTTTTTATGGCTGCATAGTATTCCATCGTGTACATATACCATAATTTGTTAAACCATTCATAAGTCGATGGGCACATGGGCTGTTTCCATGTCTTGGCTATTATGAATTGGACTGAAATAAACATTCTGGTGCAAATGTCTTTGTTGTAAAATAATTTTTGATCATCTGGGTATATATCTAGCAGAGGAATTGCAAGATCAAACTTTTGCAGGTCGGACTTTTAGTTCCTTGAGTGTTCTCCAAACTTCTTTCCAAAAAGGTCGTATTAGCTTGCATTTCCACCAGCAATATAGAAGTGTTCCCATCTCTCTGCATCCATGTCAACATCTGTAGTTTTGGGATTTTATGATGTAGGCTAATCATACTGGAGTTAGATGATATCTCAAATTGGTTTTGATTTGCATTGCTCTGATGATTAAGGATGATGAGCATTTTTTCATGTGTTTGTAGGCCATGTGCCTGTCTTCATCAGAGAAGTTCCCATTCAAGTCTCTTGCCCACAAGAAATTGGGTTATTTGTTCTTTTCTTATTGATTAGCTTGAGTTCTCTGTAGATTCTAGTTATCAGACCTTTGTTGGAAACATAACCTGCAAAAATCCTCTCCCATTCTGAAGGTTATCTGTTTGCTTTACTTACTGTGCTCTTGGCTGTGCAAAAGCTTTTTAGTTTGATCGGATCCCAGTAATGTATTTTTGGTGTAGCTTCAATTGCCCTGGCAGTCCTCCTCATAAAATATTCTCCCAGGCCAATTTCCTCAAGTGTTTTCCCTGCACTTTCTTCTAGTATTTTTATAGTTTCATGTCTTAAGTGTAAATCTTTTATCCAGTGAGAATCAATTTTTGTTAATAGTGAAAGGTAGGGGTCCAGTTTCAGTCTTCTACAAGTCACCAGCCAGTTCACTCAGCACAATTTGTTAAATAGGGAGTCTTTCCTTCACAGAATTTTTTTGACAGGTTTGCCAAAGATCAAATGACAATAAGTAGCTGGGTTCATCTCTTGGTTCTCTACTCAGTTCCATAAATCGACTGCTTGGTTTTTGTGCCACTATCATGCTGTTTTGATCACTATAGATTTATAGTATAGCCTGAAGTCTGGTAATATGATACCTCTTGATTTGTTCTTATTTCTGAGTAATGTATTTACTATTCGAGTTTTTTTCTGATTCCATATAAAATGAAGCACTATTTTTTCAAGCTCTTTAAAGTATGGCAATGGTGCTTTAATAGGGATTGATTAAATCTGTACATTGCTTTGGGCAGTATCGATATTTTAACAATGTTAATTCTTCCCAGCCATGAGCATGGTATTTTTTTCCATTTTTTAACATCTTCAGCTATTTCTTTTTTCAGAGTTTCATAGTTCTCTTTATAGAAATCTTTCACTTCCTTTGTTAGGTAAATTCCCAGATATTTCATCTTCTTTGGTACTACTGTAAAAGGAATAGAGTCCTTGACTATATTTTCAGCTTGACTATTGTTAGCATATATAAAGACTACTGATTTGTAAGTATTGATTTTGTATCCTGAGACCTTGCTGTATTCCTTTATCATGTCTAAGGGTTTTGTAGTTGAGTCCCTGGGATTTTCCAGGTATAGGATCATATATCAGTGAAGAGGAAGAGTTTGATCTCCTCTGACCCTATTTAGATACCCTTGATCACCTTCTCTTGCCTGATTGCTATGGCTAAGACTTCCATTACAATGTTGAATAGCAATAGAGATAGTGGGCATCCTTGCCTCGTTCCTGATCTGAGTGGGCATGTTTTCAATTTTACACAATATGATATTTGCTGTGGGTCTGCTGTAGATGGCCTCTATCAGCTTAAGAAATGTCCCTTCTATGCCTATTTTCTTAAGTGTTCTGATCATGAAAGGATGTTGGATATTATCAAAGGCTTTTTTTGGTGTCAATTGAAAGAATCATATGGTCTTTGTTTTTTATTTTATTGATGTGATATATTATATTTATAGATTTGTGTGTGTTGAACCAATTCTGTAACCCTGGAACAAAAGCAACTTGATCATGGTGTATAATTTTTTGGATGTTTTTTTGAATTCTGTTTGCTAAGATCCTATTGAATATTTTTGCATTGATATTCATTAATGTTATTGGTCTATAATTTTCTTTCTTCATTGGATCCTTTCCTGGTTTGGGGATCAGGGTGATATTTGCTTCATAGAATGTGTTGGGGAAATATTCTTTCTTTTTCTATGCTTTGGAAAAGGTTGTATAATATAGGTACTAGTTCCTCTTAAAAGGTTTGATAGAATTTGGATGTGAAGCCATCTGGTCCTGGACTTTTCTTTTTTGGGAGATTTCGTATTGTTGATGCTATTTCAGTGGTTGATACAGGTCTATTCAAGATTTCTAATTCTTTCTGATTGAGTCTAGGAAGGTGGTGTGCTTCCAGGTATTGGTATTTCTTTCAGATTTTCATATTTCTGTGAATAGAGATTTTTGTAGTAATCATTGAGGATTTTTTGAATCTCTGAGGTGTCTGTTGTTATTTCTCCTTTATCATTTCTGGTAGACGATATTAGAGATTTCACTTTTCTATTTCTGGTTAGGTTGGCCAGAGGTTTACCAATTTTGTTAATCCTTTCAAAAAACCAACTTTTTACTTCATTGATCTTCTGACTGATTCTTTTGTTTTCAATTTCATTTAATTCTACCCTAATTTTGGTTGTTTCTTTTCTTCTGCTGAATTTGTGGTTGGAATGTTCTTCCTTTTCCAGTTGCTTGAGATGATCCATTAAGTTGTTGCTTCCTCTCTGTTTTTTTGATGAAGGCTTCCAATGCTTCTTAGGACTGCCTTTGCAGTATCACACAGGTTTTGATAATTTGTGAGTTCATTACAATTTAGTTCTAAAATTTGGTGATTTCCTTATTAATCTCATCTTTGACCCAGCTACCATTCAGCCTAAGATTATTTAGTTTCCATGACTTTGAGTATGGGGATTCCTATTGCTGTTGAGTATAATTTTTATTCCATGGTGGTCTGAGAAGATATAAGGAATAATTTCTATTCTTTTACATTTTCTGAGGTTAGACTCGTGTCCTAGGATGTGATCTGTTTTGGAGGATGATCTGTGGGCTGATGAGAAGAATGTATATTCAGTTTTATTAGGATGGAATTTTCTGTAGAGGTCTGTGAAGTCCATTTGTTCTATAAGAATTCCTGGCTCGGCACCTGTGGCTCAAGTGGCTAAGGTGCCAGCCACGTACACCCAAGGTGGCGGGTTTGAATCCAGCCCGGCCCGCCAAACAACAATGACGGCTGCAACCAAAAAAATAGCCGGGCGTTGTGGCGGGCACCTGTGGTCCCAGCTACTTGGGAGGCAGAGGCAGGAGACTCGCTTGAGCCCAGGAGTTGGAGGTTGCTGTGAGCTGAGTTGCCACGGCACTCTACCCAGGGGGACAGCTTGAGGCTCTGTCTCAAAAAAAAAAGAAAAAAAAAAAAAGAATTCCTATAAGAAGAATGTTTGATCTTTTGGAGTGACCCATTTTGATCTTTTGGAGTGATCCCACAACTCTCTCAGGGAATGGTCAGTTTTTGCTCTCCATTTGTCTGCCTCTTTGAGCATTTGGGAACATTCAAAAGCTTTGTCTTCAGTTTCAGAGATCCTTTCTTCTGCCTGGTCAACTCTATTACTGAGGGATTCTACTGTATTTTGGAGTTCCTCAACTAACTTCATTTCCTTGAGCTCTGGTATCTCTTTTCTCATTATGTCCATATCTTTGGTGACTTTGTCTTTGAATTCATTAATTTCTTGAGATAACTTTAGAACTACTCTTTGGAATTCAATTTTTATCTTTTTTTCCATTCCGTTTATCTTATATGCCATCCATATTCTGAATTCAGTTTCTGATATTGCTGCCATTTGTCTATGCATGGCATCTTCAGTTGTATCTCCTTTGTCATTTCTTGGGGTGGGGGTTTGATCTACTCTGGTTATTCATGTTGCCAGAGTTCTTCTGTTAGGTCTGCACCATGTTTACTTTCCACCATTTGGTTATTAGAATTGGTAGGGTGAGACTGAACTGGGGTTCCCGGGTAGTAGAGATAGAAAGTGCAAGGCTTTGTAATTGTGGCTTATCTCCTACAACCTTACAAAGGCCCCTTCTAGAGTTTTGGCTGGGGACTCTGAGGACCTACTTAGTGAGATAGTGCAAGCTAGCTCTGTTTTGATAGCCACCGTATTAGGTTTAAATATCGCCTGTGAAGAGATACAAATAGCTGCGGCACCCAGCCCCCACCCTTCAGTTCTTTTCTGCTACAGAATTTTGAAGGTCAACTTCAGAATGTCCCAGGTGGACAGCCCCAGACACGAGTTCCAGTAAAATTGTCTCAGGCAGTGCAAATCCTGCTGAACAGAGAGGGATTCAAGGGTCTGCAACAGCCCAGTTGGAGCCAGGGATCCATGTCCCTGCCTGCCAGAGTCAGTCCACACTGACCGCTTCTCTGCTCATGGGCCCAGTTGGAGCCAGGGGCTTCAACCCTGCCCACTGGTCTCAGTCCACACCCAGTAAAACTCTGCTTGCCAGACCAGTTGGAGTCAGGGGACCACCCCCTGCCCACAGGTCTCAGTCCTCACCTGATAAGCCTCTGCTCACCGGCCCAGCTAGAGACAGGGGACCCTCCCCTTGCCCTCAGGTCTCAGTCTACACCTAGCAAGCCTCTGCTCAAGGGTTCTGTTGGAGTCAGGGGACCGCACCCTTGCCCTCAGGTCTCAGTCCATGCCTGGCAAGCCTCTGCTTGCAGGCCCAGCAGGGGCTGAGGACCAGCCGTGCTTGTCAACCTCAGTCCACATGGGGCAACCTGCCGTGGGTGCCATCAGAGCTGGGGGTTCTGCACCCCATCTGGCCAGACACAGCTCAAACCGAGGGTCAGCACCACCACTGGCCAGGCATAGTCATAACCAGGGGACTGCTCCTCCTCCTGCCAAGCGTCCCTTTCTTCCCACACCCTCTTTCTTCCCTGCTAGTCACAGATTCCATCCTAATGGTTGGCGGTCCACACTACGTCCAGTTCTTTCAGGACAAGACCAAACTCTCTGCGCTCTGCAGGGTGCAGAACTTCAGACTGCCATGTGAGGGGGAAAGGGTGGACTGGGAGTTTGGACTTGTAGGGGAAAATATCTGTTCAATTTTATGCCTGGTGGGGTGATGTCTAGGTTCATAAGTGGGACCTCCCTGGAGAAAGAGATCTGGAGTTTAGCACCTCTCTCTAGTGAGGTAAAATGAGAGGTCTTTTGTTCCCTGCTGGCTGGCAGAGAGCCTGTGGCAGCCTTCCTGCCTGGGGGAAGGGTCTCCCGTCCTCTAGTTGATAGGCTTTATTCCTGTAATTTGTTTTCTTGAATGCTCTTCCTTGGAGTCGCAGCTTGCCGAACTTCTTTCTTGGCTCAGCTCCCCACCTTTGGCTTCATAGAGTCGGATTCTGTCCAGTTTTTCTCCCTCTGGTCAGGAGCCTCTGCCAAGACTTGCTACCAGGTGGCCATCTTCTCTCATTGTGGTTTTAATTTGCATTTCTTTGATGATTAGTGATGTTATTTTTTTTCATGTGTTTTTGGCTATCTATATGTCTTCTTTGGGAAAATGCCTGCCAAAACAAGTCATTTGCCCATTTTTTTATGGAGTTCTCTTGCTGAGTTGTTTGTGTTCTTGTAGATCCTGGGTAGTCTTTTGCTGGATACATAGATAACAGATATTTTCTCTTATTCTGTAGTTAGTCCATGTATGCTTTTGAATATTTATTTTGCTGTGCTCAATCAATCTTGATTTGTTTTAAATTTTTCAGAGAAAATGGAGTGAATGGTCATGAATTTCCTTCCTCTTTCACTACCCACAGTCCTGATCAAAGGACACAAAGAAGGATACAGTTGCTTTCTGGCGGTCCCAATAGGACCAGGAGAAACTCTTGCAATAGACTCGTTTGTGGGGGTTTCTAAAGGCACAGAGGAAAGTGTGGGAGAAGTAGATGGTGGGTTTGACTAGGTGGTGAGAGCATCTGTCTTAGGAATCCCTGGTCATTTGGGGAAGTTATTACAGCTAGGAGAGCTGAATCTGTCTGACAGGTCTTACACAGTTGGGGGTTGTCCCTGAGAACAAAGAAAGCTTGCACATAGGGCACTTTAGACCACATCCTTTCTTGTTCATAAAAAAGATCTAATTGAAAAATGGTATCATTATTTATAATACCCTCTGGTGCCCATTGTTCACCATTGGAGAGTTGATTCTAAGGCCAGGCCTGGGTGCAGAAGAAAATCATACATTCTTCTTTCAGTCCCAATGAAAAACATGTCCCAATGCTTCAGAATACAGCCCAGTGGGGTGTTCTGGCAGCAAAGGCCTAAAAATCAGGTATCGAGGAGCCCCAGTGGTCCCACCTGATAAACATTCTCTTGGTGAGAGAACATGTTACCAAGGTGTTCTCTTAGAGAGAGAACATTACCCATCTGTGGGAAAGAATAAACGCCCAGTGCTTTAATCAGTCCCACCCTCTGTGTTCCTGGGCTGTCAAAGTGATACTGGATTTTTAATACTGAATTTCCAGGCTCTTGGTCTTGGCGGTTCGAAGAATGAAGCGACGGACCACAGGATAGGTTTTACTCAACAGCTATAAGTGTTACAGCTCTTATAACAAGTCAAACCTCCTTGTAGAGTAGGATTAGCAGTAAGATAGGTTTTATAATCTGAGTGTTACAGCTCTTACAAAGGGGCGAACCCCTTTGCATGTGTTTACAGCTCTTACAAAGGAGCAAACCTCCTTGCAAGTGTTTACAGCTCTTACAAAGGGGCAAATCTCATAGGGCAGGGTACAAGTGTTACAGAGCCAAACCTCTTTGCTCTTCTGCTCTTTCTCCTGAGATCTGCCGAGATCTGTGCTCAGGGTCTCTAGCTTATATAGGGGCAGTTGTCCAATGAGCTTTTGGGTCTTGAAAACAGACTAATTATGAGTAGGTTTTGAAAATGGACCAATCAGGGATACACTGGAGGAATCGCCAGGAGTCCACATGAGGAGACAGCATGGTGCCAGTGTCTTTCCTCGCACCTGTTCGGTTCTTTTGGCTACTGGAGCCTCTGTTGGGGGAGGGAAGCTCCCCCTGCTTGCCTACGCTCCAGCCTGCTGGTTCCTCTGCCGGCTGCCGCCACCAACACCGCCAAGATGGAGGCGGCAGGTCCTCCAGCCCCACTTGGCTGAGCTGGCTGGGGTGCCACTTGTCGGTATCAAAAGCATCCTTTGACCAACCCAAGAAGCCTTCCATCTAACAAAAGGAAGTGTCCTTTCAATGTTTGGGGAAGAATCCCTGAGGAGAGTGGCCTCCAAGCCCATGTCCTCCTCTGGACTTAGCCACAATTACAAAGTGTAGCACATTGTATTGGTAGGCTCTTCTGTGCTTGCTACTTGGGGCAGCACAGCCTGAGAAATCAGGTATCTGGGAGCTTGGTCCCACCTGATGCAAATGCATGTTCTGCCCCTTTTCTTTAACTGCTACTGATTATCAGATGCCTAACAATAAAATTGGGGTTGAGCCCCACCCTAGCATGGTGCTTGCACATGTAACCCTTTATAATTTTTACAAGCTTTTTCAAAATTCCCAGTGGCAATGGAAAATAGGCTTTCTATCATGAGCAGGTCTTAAAAGCTATGTTTTCCAAACTCCCTTTCTTCCCTCAAAGTTAGCAAGGCAACAATTAAACTCAGTTACAAACCAGGGTTGAGAGACATAGAAACTTTCGCATTATAATTAGTTACAACTTGGCTTGGTGCCCATAGCACAGTGGTTATGGGGGCAGCCACATACACTGAGGCTGGCGTGGCTTCCAACCCAGCCCGGGTCAGCTAAACAACAATGACAACTGCAACAAAAAAATAGCTGGGCATTGTGGCGGGCACCTGTGGTCCCAGCTACTTGGGAGGCTGAGGTAAGAGAATCACTGAAGCCCAAGCGTTTGAGGTTGCTGCAAGCTGTGACGCCACAGCACTCTACTGAGGGCAACATAGTGAGACTCTGTCTAAAAAAAAAGAATCAGTTACAACTAGCCGAAGTCGTACAGATAAATTGAAGTTTGGGACCATGGAAGACAAGAGCAAATAGTGAAAGAGCTGGGAGAGCACATTTTTCAGAAGGCCGTCCAGTGCAATGGGGTTGGAACCATTGCTGGGGACCCTAAGACCTCTGGGTGCTACTTCTGTGCTTGGCTCTCAACCAGAGAAAAGGAGTGGATGCATAACAGGTTCAAAAGTCTCCTACATTCCCTTCAGCTCCTTTCTTTTGGAGCCAAGGGGAATTAGAAAGTTTGTTCCTCAACACCCTCTCACCCATGACCTGGAGGTCGGCAGCCGCACTTTTAGGGGCTGACAGACATCTGAACTATTAGTCTCCATTATTATGATTGTAGAGAAAAACAGGATAGAGGTAAGTGGTCCCCTTGTTACCACAGATCTTCTATCCCAGATGAGCTCCCCAAAATTTGTTACCAGAATTTCTTTCTTCAGTAGGTCCTTGGTCTCAGAGATTTGAAGAATGAATCCATGGACCACACATAAGTGGTAAGACAGGATTTATTGTACAGAAAGAATATAGAAAAAGCACCAGCTCCTGGCAGAGGGAAAGACTTAAGTCAGGAAATCTCTTCTTGGGTCCTTTGTCTAGGGGTGTATATATGTTATATATATACATTTCCTAATAAATGAATGGACACAATCCCTTCTGCTAGGGGCAAAATGTCAAGCCTAGGAAACTTACATGAAATTGACCAGGCCTGGGAAATGAGGACTTCTGGTTCAGTGGCAAGTGCAAGGGAAGGGAGACAAAGGCCAGGGGCAGAGACACTATGGAGCTCCCGGAGCTGGCAACCTGGAGGTGTCTCCTCAGCAATTGTCTGGCCCCTCCTGTGGCCGCTCTGCCTACCCTCCAACTGCTGGCTCCTCTGCCTTCCCCCACCAACACCCCCCAGAGTGGAGATGGCAGGTCTTCCCCGCAGCTCTGGCAGGGCTGTCCAGAGCACCACCCACCCTGTATCAAAATCTAGCAGTCTTTAGGAGGAGTCCCTAAGGTTTGCTAGGCGTTAAGATCATATCAGCAAACAAAGCTAATTTGACTTCTTCTTTTTTAATATGCAGGCCCTTCATTCCTTTCTCTTGCTTAATTGCTCTGATTAGGACTTCCAGTTCTATGCTGAATAGAAGTGGTCAGAGTGGGCATCCTTGTCTTTTTCCAGTTCTTAGGGGACATACATACAATTTTCCACATTCGGTATGATGTATGTCTTCTATACTTTTAAGGTCTGTTTCTTCTATGTCAAACTTTTTTGAGGGTTTTTATGAATGGATGCTATCAGATGCTTTTTCTTCATTTACTGAGATGATCACATGGTTTTGGATGTTAATCGTGTTTATGTGGTGACTTACATCTATTAGTTTGTGTATGTTGAACCGTCCTTGCATCCCTGGGATGAAACCTTCTTGACTGTGGTGCATTAACCTCTTGATGTGCTGCTATTGGATTCAGTTTGCTAGTATTTTGTTGAGGAATATTTTGTTCAACAGAGATATTGCTCTATAATTTTCTTTCCTTCCTTAGACAGAGTCTCAAGCTGTCACCCTTGGTAGAGTGTTGTGGCATCACAACTCACAGCAATCTCAAACTCTTGGGCTTAAGCA
>NW_003852456.1:2553373-2559640 GCF_000181295.1 Otolemur garnettii | reverse complement strand
TAGAGTGCTGTGACATCACAGCTCACAGCAACCTCCAACTCCTGGGCTCAAGTGAGTCTCCTGCCTCAGCCTCCCAAGTAGCTGGGACCACAGGCACTCGTCACAACGCTTGGCTATTTTTTGGCTGCAGTTGTCATTGTTTTTGGCAGGCTGGGGCTAGATTTGAACCCACCATCTTAGGTGTATGTGGCTGGCGCCTTAGCCACTTGAGCCACAGGCGCCATTTTTTCCTTTTGTTGATCCTCGAGTAGCACATCTTCAGCCTCAGTTTTCTCAGTTGCAAACACTCTAGAACTCACAAATGGACAAGGTGTGTGTAGAAGGAGGGTGTGAAGAAGAGCCATGGGCAGGTTCAACAGTAACCAGCCCCAGGCCTGTGATTTCCAGGGAGCCCAGCCTTGCCCCTGGGCATGCACTCAGCCCTCTTCCCCTTGGAGCTTGAGTAACTTGGCATTTCCTGCTGCAAAAAGGCCCTGTCCTTTGTATTCTATCTTTTTTTCCAAATTAAAGGAAAGGATTCCCCAGAATAACTACCTGGTAGGTAACTGGAGAAGAACGTCCTGGAGTCTAAATCTTTTTAATTACATCTTTTTCCTTAAGATGCGTCCAACTGGAAACATTTATTCCTTTGTGTGTACAAAATGTGAACACTATATATAGCTTACAGACCTAAGTTATTTTTCAGGTATATTTTTAATCTTAAAAAAAAAAAAAAGGCAACACTGGAAGGAGATGTGGCCAGGGCAAGGGATTTGTATTTGCAAGAGGTAGGTGGGAGCTTGCACCCCACTAGGGGGCTGGGTTAAGGTGACCAAATTTTAACATTGGTAAAGCGGTACACTATTGATGGGGGGGGGGTGGCTATTGGCTGAGCTGTTTATGGTTAGGGACCTTCTGGGCAGGGGGTAGGGGGTGGTGTTCCTTGTTTGTTCCAGACAGTTTGGCTCCTTCTGAGCTAATTGTTCTTGCCTAGAAGCCAGGGAGGGAGCCAGTATCCTTCTGATACCAATTCCACCTGGGCAACCTTGCCCCGGAGGGGAGTAGGGAGTTTACATTAGCCTTTTCATTTCCAAATGAAGTTACATTAACCTCTTCATTCCCAAATGGTTCCCTTCCCATTCTCCCACCCTTCCCTAGCTTGTTGTGCATTCTTTCCAAAAATAGGGACTTTTTAAAAATGCCGTGGGACATGGGACAAATTGTTAAAAATTGGGACTGTCCTGCCAAAAGCAGGACGTCTGGTCACCTTAGGCTGGGTGGTCATACCATTGCCACTTGCTGTTCTCAGTCCTGGTCCTTAAGCTGTACATAACAATAATAATATCTATGACACTGAGTCATTTTTTGGTGGGGAGGTTTGTTGATTTTTGAGATTGAGTCTCATTCTTTTGCTTTGGGTAGAGTGCTGTAGTGTCTTAGCTCACAGCAACTTCAAACTCTTTGCCTCAGGCTCCCAAGTAGCTGGGACTACAGGCACCCACTATCACGCCCAGATAGTTTTTCTATTTCTAGTAGAGATGGGGTCTCACTTTTGCTCCGGCTGGTCTCAAACTCCTGAGCTCCAGAATTCCACCCACGTCAGCCTCCCACAGTGCTAGGATTATATGCCTAAGCCTCACGTGCCTGAGTTGTTTTGAAGATCAAATGAGCTCATATAAACTATGGACTAACTCCTTCTGAACATGTTATAGATTACATAAATATGCAGCTTGGTGTCATATATCCCTGAACTGAACATTCTAAATCTGGGTTCTGATAACAATTTGTCACCTATCTGTGGCCTTGAGCAAGTCCCTTTATATGTCTAAGAACCATTTTTCTCTTCTATAAAACTAGCACCTCTTCTCTACATTAACATACCTCAGAATCACAATGGCCATGTCCTGAGTCCCATCTCCAGAGATTTGAATGTTGTAGTTCTGAATGAGACCCCAAAAGCTGTTTTTTAATTTTTATTTCTGGAGTCCGAATCTCACTCTGTCACCTTGGCTAGAGTACTGTGGCATTAACGTAGCCCACAGCAACCTCAAACTCCTGGGTTCAAGAGATCTTCCTGCCTCAGCCTCCCGAGTAGGTGGGACTATGGGTGCCTACCACCATGCCTGGCTAGTTTTTCTATTTTTAGTAGAGACAGAGTCTCACTTTCTCTCAGGCTGGTCATGAACTCCTAAGCTCAAGGGATCCTTCTGCCTTGGCCTCCAAGAGTGCTGGGATTGATTACAGGTGGGAACCATTGCACCCAGCCAAGAGGCTTTTTATTTGTTAGTATATATTTTTTTTATAAAAGGTCTTTATTGGTGAGGGAGAGATGCTGCAGAGCAGCACCAAGGAGGAGAGAAAAGAGGAGAGCCAAGAGGATTTTAAAAAAGCCTCTTCAAGTGATTCTGATGCACAGGGGCTGGTGACCATACCAGGTGAAGCCCTAATTTAGACCTTCATTCATTCATTCAACAAACACTGAATTCCTACTATGAGCCCTGGGATCTGCTCTCCTCCCATTGACACTCTAGTGGGCGAGAGAGTCACTCAATGGCACAGTAGTCACGATAACTACTGTGTGGAAAGAGAAATGAAGCGTGAGGACAGAGAGGGACTAGAACACACGGTGCATCTTCAAACAGAGTTGATCATCCCTGGCTCTCACTACCTACTGTGTCCAACGCATCCCTCAGCAAGTTGTATTAGGCACCTGGCCTGACTTACTTCCAGAAGCTATGGAGAATATGACAGAAGGATAATAGGATGCAGCTAACTCCTCAGAAAGCTCACTCTACACTTGTCAAGAAATGAGCGAATAATTCCAGAAAGTGTATAATTCTGTGTTCTGTGGTGAGGTGCTGATGCCATGTATGGTGGAAGTTTACCACCGGTAGAGGTCGGCTTGGGCTGACGTGGTTAAGGAAGCTTCTGAGAAGAGGTGGTCTGGGCCAGTGCTCTAAAGATGCATTAATTAGCGATGGGAAGAGGCTGATGTGCAGACCACAGGCTTTTATGAGGTTGGTGAGGATGTGCAACCCTGGAGAGGTTTGATACCTAGAGCTGTCCATAGAAGAAGCATTACCTAGGGGGAAATGGAGACACAGGGCTTTGCTGCCTACCAACGTTAGAGGCTTGGGCATGCCGTGTAATCTCTCTGTGCCTTAACATCTTCACTCATAAAGAAGGGGTAATAATTTGTCAGCCTCTCCCACTGGGTAGTATAAAGGGAGAAAGGGGATAATAGCTGGGAACTTGGCTGGGATAATAAAGGGTAATAGGAATAAGGCTATTATAATATTAAGTATTAACTTTATGACTCTGCAGCTCACAATTGGAAATCTCTGTTTAATATACCGCAAAGAGTCTTGGAGCTATGAATTCTGAGTACTTTACTTTCTAAACCCACCAGATTTTATAAACATTAAAACCCAGTTTTCCTGGTTTTATTTTCTATGCTATAACCTTAATAGTCACTACATGCTGTATCTCCCTGCAAGTGGCTCCTGACTTAGCACAAAGGCACAGAGTTGAGTAGGGCCCTGAGACATCTTCTCTGACACAAGCTACATGCATTTCCTGCTGCAAAGAGGCCCTGTTCTTTGTTTTCTGCTCCTAGTAGCTACACACTTCAAAATCTACTTTCTAGTTTTCAGCACAATTTTACTTGTATTTTGTAATTAATCCAGGTTTCTGTGTCCACAATAGAGCCCAAGGGGCAGAGTGGTGGGGTGCCCCAGATGGTCTGCCCCCCTTGAGCATCACTCCAGTTTATGGAAAGGAATTTCTTTTTATTTTATTTTATTTTTGAGACAGAGACTCAAACTGTTGCCCTGGGTAGAGTGCTGTCGTATCACAGCTCACAGCAACCTCCAACTCCTGGGTTCAAGCGATTCTCCTGCCTCAGCCTCCCAAGTAGCTGGGACCACAGGCGCCCGCCACAATGCCTGGCTTTTTTTTTTTTTTTTTTTTTTTTTGGTTGCAGCTGTCATTGTTGATTGGTAGGCCTGGGCAAGAATCGAACCCACCAGCTCAGGTGTATGTGGCTGGCACCTTAGCCGCTTGAGCCATAGGTATTGAGCCTATGGAAAGGAATTTCAAAGGTTCGCACATGAAGCTGAGCATGTTTAACTTAGTGTCTCTGGTCTTTTTATTTTATTTTTTGAAATAGAGCCTTGCTCTATTGCCCTGTAGAGTGTCATGGCATCATCATAGCTCACAACAACCTCCAACTCTTAGGTTTAAGCGATCCTCCTGCCTCAGCCTCCTGAGTAGCTGGGACTACAGATGCCCACCACCATGCCCAGATAGTTTTACTATTTTTAGTAGAGATGGGATCTCTCTTTGGCTCAGGCTGGTCTTGAAATCCTGAGCTCAAGTGATCCACCCACCTCAACCTTCCAGAGTGCTGGGATTACAGGTATTAGCCACTGTGCCTGGCCTTTGGTCTCTTTAGACACAAACTTATTAGAAAGTAAGGGATCTGAAGCCAGTTGAGATCTAATACATGTCCACATAAGAGAAAAACTCAATTTGATTCAAGATGGGGGGATGGAGGAGAGGGGAGGTGGGGAGGAGATGGGTGAGCTCCCACAAAATGGGCACAATGTAAGGGTATATGGCACACCTTCTGGGAGACAACTACAACAGGGACTGTACCTAACACAGGGAAACACTGTAACCTAATTGTACTCTCGCATTAATTTGAAGAAAAAAAAAGTAAATGATCCCTCTATGCGATATATACATGTGACAGAATTCAACTTGTACCCCTAAATCTATTAAAATTTTTAAAAGGGGGAGGAAGTACATTATAATTCTTTTTTAAGATCAGAATTTTGATATCATGGGCTCACACCAGGGTGCTTGCTGGAATTTCTAAGAATTTTTGGGAGCAAGGCCTACAGTGCTCTGGGACATCTTGCCTTGCTTTTGCTCTCCTCTGTGTGGCCACTACAGTGGTGTATGTGAGTGCCAGACTTCCATAACCAGCTTGCCTTTCAGGGCGCAGTAACCTCCACCAATGACCACCACTGCCTCTCGTGCTCAGCCACCTGGAGAGGGCATTCTTATTTCTCATTCCAATGGCTGAACTGAGATGGAGTGCTGGCTGCAAGCCAGCTGTCACAAAGACTGAGGGATAATGAAGGGCCCTGCAGAGGGCATGGACCAGGAGGGCTCAGGTGCCCTAGAGGTGGCTGACTGCCCTCAGCGGGCTGCCTTCCCAGGATGCAGATGCTACTGACACCTACTCCCCACCAAGGAGGGTCCCCAGCAGCTCTACTCCTTGGAATAAAGGCCACATAATCCCCTGCAGAAAGCCCTGTTTCCCCTAGTCTTGGTCCCCTTTTCTCTTCCTATCCCGGGTTTCCATGACCTGCAGTGGCAACATCCTCTTGTCAGAGGAGATACCTGCTCTGCACCAGTCCCCAGAGTAACTGATGACACCTTTCACCAGTTCCAACCCAGGAAGTCCTGGGTGCCATCAAGAAACAGCTCAGGAGGACAGACACTGTCTGGTTCCACTCCTGTGAGTTACTGCGAGTAACCAGTGTAATATTTGGGCACTAATACACTGTTTTAGCGCTGGTTAAACTTAATGGGCATTCCTCTCTTACTGTCTGCTATCTGCTTTAAGTGGACAGGGGCAAAGTTTTGTGCCGGCCTTTAGCGGTTGGCCTTTAGTTAACTGTGATTTCAGCTTGATACCTACGTTCTTCCCGAAAACCGGGAGGAGGGATGACCTTGTGCTTGGAGAATGGGTTTCATCAATGTCTTGGTTTGTAAGTTGCTTAAACAGTGTTTGTTTCCATCTGCCCTGTAAGGACCTATGGAATCTGCTGGGGGGAGAGAAACTGTTTAATCTGTGATGGGATGTAATTGCATACATTTATTTATTGAATGATTTGAAGGACAGCCACCTTTCCCCCTGGGTGCAAAATACCAGGAGACCCAGGAGCAGGTCTGTTTGTGTTACCACAGTATGTCCAGCGCACAGCAGGTGCCCAACAAATGTTTACTGGTTGAATAAGCAAGATGAGTGCCCAGGGAAATTCTCAAGAACCAATTTTCTGCTACTCTGTGCCTTCAAATATAATGGCTTCAGATCTATACAAGGACAAATCACAGTGCTGATACTAATTATAAGATGAATAAATTCTGGAAGTCAAATATTATAACTATGGTTAATAGTATTGTGCACTTGGCATTGCTAAAAGAGTAGATCTTAAATGTTCTTACTATAGAGAGAAGGAAGGGAGGAAAAAAAGAATGAGGGAAGGAAGGAAGGGG
>NW_003852456.1:2543324-2553191 GCF_000181295.1 Otolemur garnettii | reverse complement strand
GGAAGGAAGGAAGGAAGGAAGGGGGAAGGAAGGAAGGAAGGAAGGGGGAAGGAAGGAAGGAAGAGGGAAGGAAGGAAGGAAGGGAGAAGGAAGGTGGGAAGGAAGGAAGAAAGGAAGGAGAGAGAAAATCAGTTTGCTATACTGACCTTGTTAACACTTGTGGCAGGACATTAATACAGGAAAATAGTAAATTTAAAAGTTTATGCATTACCCCAACAATGATGTAATAGAATTGAGAATACTGGTGGGCTTTGGGGAACAATGTAGGGCATGTAGGGGTACATATGGGGCCAATATTTTCTTTCTTAAACATCTGAATCAAATGTGTCAAAATGACAAGTTTTCATTGAGCTGGTTATTGTGAGGTGATATTCTTTATAAGGTGCTATAATTTTCTGCATTTTTGAGATATATGATAATTTAAAAAAATGATTTTTAAACAAGGTCTCAATATTAACAATTTACAGCCTATTAGGGGAAATCAACCAACAACCTGTTCTGAGCTTTTTTTAGTTGCCAAACTCAAGAGTTTTACAACTAGCCTAAATAGGTTACAGCAAAGGCAGATGAAATGAATGGGCTGGGTTTTCATTCTGTTCTTTAATGACAGAATTTGCCAGAAGCAAAGACAACCTGGACTCACCCAAGCTGGCTTCTCTTAGATCACAGGCCGGAGGAGGTGCCTCCCTCCCCAGCAGGGCAGGGCAGGTCCTGGGAACAGGGAGAAGTTATTCCAGGGCAGGGAGGGGGCAGCGCCCAGACCAGTCCTGGCCAGCTTGGCCAGCAGGTGTGGGCTGTGTGCAGAGGTCGTAAGGAGCTCAGCCTGGGAGGCTGGCTTGCCCACCCTTATGCTCCTGAAGGGCCCCTCGAAAAGCCCAGGGTAGACCCATGACTTCACACACTCCTTTTCAAGGCCACCTTCTCTGCAGTTACCCCTGCAGCTCCTCTGAGTTAGTGATTGAGATGGGGCAGGGCTAGACACAGGGGACCCTGGGTAATTTCCCTTGTTCCTATGGACACTTTCCAAGTCTGCTGCTGCCCTTTTGCCTTTTCCACCTAGAATTAGATTCAGTTTGTTGTTTGAGGGAGAGGTAAGCCTGACTCCTGCATCTCCCTTTCCCCCTCCTCCTTGTCTAAATGAATGGGGAGTAACTTCCAGTGCTCCGCCCCTTAGCCTGCTATCTTCACACAGAAAACTCACTTAGTTACGTTACTGGAAGAAGAGGATCTGGCCTCCTGTCACTGTCAGCCACTGCCCAGAGAGGAGACAGGTCCACCAAACTTTGTCAGACGGCCAGCGATTCTGGAGAACAGTGGAAGTGGCCTCTTCAAAACTGTCTTCCATTTCTAAAACCACAATTTTATACATGAAAGTTCAAAGCAAAAACCACCTAAACCCTTATCTTAAACAATAATTAACCCTTCTCTTAAATAACAATAATAACCCTCAACCCATAATAAACAATAATCAGCATAACCCCGACCCAAAACAACATTCCAATTCAAAAGTTAATCTCCTAGGACTGGGGCCTGTAGCTCAGCCTCTAGGGTGCCAGCCACAGACACAGGAGCTGGTGGGTTCCAATCCAGTCCAGGACTGCCAAACAACAATGACAACTACAACCAAAAAAATCGCCCGGTGTTGTGGTGGGTGCCTTAGTCCCAGCTACTTGGGAGGCTGAGGCAAGAGAATCACTTAAGCCTGAGAGTGTGAGGTTGCTGTGAGCACTCTAGTAAGACTCTATCTCAAAGACAAACAAACAAACAAACAAACAAAAGAAGTTAATCCCCTAAGGGTACAAGTGAATCTTTCTAAGAGTAGAATGTGAATGTTTTAAAACAATAACTAAGAGAATGACGTGAAGGCTATGTTAACCAGTTTGATGGAAGTGTTTCGGATTGTGTGTGAAAACCCCACACTGGACCCCAGAAGTGCATTAATGTACATAGTTACCATTCAATAAAAAAAAAAAAAGAAAACAAATAAAAAAGAAATTAATCCCCTAAATCAACTGCCCTAAACTACTCAAAATAGACACTTTTAGGTGAAAGCTGAATTTACAAAATAACAAGAATAGGAGTCGCTCGCAGAGGACCGAACCTGCCAGACCAGCCGCCATCTCAGTACTAGCCGGATTGACTCGTCTTACTCTCACTACATGCGCTTTCACTTGGGACATCTTTGGTGCGTCCCAAGTCTCTCTGGGAACCCCAGCAAGGCTGAGTATTCTCCTCTATCCAAGTGTCCCCAAGGTCACTTTGGCAGCCAGATTGAAGATTCCTTCTCTGCTCTGAGCCCTCACCTTTGAGAATTCTGCACTTCTGTCTTGGGGCCTGGTGCTCCCTCTGTGGCCCAGGCCAAGTGCCACCTGCGTCTCTCTGGCCTGTCCCCACAGGCTATGAGATCAAGCCCATACAAGCTTCCTCTACGTTGCCCCTCCATTCCTCCTGTCCTGTCATGCTGACCATCTGGGCCAGGCCTTGCTGGTCTGATACTGCGCGGTCACTAGCATTTCCTAAATGGTCTCTCAGCCTCCAGCCTCTCGGTTCTCACTTCAAGTGACTCTCCCAAGGGGTTCAGAGAGGGCCAGGGCTTGTGCTCAACCACAATCTAAGATGCTTGTGCCAGTTCATCACCAGGAGTATATGGTGACAATGTGGACTTGGAGCTGCACTCCTCTGGTTCCGATCCTGGGTTGATTGCTCATTGGTTGTGTGATCTTTAACAAATGACTTAACCTCTCAGTGCCTCTGTCTTCTTACCTGTCAAATGGGCATCACCATGAAGCCTGTGAGGCATCTAGATCAGCATGAGCACCGTTCTTACCCAGCACACCAGCCGTGGATAGACCTTTCATCCCAAAATGCCACTTTTTTCAAGTTCCTCTTCATACTTGAAACCATCCAATGCTTCCTTCCACAGACTAGTATGGGAAGTGGGGGGGAAATAATTTTTTTTTTGAGACAGAATCTCACTATGTCACCTCGGTAGAGTGCTGTGGCATCACAGCTCACAGCAACCTCAAACTCTTGGGCTTAAGCAATTCTCTTGTCTCAACCTCCCAAGTAGCTGGGACTACAGGTGCCCACCACAATGCCCAGCTATTTTTTGGTTGTAGTTGTCACTGTGTTTTAGCAGGCCCCGGCCGGGTTCAAACCCGCCACCCTCCATACATGTGGTGGCACCATAACCACTTTGTGACAGGTGCTGCCCAGAAAAAGTAATTTTATAGTGGAGAACCCTGACAAACAGTCCCCGGTCAGGTGATCAAGGACAGTATCAACAGAGACCAGGCAGATTGTCCTGCGAGGATCAGGGCATATGGCCCCTGTCTTTCTTCAAAAACCCCTATCCCCAGCCCAGCCGTGAGAAAAATACTGGACAAATCCAAATTAAGGGTCATGCCACAGAATACCTGATCAGTACTCCTCAGATTCAGGTTATCAAAACCAAGGAAGTTCTGAGAAACTGTCACCTCAGGAGACATGACAACTGAATGAAACATGGGGTCTCGGTTAGGCTGCGGAACCGAAAAAGGACACCAGGTGCAAATTAAGGATCTAAATGTAGCCTGGACTCGAGTTAATGACAAATGTGCCATACTGACATATTAATATCATTTAGAGAAGCTGAGTGTGAGGTATGTGGGAAGTCTCTGTACTGTCTTTGTAACTTTGAATGAATACAAATTCAGGACAGAGTCCTGCAAGAGAGAAAGGACATTAGGGGAAAACTAGTGAAGTATTAGTAAAGTCTGCATTTCAGGTAAGAGCGATCAGTATGGGATCATTGTGGCAAAGGCACTATAGTAATGTAAGATCCCAGCACTGGGGAAATTGGGCGACAGGGACATGGGAACTCTCTGTTTATCTTTGCAACTTTTTGGTGAATCTAAAGCTATTCCAAAATTTTAAGTTTGTTTAAATTAAAAAAAGAAAAGAAAAGAAAAGAAAAGTCGCCTGGGCGCCTGCAGCGCAGTGGTTACAGCGCCAACCACGTGCACCGAGGCTGGAGGGTTCGAGCCCAGCCCGGCCAGCTAAAGAACAATGACAACTGCAACAGGAAAACAGCCAGGTGTTGGGGCTCATGCCTGTAGTCCCAGCTACTTGGGAGGCTGAGGCAAGAGAATAGCTTCAGCCCAAGAGTTTGAGGTTGCTGTGAGCTGTGATGCTACAGCACTCTACTGAGGATGAGATAGTGAGACTCTTGTCTCCATAACAAATAAACAAACAAACAAAGTCTAAGGCAGTGATTTTTCAACTGGTGTGCTATAAGAGGATCTTAGGTATGCCATGGAAATTTTTAAAGATCATTCATTTTTGAAAGAAGTTCAAAGCATAGGAAGTATATTCTCTCTCTTTTTATTTATTTATTTATTTTTGAGACAGAGTCTCACTATGTCACCCTGGGTAGAATGCCATGGCATCATAGGTCACAGCAACCTCTTAACTCTTGGGCTTAAGTGATCCTCTTCCCTCAGCCTCAAGTAGCTGGGACTACAGGTGCCCACCACAATGCCCGGCTATTTTTTGGTTGTTGTTGTAGTTGTCATTGTTGTTTAGCAGGCCTGGGCCAGGTTGCAACCCACCAGCCCCAGTGTATGTGGCCGGTGTCCTAACCACTAGCTACAGTGCTGAGCGTCTCTCTTTTTTTAACTCTTTTTTTGATCAACATCACTGAAGTGTGAGTGTGCTGTGGAAGTTTGCCTGCAGGTTCAAGTGTGCTGTGAGATTAAAAAAAAAAAAAAAGGCTAAAAGACTCCAAATTAGAGCATCAGCCTGGCTTTTGCTCCCAACTCTCTCAGCTCTTGAGAGGAACTCACCTCTCTGCCTGGGTAGGTCTTCCAAGGCCTCCCCACCAGCCCCCAGGAGCCATCTCTTCAGGGCCCCTACCCTACCTCACTCTGCCTCAGTCCCCAGGGTCACCTTTCAAACTCAAGATCCCACCAGACCATGGGGACCCTGGGTGAGTGGCTCTTCTCCCTCCATTCCTGCCCTGAACCCTCAGTCACCCTGACTGCTCCCTCCTCTGAGTCCTTACACTGCTTTTCTCTTTCTCTCCTTTTAGTTTTGTATTTTGTCAATTCCTGTCATCACATCCATCCCTCCCCTCACTGCAAACCTCTCAGTGGCAGGACCATCACATTTCTTTGTGTCACCATAGCATTTACTGCTTTCCTTCAGGTCACCTGCCTCCCTGCTAAAGAGCCTGTGTAAATGTTTTGACCTTTTTTTTTTTTTTGAAACAGAGTCTCACTTTGTTGCCCTCAGTAGAGTGCCGTGACATCACAGCTCACAGCAGCCTCCGGCTCTTGGGCCTAGAAGATTCTCTTGCCTCAGCCTCCAGAGTGCTTGGAACTATAGGTGACTGCCACAATGCCCAGCTATTTTTGTTGTTGTTGCAGTTTGGCTGGGGCCAGGTTCGAACTCGCCACCCTTGGTATATGGGGCCAGCACCCTACTCACTGAGCCACAGGTGCCACCCCAATGTTTTGGGCTTTTACAAATGTTTGTTATTGCCAAGTGTGATGGCTCATGCCTGTAATCCCAGCAGTCTGGGAGGCCAACGTGGGAAGGCTGATAGAGGTCAGGAGTTTGAGACCATCCTGAGCAAGCGTAAGACCCCATCTCTATCAGCAATAGAAAAAGTAGTGGGCATGGTGGTGGGCACTTGTCCCAGCTACTCGAGAGGCTGAGGTAGGAGAATTACTTTAAGCCCAAGAATTTGAGGTTGCTCTGAGCTATAACGATACTATAGCACTCTGCCAGGGTGATAGAGTGAGAATCTGTTTAAGAAATGAATAATAACAAAATAACATAACAGCCAGGAATGGCAGCTCATACCTGTCATCCGCACACCTGTAATTCCAGCACTCTGGGAGGCTGAGGCAGGAGGATCCCTTGAACTGTGGAGTTCGAGATCAGCCTGAGCAAGATTGAGACCCCTGTCTCTACTAAAAATAGATAAACTAGCTGGGAGTCATGGAGGGTGCCTAAGGTCCCAGAGACTGAGGCAAGAGGATCGCTTGAGGTCAGGAGGTTGAGCTATGACACCACAGCACTCTAGCCTGGGCCACAGAGTGAGACTCTTTCAAACAAACAAACAAAAAAAAAGTTTTGTAGTTAAATATACTTAACATAAATGTAGGAAGAAAGATTCTAAGGAGGTCACGCGTGGAGAGAGGTCAGACCCAGTCTTGGGTGATCAGCCCCTCCCTGCCCTAAGACTGGTTGGTTCGCATAACCTTCAGCCTCTCTCCTACCTCACTGTAGTACTGAGCTCACGGGCACCTCTATTCTCAGACATAAGTGACACCAACATCAGTAATCAGACCCCATGCCACAGGAATAGGACTTAGAAGGGACTAACAGTAAAGGTGAGTATGGCGTCTTCTTCCTGTCCATCCTTCCCAGGTGTTAAGAGCTTGCTCTTTGCCCTGAAGAAGAGAGTCTCAAGCATTCAACACCCAACAACATTAATGACAACAACTGGATAACCTCAAGCCGTATCAACTTCCAGCTAACTGACTGAAATCTAGCCAGTAATTTGCACCCTCCCATCACTTTGAGCACATCATTTATTAGTAAAAGTGTTGTTGTCATGTGTTAATCAAGGGGAACGTTTGATCCTATTAGTCAGAGTAAGCAAAGGGAACTGCCCTAGGGATCAATCCTGAAATCTCAATGGCATAATTCAACCAAGGATTATTTCTTGCCCCTGAAGGTCAGGTGGCTCTGGCCTGGCACTCCTCCAAAGGGTAACTCAGGATCTCCTTCCTTTTTGTGATGCCACCACCTTGGAGTTCTTTCCTTCCAGTCATATGAGCAGGAAAGAGAGAAAGCAGAGACGATGCCTGACCTACACAGCCACAGACTGGAAATGACATTTCACTTCCATTCACGTTCCACTGGTGACAAGGACTCCTGTGCCACTGCTGAGCTGCAATTGGAGAGTCTGTGTTCACAGGAAAAGTGGTCTGATGGTCCCACAGCACTGACTCTGCTGAAATAGCATTACATACGCCTTGAGCTCAGTGGTCGTCTTGGAGACCAATAAGGTCTTCAGTTAATTCCCTGCAGAATTTATGGGAGAAATCTACCCAGAAAATCCTGCTGTCAAGCTTCCTGATAATAACAGCCATCATTTCCTGAATCTTACTGCATAGCAGATACCAATCTGAGTGTTTTGCATTCATCATTTCACATAACCCACCCACCTGCTCTATAATATGATTATTTTTATTTTACAGATAAGAAAAATATTTTTGGTCCCCTGCTTTAGTTTGCTAGGGCTACCATTTTAAAAAATACTGCAGGCTGAGTGGCTTAAACAATAGACATTTGTTTTCTCATAGTTCTGGAGGCTGAAAGTCTGAAATCAAGAGATTGGCAGGGCTAGCTTCTTTTGAGGCCTCCTCTGGCTTGTAGAGGGCCGCATTTTTGCTGTGTCTTCAAATGGTCTTTCCTGTCTGTGTGCATATTTGTCTAAATTTCCTATTTAAAAGGCACCAGCCATATTGGATAAAGGCCACAATAAACACCTCATCTTAACTTAGTTACCTCTTGAAAGAATTTATCTGGAAATATGGTTACATTCTGAAGTACTGAGGGTTAGGGCATCACCATGTAAATATGGTGGGGATGCAAATCAGCCCATAACATCCCCCAATTTTTCTTTTTTTTTTTCTATTGTTTGGGATTCATTGAGGGTACAAAGAATTAGGTTACACTGATTGCATTTGTTAGATAAAGTCCCTGTCATAATTGTGTCCTGCCTCCAGGAGGTGTGCCACATACTGTGACCAATTTTTCTTATGTGAATTTATCCTTTAAAAAAACTTAGAATGTGTACAAAGATTTCACCCTTAAATTGTTCATTGCAGTGTTACTTGTAATAATAAAATTATCAGGCTAAAAATGGTGTCAGCTGCAATTAACAGAAAACCCAACTTGGAGTGTCTTAAACCTAACAAGAAGTTCAAATACAGGTTGATATTGACATTGTTTCAATGGCTTTCTGAAAATCTTTTTTGCTGTTGTCTCAGGCCTTTCTCCTGGTGGCACAAAACAGCTACTGCAGCTCCATAGACATCACGCCTATGTTTCAGGCAGTAAGATGGGGAAAGAAAGATTGTATCTTCTGTCTCTTTTTATCAAGAAAGAAAAACTTCCCCAGAAATCTCCACAGAAAACTTTTTCTGATGCCTCATGGTTTAGAGATGGCTCCCCTATATAGTTCTAGCCGAGTAAATGGGAAGTGGTGAGCTTAAGGTGAGTTTAAGGTGTATGAAGCTCTCGGGTGCAGGGTAGGAAAACATCTGCCTAGGGGCCACAGAGGTTTTTTTTTTTTTGAGACAAAGTCCCATTAGGTTGCCCTCAGTAGAGTGCTGTGCTGTCACAGCTCACAGCAACTTCAAACTCTTAGGCCTAAGTGATTCTCTTGCCTTAGCCTCCCGAGTAGCTGGGACTACAGGCATCCACCACAATGCTTGGCTATTTTTTGGTTGCCGTTGTCATTGTTGTTTAGCTGGCCCAGGCCAGGCTTGAACTCTCCTGCCTCAGTATATGACGCTGGTGCCCTACTCACTGAACAGGCGCCAAGCCTGAGTCTCCTTTATTATTATTATTATAATTTTTGAGACACTTTCTGTCACCCAAGCTGAAGTGTAGTGGTGTCATCATAACTCACTGCAGCCTCAATCTCCTGGGCTCAAGTGATCCTCCTGCCTTAGCCTCCCAAGCAGCTGGGATTACAGGTGCACATCATAATGCCTGGTTAATTTTCTGTTTTTAGTAGGAATGGGATGTTGCTCAGGTTGGTCTTGAAACTGGGGCTTCTTTTAAAGGATAAGTGTTAGGAGAACATTCTAGATGAATCAGGATTGTTGCAGTTCCACAGGGAAGAAGTCAGGACTTAGGCTCAGCAAACGGATCCAACAGTTCCAGGGAGTGTGGCTGACTCCTGGGGGTCAGGCAGGACTCCCTTCCACACTTTGTACTCTCTTTTAGAAGCAATGGCTAAGTTTACAAATGTAAGCTTCAAAAGGAAACCCCCCAAATTAGTAGCGTGGAAGCCTGGTTGTAGGTGTCACCCTGACTTGTATGGATTTTGAGAGCAAGGAAGCAGCTCAGCCGGGCCCCTAGACTGTCCAGCACCCTCTGCATCTCGCATTTGGAGTAAGAGCTCAGCCTTAGACAAGTTAGGATAAAGGAAACCTCAACTGCTATGAGCAAAGTCTCAAACGATTACTCGAAAACTCAAAGATGTGTCTGTAATTACACCCCAGATAGGTCTTAAGCAAACACATAACATAGCTTATATTCTAACACTTCTACAATAAACATGTTCTAGTTGGTAACATAAAAGATATTAAAATAACTTTTAGGCTTGTTGATCATGATCAGTGGTTAGGGCACCAGCCATATACACTGGGGCTGGTGGGTTCCTGGCCAGGGCCTGCTAAACAACAATGACAACAATAACAACAACAACAATAGCCAGGGGTCGTGGTGGGTGCCTGTAGTCCCAGCTATTTGGGAGGCTGAGGCAAGAGAATCACTTAAGGCCCAAGAGTTAGAGGTTGCTGTGAGCTATGATGCAATAGCACTCTAATGAGGGTGATATAGTGAGACTCTGTCTCAAAAATAAAATAAAATAATGTTTAAAAGAATATCATTACTACTGCCCCCAAAAGGGAACAAGCCTGACTTTTTTAATTTTGGCAAGTTATGCTTGGTCTAATGGCAAAAAATATATATATTAACAATCCAAATGGCCCACCTTTGGACTGTTGTTATACATTCTTTTGAAAGAATATAAGGCGGGGATTCTGGGAAGATGGCCGACTGGTAGCAACCCTGGTCAGA
>NW_003852456.1:2527451-2531611 GCF_000181295.1 Otolemur garnettii | reverse complement strand
CCTGTATTCCCAGCAATGGGGGAGGCTGAGGCAGAAGGGTCACTTGAGCCCAAGAGTTTAGGTTGCTGTGAACTATAGGCACTTTAACCAGGCTGATAGAGTAAAATTCTGCCTCAAAGAAATGAAAAAAAAAAAAAAAAAAAGCTGGAAAATGTTTTAAAAATAAAATTTCCTCAAAAATAAAAATAATTATAAATATTCAGTGAGTGTCAAGTGTTATATTCATAGACATTTAAACTAAAGTAAAATCTTAAACCCTCCCCCACCTCTCGCCAACTGACTAAATGACCTCTCCTTGGGCTGGGGACTCCAGAAAAAACTTAAACCTGGGTTTCTAGCCAGGGGGAGACAGGAGGCCAAGTACATCTAGTTATGCCCTGTCCCTTTTGGAGTTTCTCTTTATTGCAATAAGATATTAAATCAATAACAAGCCTAAGCCCATATAACTACACTAGCAGGCCATCAATTTACTTAACAGATCCCTTGAGTCTAGGTGGCTAGTCTGCGATTAATAGACTTTCCTAACTTCACCCATTTTTAGGCAAAGCTTCATTTCTTTAACCATTTACAAATCAAAGAATCTTAAACCCACCTATAACCTGTAAGCTTCCCTCACCTCTTCAAGACGTCCTGCCTTTTCCAGCCAAAACAATGTGCTCTTTCCAAGTACTGATTTATGACTTTATGTGTAATTCCTGTCTCCCTAAAATGTATAACTAACCTGTAACCCGACTACTGTGAGACCACTTGCTCAACACTTCTTGGATATGGCTCTCCCGGTTGTGGTGGTCACACATGTTGTGGCTCAGAGTAAACCTCTTTAAATTATTTTACAGAGTTTGGGTTCTTTTCCCATTGATGAGCAGCAAAACAGTAAAGTGCTATTGTTAGAGTATAAACAAACAAACAAACAAACAAAAAAGAGCATAAGAAGTGCCTGTATACTCTGAGTCCTCCCCAAGGGGGAGGTCCCCGGTTCCAGCCCCACCTCTTTGTTCTCTCCTTCTCTATCCATCTTTCTGAAGACCAAGCTTGCTGGGCCATTCTCTCAGCCTTGCCCTCTGCTCTTAAGTAGCTAACCAACATGGATGGAGTAACCTCTGCTTATACAATCAGTTGGAACACACCAGAATGCACGTTATCCTAAAATCCTCGGACTCTCCAAAGTGCTAGACTGTTGTATGCTAATGATTGACTGGTGGCTTCAGGATGGGCTGCTCACCAGAAAGACCAAGGCAGGATTAGAGGGTTGAGATTTTCAGCCCTACTCCCACTCCCAGGAGGGTTGGGGAAGCTGAAGGTAAAGTTGATCACTAAAGGCCAGCAGTTCAATCAATCATGCCTACATAATGAAGTCTCTATAAAAAACTAAAGGGATAGGGTTTGCAGAGGTGCCATTGCCCAAGCTGGAAAACTCAGAGTCAGCCTCCTCCCTGCTCTGCGTCTTCCCCAACACCTGCAGACGCCAGGTCAGACCCCACCTTGGAGTTTGCACCATCTGCAGGGCCGACCACATACTCCACCTACAACTCCCCCTGCCTGCTCCCTCTTCTGCCCTCCTTTCTCCCCAAGGCCACCTTCCTGACCAAAGGATCCCCGTAGGCTCGGCACGCATAGTGCAGTGGTTACGGTGCCAGCCACATACACCACCCTCTTTCTCTGCATTACACCAAGCCTGGCCAGTTGGAACCCGGCCTGGGCCAGCTAAACAACAATGACAACTGCAACAACAACAACAACAACAAAGAAAACAAAGGATCCACTTAAAACTCTGCAGCCCCCAGGGTCTAACCTGCAGACTAACTTTGCAGTCCCTTCTTCCACCAGCCTCCCTCTCCCAGCTCTCAGGCCAAACCCAGACCTTGCTGCATACCACTTCCCTGTATCCCCCTCCTCCTGGCACTCCTGCCCTCTGCTCTCTGCCATACCCACCCCTTGTAATTCAGGTAAACTCATTTGTCCTTTGAGGCCCTCTTGGGAAACTTCCCCAGCTCTCCCCAGCAACCACATCTCTCAGAGCCGTTGCATAATTTTTTATTTTCTGCACGAGCATGTGTATGCCTCCCATTAATCTCTGAATTTCTAGTGGGGCAGGAATCTAGTCTGATGGTTAAGTGTGGGCTGGCAGACGTGGTGCCCTGAACTGTAGCTCCCATGGGACCCTAGAAAATTGGCAGCAAGCAATTAGGTTAGCTCATACCACCCTCTTTCTCTGCATTACCTTCAAATGAAGGCCCTTCCTCCATTGATGGCAAGTCGGGCAGCTCCTAACCAGCTAGATGTTCACCAACTGACCACCCCCACCTCCCACCCCTGAGGCCTGTTAATCATGCTCTAAGTCTATTCTGGGTCACATTCATTTCTTGTGGTGGGGTTTTGGTGGTGCCCCTTTCACATTTAATCTTTCAATCTAATTATAGCCAGTCCAGTGATGATTCTTCCTCTGCCTTAAGCTGATGGTTCTGCCTTTACCCAGCCTCAGGGACAGAGAAAGACTCTATCTCTAAAAGCAAGGATTTTCAGGCATTTCATACTTTGTAGGGCACAGTTAGCGTTTGGCAAAATAGAGGCAACAAAAGGTGGGAGAATGAGCCTCAGCCAGCGTCCAGGGAATCGGCTTCTCTTCCCTGCGCAGGGAAGAAGGCTCTGGGGCTCGGGAAAGTCACTGACCTCTCTGAGCCTCCATTTCCTTAGCTGTCAAATGAGGCTGTTGAACTACAGTATCTAAAATTATATAAATGTGTGATATATAATCAAAACTTGATTATTAGGCTGGGCTGGGCGGCCCACACTGTAATCCCAGCACTCTAGGAGGCCAAGGCAGGTGGATTGATTGAGCTCAAGAGTTCCAGACCAGTCTGAGCAAGAGCAAGACCTCATCTCTACTCAAAATAGACAAACAGCTGGGCATTGTGGCAGGTGCTTGTAGCAGTCCCAGCTACATGGGAGGCTGAGGCAGGAGGATTGCTTGAGACCAGGATTTTGAGATTGCAATGAGCTATAATGATGCCACTGCACTCTAGCTTGGATGACAGAGCCCAACCTTGTCTCAAAAAAAAAAAAAAAAAAGATTACACATGTAGACTTCTTAGAGATTGGTAGAAATGAGAGGGGCCAAAGTGGAAGAAAACCAGAATCTGTCCTTAGTGACCTTCCTGGTACATGAGCACTAGGCATGTGGGGACTGGGCTGACAAGTCCTCCCGCTCCCATTTTGTAAGCCCACCTATGAATTATTCATGTCTTACATACAGGCAAAAAGGATAGATAATTGCTAGTTTGACCTCTGAGAGGAGATATGCACACTTTTGAGTGTGTTTGCCAAGAATCTTACAGATTATCTAGTCTATAACCATCTACCTTCCAAGGACACTCAGAGGGTTCAGTGATGGATTAGGAGAGCACAGTTAGTTGTAAGTGGGAACCAGCCACTGAGAGGAAAAGTCATTCTACAGAGGAAGAACTCAGGGTATTTATAACCCCACTCACCCAGTGATAGAGTCTGGTTTCCACACTGATGTTTCCAAAAGTCATATAATGCAACACGAAAATGTTAGAAGGGTGAAAGATATTGCTCTGTGGAGGCTCTGGTCATGTGCAGGCCAATGGAGATCCTTGAGAGGGGAGAGAGAGACGGTACCTAGTGCCCAGGGAGTTTTTGTTTGTTTGTTTCATTATTTGTTTTTTGAGACAGAGTCTCAACTCAGTCACCCTGGGTAGAGTGCCATGGCATCATAGCTCACTGAAAACTCAAACTCAATCCTCTTGTCTCAGTCTCCCAAGTAGGTGGGACTACAGGTGCCTGCCACAATGGCCAGCTAGTTTTATTTCTATTTTGTAGAGATAGGGGGTCTTGCTTTGTTCAGGTTGGTCTCAGACTCCTGAGCTCAGACAATCCATCTGCCTCGGCCTCCCAGAGTGGCGGACTACAGGCGCAAGCCACTGCACCCCATGAGTACTTTGTTTCTTGAATATGGAGTCTAATCAAGGACCAAGGCCCTTGTCCTCCAGAATTTTTTACCAAATCACAAAACATTCTATTAAAAATTTTCTAACTGGGCGGTGCCTGAGGCTCAAAGGAGTAGGGCGCCAGCCGTATATACTGGAGGTGGTGGGTTCAAACCCGGCCTGGGCCAAAAACTGCAAAAAAAAAAAAAAAAA
>NW_003852456.1:2523925-2527224 GCF_000181295.1 Otolemur garnettii | reverse complement strand
AGGTTTTTGCATACTGAAAAGAGATCAACTTTAGCATGTTTATCCCCTCACCACATGGTGGAACTGCGTGTCCCACCCCGAGCACGGCCGTCACGCTTGCTGCTGCGTGTCCCTCCCCGAGCACGGCCGTCACCCCTGCCCCTGCGTGTCCCTCCCCGAGCACGGCCGTCACCCCTGCCTCTGCACTTGTGCACAGGCTGCTCCTTTGCTTGGAACCCTCCTCACCAGAATCTACTCCATTCACTCCCTGCTCATCTCCACGTCTCTGCTCAAATACTGTCTTCATGGGAGACCATCCCGACCACCCTACCTGCTGTGAGACACATCCTGGTGCCTTTTCCTTTGTTCTGTTTTCCCTCAGCACTCTCCCCCTGGAACATCCTGTCTTTTCATCTGTCTGTCTGAGGACGAGAGCTCTGGTCTGTTTTACTCCCTGTGATGTTCTGAGGTCTGAGAATGGTGTCTGGCAGGCAGCAGGTGCTTCATGAATAATTTGTCGAGGGCATGTGAGCTTTTATTCACTTCCTGGGTTTTGTCCCTGCTTGCTTCTTTCCTCTCACTGTAACCTCTTCCCCAGACCTGCTCCAGTCCTCCTCCCCCCTCCCTGAAATGGAAGTGGATTTTCTTCACAGCTGAAAGAGGATAGTCTCTAGCCTCTGCATCTGAGAAAACCAGAAAGGGTAAGTAACTTGGCCAACATCCCAGATCCAGAATGTGAACTTGGATTTCCTGTGGACTCCTGGCCAGGGCTCTTCCCACAGTGCCCCGATTTCTCCAACCTGGTGCACAGCCCCTTCCCCTCCATCTGGCCTTCTGTGTGTGTGTTCCGCACCTCCTTCCACCTCACCTGAGCAGTGGGAAAGCCCAGTTCTGCCGCTTCCTGCTTCTCACGAGGAATGATAATATTCACCTTAGAATAGGTTCATCTGAAATGAAGGGAGCGCAGCCCTCTCCCAGCCCGAGCTCAGTCCTGTTTGTTCCTTGCCTTCCCCCTGGCTTATGAGGAAATGGCTGTTTACTCAACGGAAACATTAACTTTCTCAAGGTCTCCTCTGTTGTCTCTATGCCCAGGCCTAAGCTCCTGGAAGACAAGGAAGAAATACTTTGGGAGTTTTATTTATTTATTTATTTATTTGAGACAGAGTCTCAAGCTCTTGCCCTTGGTAGAGTGCTGTGGCGTCACAGCTCACAGCAACCTCAAACTCTTAGGCTTAAGCAATTCTCTTGCCTCAGCCTCCCAAGTACAGGCCCCTGCCGCAACACCTGGCTATTTTTTGGTTGCAGTTGTCATTGCTGCTTAGCAGGCCCGGCTGAGGTAGAACCTGCCACCCTAGGTGTACGTGGCTGGTGCAGCCACTGGGAGTTTTAGAGGGGCAGTTAGCAGGGAGAAAGTCCTCCATAACTTAGGTCATCTCACTGTCAGACTGGCTCACAGATTCTAGCTTTCAGGCCGGGCACCCATTGAAATTGATGTCTAAGATAAAGCTTCTGGGAGGCCAGGGAGGCCACACGGGGCATTGTCTGCTCCTCTCAGGAGCCAAATTACTGGCAAAACATCTCAGGTAATGGGGCAGGAATCCTAATTTCTTTAGAGACCACCAGGACGAACATTTCCCAAAGTATGCCCTTCTGTATTAAAAAAAAAAAATTGGAGTTTTTTGTGATTTAAAGACAGTTCACAAAATACTGGGTTACCCAACTACATTGATGCAGGACTTTCCAGAGCCTTAACTGTTCTTATGTGCATATGGCTCTCTCCAAGAGGTGTATACACACTCATTTTCCCATGGTCAAGGTACCCTGTCTTTGCACAGAGCAGCTCTTTAAGCTGTCTTACAATGTCACATTGTAGCCTCAATATTGGGGCTAAAAAGCTAAGCGTGGAGAAGCTAGGTCTTAGTCAAGGTCAGACTGCTTTGTGGCAGAACCAGGGCTAGAATCTAGTGCCCTGGAGTGTTTTCTGATGCTGATCCCTTTAGGAGGCATTGAGGTTAATGAAGGCCTTTTGAATCAGACTAGCTCTATGAAGAGAACGTGCTGTTTTCACTCCAGAAAGTAAACTGGCATGAAATGTAACCAACAAGGCCCCACGAGGTGGCTCATACCTGTAATCAGCACTCTGGGAGGCCCAGGGGAGTGGATTGCTTGAGCTCAGGCATTTGAGACCAGCCTGAGCCAGAGTGAGACCCCCATCTCGACTAAAAGTAAGAAAACTGAGGCAAGAGGATCACATGAGCTCAAGAGTTTGAGGTTGCTGTGAGCTATGATGACACTATGACACTCTACCCAAGGTGACTGACTGAGACTCTGTCTCAAAAAAAGAAGAAACGTAACCAACAAAATAGCCTTTCAAGATCCAAAACATGAACGTGGGCACGTGAGTCAGTGTGCCCACTGGGCATGGGGGGGTGGGGATTGTAGGAGCAGCAGCAACAGCAGGAGGCAATGTATTCCCACCCAAGAGGGCCTCATGTTCTCTGCAAGCCCCAGGCAAAGGAGTGTCCCTCCCTAGCGATCTCCTGGCTTTCTATCTTCCCAGGAGCAGTGAGTAATAAAATGAGCTCTCACCAATGGGAAGGCAGCCCACCCTGGCCCAGTGCGACAGAGAGAATATGGCCTCCAGAGCTATCCATGTCCTAAGCTCCAGAACCCACATGTGTTCATGTTATCATATCACTTTGTGTGGCCCAGACAGAGGTGATTAAATAAAGGATTAAGGATGGAAAGATTCTCCCAGATTATCCAGGTAGGTCCAGCATAAGCCCAGGTGTCCTTGTAAGGGGACAGCAAAGAAAGATTTGACTACAGAAGTGGAGAACGTGTGGCACAATGATGCAGAGATTAGAGGGATGTGCTTTGAAGGGGCCACAAATCAAGGAAAACAAGTGGCTGCTCGAAGCTGAAAAAGGAAAAACTGATGCTCCCCTAGAGTCTTCGGAAGGAACCAGCCCGGCCAGTTCTTCAACTTTACCCACTGACGTGGATTTTGAACTTCTGAAAGAGTTGTGTTGTTTGAAGCCACTAAGTTTCAGGTAATTTGTTACAGAAGCAATCAGACAATTAAGATGTTGAATACAGATACAATTGTGTGCATTTCCTGGTGTTTTATTTTCAGGTGAGAGTTTTGTTGTGGTTTATAAAAGGTATTTTCTTATTCAGACCTCAAGGCTATTTGGGGACCTATAAACAAATGTGATGCCCAGCAACTTCAATTTTTGATATTCAGAAAATTAATAGTATTTAAGTTAAATATATGATTCAGTGGAAAGAAAGTGCTTTTTTCCTTTTAACTTCTTTTT
>NW_003852456.1:2518349-2523572 GCF_000181295.1 Otolemur garnettii | reverse complement strand
ACCTGTAGTCTCAGCTACTCAGGAGGTTGAGGCAAGAGGATCTCTTGACCCCAACTGTTGGAGGTTGCCATGAGCTTTGCTGGCAAGGCACTCTACTGAGGGTTACAAAGTAAGACTCTATCTCAAAAAAAAAAAAAAAAAGAATTAAGAATCACTTACAAAATAAACATATTCTTAGGAGAAAAAAAAGAAAGAAAATTAATATATTTGGTATAATGAGAACAACCCAGTTCACTGTCAGGAGGTTGTGCCACCCAGGTAAGGTGATGGCTGGTGGTGACAAGCCTGGGTGGTATGACAAGCTCATGTGTGCAGCTCGATCACCCCATACTGCTGGAACACCCAGAGTTCTCCTCGGAGCATTGTCCTCTGGCAGCCTCATAGAGAAGGAGTTGGGCTGAGCCCAACAGGCTTCCTGTTTGGAATTCAGGACATCTGTGCCTCCAGCGGCATCATCAATTTGTCCCTGTTGCAAGAAGTAGGCAGTGGCTGATCTGGGATACCACGCCTCACCTGTGTGGCTCTCAGTGACTGCTTTCCTTGGCAGCATCACCGCGGAGCCATTGGGTAAAACTTGAGCCGAGCAAGTTGGTGCTGCCTGGGAACCAGGTGTACTTGCTTATACAACATTTCAACACGTCCAGGATATGTTCTCTCCCACATGATCCGGAGCGCCGGGAACCAATTTAATTAGCATTGTTGATCTGTCCAGCGCTTGGGTAACTCAATCTGGGTCTCAGCTCTTTCCTCCACTGAGGGCTACCACTGAGGGCCCCCTTGGAGGCCAGGCCCTCGCCCTCTTCTCCAGCACCTCTGTGGGGAGACCCCAACAGAGTATGGCAGAGCTGGGGTTTGCTGCATAATCCCAATCAAATCTTAAACAAAAGAGCAAGTATGCTGGAGACACTATCTTTAGATGCCTTTACCTATAAAAAATTCATTCTCACTTTAGAATGCATTGTAACCGTTTCAGGTGATATAACTCCCTGGGCTCAGCTTGGTTAGTGAAATACTATGCGTTAGATCAGGGCAGGCTGTGTGGGAGTGATGACAGTGTTATAAACAAGTCTTATTTCTTTTTTTCCAAAGACATATTTTCAACTCAAATCCACTGTCTTTTTATTTCCTGGGATTCAATTTGTTGACATATTCCACCTGATGCATACTGGGCTGACACTGGATGGCAAAGAGAAGGACTGGCAGAACCTGAAACGTGAAACTCACAAGGAACGGACACTCGGTGTTTTGTCCTTATTAGAAGAAACAGCCTTGAACATTAACTTCCTACTTATGTTAGTTTCTCAGGAATGCTGTGACATGTCACCACAAAAGGGACAAAACAACAGAAACCTGCTCTCTCTCAGTTCTGGAGCCTAGAAATCGAAACTGGAGCCGTGGGCAGGGCCGCGCTCTGGCTGGCTCCTGGCCTCTCAGCTGCTCTGTGGCCGGCAGTCCTTGCTGTTCCTTGGCTTGCAGTTGTGTAACTCCAGTCTCTGCTTCTGTTGTCACATGGGGTCCTCTCTGTGTCTTCCACCTACTATCCAGTACTACCCCATCCCAACAAACCACACCTACAACCACTCAATTCCCAAATGTCACTAGGACTGGGGACCTGGAGTCCAGCACACCCTTTTGGATGACATAATTTACCTCTAACTTGGCCCCTGCCTGGACTTCCCAGATACATTACGAATCGTGACTGTCACTAAGCAATTCTCGCCCCTGTACCTTGTCATGTCCCATTTTCTAATTTATTTGAAAACCATTTTTAAATGATATTTCATATGTACAACACACTTGACTAATTCAAGAGCAGTTTGTGTTGAATTAAGCTTTGGAAAATCTCTTACTGAAAAATCTGGCTAAAATAGAGTAAATTATTTCTCCTCTCATTTTTTTTTAAAATTTCTTATAGCATAACTGTGTACATTAATGCAATCATGAGGTACAGTGCGCTGTTTTCATACACATTTTGAAATACTCTCATCAAACTGGTTAACATAACCTTCTTATCATTTTCTTAGCTATTGAGTTAAAACATTCATACTCTGCTTTTAGAAAGATTCACTTGTACCCTTGTAAGGTAAAACATAGAGGTGACCCCACCAATTCTCCTCTCTTTTTAAATCTTATTTTTCTTCAGTGACTTCACTTGCCTCAGCAAACATAGGGTCCATATCTTCTTAACAACCCTAATCTTATTCTTTTTCAGTTAAATTGTTATAGAGATACCTTAAATACAACATAATTGCAAATTTTTAAGGCTTACCATGCGAATTCACAAATAAGAAAATTGCCTTTGCTGAGTGTTTGATCTGGGGATCAGAAAATTTTTCACTGGGTTAGGCACAGTGGCTCCCACCTGTAATCCCAGCACTCTGAGAGGCCAAGGGGGAGGAGCTCAGGAGTTCAAAACCAACTTGAGCAAGAGCAAGATTCTGTCTCTACTAAAAATAGAAAAATTAGTAGGATGTTGTGCTGGGTGCTTGTAGTCCCAACTACGCGGGAGACTGAGGCAGGAGGATCACTTGAGCTCAGGAGTTTGAGGTTGTTGTGAGCCAGCCTAAGGCCACAGCACTCTATCTTGGGTAACAGAATGAGAATCTGTCTCAAAAAATAAAACTTAAAAGGCCAAATGCAATGGCTCATGCCTTGCAATCCCAGCATTCTGGGAGTCTGAGATGAATGGATTTCTTGAACTCAGGAGTTCAAGATCAGCTTGAGCGAGAGTGAGAGCTCATCTGTACTAAAAATAGAAAGACTACCTGGGAGTGGTGAAGGACGTCTGTAGTCCCAGCTACTCAGGAGGCTGAGGATCACTTGAACCCAAAAGTTTGTGGTTGCTGTGAGGTATGACACAATGGCACTCTACCCAGGGTGACCCAGAGTGAGACTCAGTCTTAAAAATAAATAAATAAATAAATATTAAAAATAAAAAATAGGCTTGGTGCTTGTAGCTCAGTGGCTAGGGCACCGGCCACATACAGTGGGGCTGGTGGGTTTGAACCTGGCCCAGGCCTGCCAAAAAACAATGACAACTACAACCAAAAAAAAAGCTGGGCATTGTGACGGATGCCTACAGTCCCAGTTACTTGGGAGTCTGAGGCAAGAGAATCACTTAAGCCTAAGAGTTTGAGGTTGCTGTGAGCTGTGATGCCATAGCACTCTACCAAAGGCAACACAGTGAGACTCTGTCTCAAATAAATAATATAGCCCAGGCCAGCTGCCTCATCCCTGTAATCCTAGCACTCAGGGAGGTCAAGGTGGGTGGAATACCCGAGCTCAAAAGTTCAAGACCAGCCTGAGCAAAAGTGAGAACCCATTAATAAAGAGAAAAAAAAAAAAAAGGCTGGGTGTTGTGGCTATAGTCCTAGCTACTCAGGAGGCTGAGGCAAGAGAATCACTTGAGCCCAAGAATTTGAGGTTGCTGTGAGCTGTGACGTCAGAGCACTCAACTCCAGGGCAACTGAGTTAAACTCTGTCTCAAAAAAAAAATTTTTTTTTTCCCCACTAATTGATAGAAATAAAAAGCAGGAAGGTAGTGAAATCTTGGGCAAGGGGTGGCACCTATGTCAAAGGAATAGGGTGCTGGCCCCATATGCCAGAGGTGGTGGGTTAAAACCCAGCCTCAACCAAAAAAAAAAAAAAAAAAAGGAAATCTTGGGCAGGAGGTTGTGCTGGGGGCACTAATCTCCAGAGAGGAGGCTGGGGTGGAGGAGCAGAAGGCAGGAGAGGACTAGGGGGACTTCCGACTGGTCTCTGTGGATGCCATGCTACTGACACAAAGAACACAGTGATTTCATAATTTAGTTCTCATAGAAAATATGTCTCGGGTGGCGACTGTGGCTCAAGCAGTGGGGCGCCAGTCCCGTATACCAGGTGCGGCAGGTTCAAGTCCGGCCTCACCCAAAAAAACTGCAAAAAAAAAAAAAAAAAAAAAAAGGAAAGAAAATATGTCTCTCCCTCTTTGTTTCCTGGTAATGAAACGTAAGAAGAAGAAACGTGAAACCAAGTCTAGAAAGGGACATAGCCCAAAACCTGGCACTAGCTAGGAAGCAGAGGGGCAGCGGCAGGGAGGACAAAGAGAGGCCAGAGAACTTGCATGAGGAGGATACATAAGGAGGAAAACTTCAGGATCTAACACCAGAGAGGAGAATTTTCTCTTAATAGGGTGCTTGGAGGAAAGACACCTCGGTGGTGAAGAGAGGGGAAGATCTGTGATATGTGGCTGACCCTCAGGGACCCTGAATGGAAGCTGTGGTTGGAACAGAGAAAAAGAGAACAGCCACCAAGAGTGTGGGGCATCAAGACAGTCCCAGCAGATAGCTACTGGGCATTAGCTGGCCCCTGGCATTGCGTTAGGGACTTGGCTATAGATGAGTGCCCTAGAAGGTCATTGTCAGACTTGCAAATAAGTGACAGCACCACAAAATAGTTTCTATAGTGGAGTCACAATCAAAGGACTTGGGGAAGGGGTGCTGAATGTGTGGGGAGCCTCTCAAAAACCAAATTGCAGCTGAGTCCCTATAGAAGAGGAAGCATCTGCTAGAAGATAAAGCAGAGGAAGGGTGTCCTCAGCAGACAGTGTGGCCCAAAGGTCCACAAAGATCTGTTTGGACAGATTTTCCTTTTCTTTGAGACAGAGTCTCACTCTGTTGCCCAGGCTAGAGTGCTATGAACTCAGCCTAGCTCGTAGCAAACTCAAACTCCTGGGCTTAAGCAATCCCCCTGCCTCAGGCTCCTGAATAGCTGGGACTATAGGTGCACACCACCACACCCAGCTCATTTTTTGTTTTTGGTAGAGACAGGGTCTTGATCTTGCTCAGGCTGGTTTTGTCCTGAGCTCAATGGATCCACCCACCTCAGCCTCTCAGACTGCAGGTGGATTACAGGTGTTAGCCAACTTGCCATCCCGTGTGGACTCTTCTTAAAGGTTGGCGTGAAGGGGAAAAAATGGAGTCAGGAGGCTTGAAATAGGACCACCACCATGTTTGTCACAAATATGATGAATTCCTTTTCCAATAGTGTTACTGAAGTTTCACATATAGAAATTTAGCTCTTAGACTTTATATATACCAACAATAGTCAAGCTGAAAAAACAGTCAAAGACTCTATTCCATTCACAACAGTGCCAAAGAAGATGAAATATTTGGGAGTTTACCTAACAAAAGACATGAAAGATCTCTATAAAGAGAACTATGAAACTCTAAGAAAAGAAATAGC
>NW_003852456.1:2504917-2515944 GCF_000181295.1 Otolemur garnettii | reverse complement strand
ACCTTGGCCTCCCAGAGTGCTGGGATTATAGGTGTGAGCCACCGTGCCCAGACCTGTGTTTCTAGATCTCAAGTTCTTATTCCAGGCTTACAACTTCTGGTCCAGGATACTAGAACCTCTTCTGAAGGCTCCCTATCTCTTCCTTCTCCTTGTTCCGAGCCATCCAACATATCATCTAAACCAAACCCTCTGGCACTACGTCCTGGGCGCCTGGCATGGGAATTCATGGCTTGTATCATCTCTTGGCTCTTCCTGATTTGGCAAACACGTGCAGTGTGACCAAGTCATGTTGCACAATGTGCTTGGAGTTAGGGGATACAAACATGAGGAAGACGAAGCCTAATCTCAAGGGCCTCTCCATCTAGAGGAGGAGACAGACAACCAGACAGGAAAACACAATACACAGTGCTCCACTGGGCCACACAGAAAGAGCAGAAAGGGCACCTAAGCCCTCCTGGTGGGCAGAGGCAGTCTAAGGAGGCTCCTGCAAGAGGGTACTGCTACACGGGACACTGAAGGATAAATTAAACTTGCCCCGGAAATGAAGGGTATTGTGGGCGTGAAGAACTGCCTGTGCAGAGCAGGTTGGCGTGAGGACATTTAGTGCTCAGAGGGAGAACTACCAGTACTGTGATACTAGACCACAGGTTGCCTAAAACAATGCCACAGAGGAGGACTGGGATCTTAGGGCAAGGAGTAGGAGTCAGGATACCTGAATCATGAATATTAAATAAGATACAGGTCAGCCTGGCCAGTGGCTCACTCCTGTCATCTCAGCACTCTGGGAGGCCGAGGCAGGTGGGCCCCTTGAGCTCAGGAGTTTGAGATCAGATTGACCAAGAGTGAGATGCCCTCTCTACTAAAAATAGAAAAACTGCAACAGAATTGCAAATTGCTTCAGCCCAAGAGTGTGAGGTTGCTGTGAGTCTGTCTAAATAAATAAATAAATAAATAAATAAAGTAACGTGGAAAGTGCCCCCCACCACTCCTGGCACAGACTACAGACCAGACAAGTGTGAGGAGTCACTAGAGGACCACGCCTGAGGAAGGGCATACTCTTGGCCTGCATCCCCCAAAAGAAAGCAGGCTTCCTGTTTGACAAAAGGGAAATAAGGGACGTCCTAATGTGTAATGAGCAAAGTAACACCTGTCTGTGTGCACACGATGTGGCTGTCTCTGACCCTTACACAGCAGTTGGCACAAGGCACGGCAGGCAGCGTGATGTGTCCACGCTGAGAGCAGTGCTCCAGCAGCTGTCACTCTCCTGGGGTCTCCCCTGACTGCACCCTGCTCCCTCCTGTGTCCCTGCCATCCACTGGCCCATCATCACCCCTCTACCCTTTAGGACAGAGACTCAGGCGGACGAGCCCCTGCGTTGGAGGGTCAGCAGGCAGGCCGCTCACTGCTCTGCCAGCAGCTAACAAAACACCAGAGAGGGAAATTGACTTACTTTAAGGAATGGGCTCATGTGATTCTGGGGATTGGTGAGTTGAAAATCTGCAGAGTGCGTGGGCAGCCTCAAGACCCAGAGAGGAGTCCAGGTGGTGACCTGGAGGTGGCCTTCTCTGTCCTCACAAGCCTCAGCCTGTTCCCCTCAAGCCCTCCAACCAATTAGGTGAGGCCCAAGCACCTTCCAGAGGTCAATCTGCTTTACTCAAATTCTGCTGATTTAAATGTGAATCTCATCTGAAAAATACCTTTACAGCCACATCAACTCTGATGTTCGACCAAATGCTGGGGTATGCGCCTAGCCATGTGAACACAGCATATCACCTTGACACCAGGTGAAAACAGGTGCTTACTGAATGTTCGTGGAATGAATGAATGAATGAAATCCACCATGTCACGTCTGTCTTATCCTTTCTCTTCCTTTCCTCCTTCTTCT
The DNA here is from genome assembly GCF_000181295.1 of Otolemur garnettii. NCBI lineage: Eukaryota > Metazoa > Chordata > Mammalia > Primates > Galagidae > Otolemur > Otolemur garnettii. The sequence goes on along the minus strand of NW_003852456.1, from coordinate 2,514,059 downwards.
GCCTGACTCCCTCCTTCCTTCTGCTTCCTTCTATTCAAACTTGCTTTCCTTCCCTTGTGTGTCTCTCTCTCCCCATGGTTTCTTCCAGGCCCCACAACTGCGGAGATACGTAAGGGGCGAGGCGAAGTAGAAAATCCCCATCTGTGACCACACTGGCCCCTGAAGGATTTCTCCTCCATGGGCAAGGGCATCACTAACCGCCTCAGTGGAAAGTCAGCCCCAGTGGGCAAGGGCATCACTAACCGCCTCAGTGGAAAGTCAGCCCCAGTGGGCATGGGCATCGCTAACCACCTCAGTGGAAAGTCAGCCCCCAGGCCAGCAGGCCCAGCTCTTTCCATTAACTGTGCCAGACAGGCTAAGAAAGAACGAAAGGGCCTGGCAGGAGCGATTGTCCCAATCTCTTGCCCTTCCCAGTGCCCACAACGCACTTACCCAGCCTATACCAGCTTGTGCAGGGACTCAGGGAGTCTAGGAGGCACCAAGGGTCAGGTGGGGACTCATCCCAGGTGACTGTGTGCGAACCCCACTCTCAAAGATTATCTCTGCTGTAAACGAGTGCAGATCCAAGCTCCACTTCACAAGACTCACCCTGCTCCACCATCTCCTGAGCAATTGTAACCAAGCCCAGCCTTCCTCTCTTCTCCTGCCTCCCTCTCTCCTCCTGCCTCCGTCCTTTGACAAGTATTTCTAGAGTATGGGTTTTCCATGCAGGACACTGTGCTGACGTTAAGGGTACAGAGATGAGTAAGCCAAGGCACTCATGTCCAGTGGAGGGGACATCCCGGTGTGGCACAGCCAGTCAGCGACGGGGCTCATCATCCTCTAGCCTAAACTTCATCTGGGTCGGGTCTCCTGGGCAGCCCTGCGGACGTGCTAATTCCCTATTCACTAATACCTTCATCCGACCCTTGCAGTTTATACCTAAAAATAATGCACTAGAGAGGCGAGGTGTCCTGCCAAGCCACAACCGGGTCTCCAAACAGCGTGTCCAAGGCCAAATCCAGGTTCCTCTTTAAGCCTCTCACATGGGCTCCGCCCTTTCCTTGGAGTCGGTGAGCAGTTCAACCACTAGAGGGCGCCAACCAACCCTCCATTGACACCAACCTCCCACATCTGGACGTACAGTCTCAGCGCTGGGTTGCTCTGCTCCCAGGTCTGTCTGTGATGACGCTAATCCTCCCTTCCAAAAAAATGAACCCCACAATTGTGGCAAACTTTACATTGTCTGCACAGACTTTACTCTTGCTACTCTGAGAAGTTAACGGATGAAGGAGTCAAGCTATCCTAATACAACGAAAAAAGCCAAAGATTGACTTCTAAATAAATGTCAGAACCAATGACAAAAATGATTTTTTAACTTTTTGCTTATTATTATAACCATCTGCCAACATCTACTGTCAATACATAACCACAACATAACCTTGCATTATTGATAAGACACTGTATAGCAGTGGTATCAAGTAAACACAGGACCAATGGTCATCAGAGGGCTTTCTCTTTATTAAAAAAATTTTTTAAAGATACTGATCCCAGTACCCTCACTGCTCACCATTGATCAAAATTGACGTTCTCTGGATTAAAGATTTAAATTTAGGACATGAAACTATAAAAATTCTAGAAGAGAGTGTGGGGAAAACATTTGACAAATTGGCCTGGGAAAAGATTTTATGAAGACCCCTCTTGGCAATTGCGGCAACACCAAAAATAAATGAATGAGACCTGATCAAGCTGAGAACCTTCTGCACGGCAAATAGACAGCCTTGGGAATGGGGGAAGATATTTGCATGCTACAAGTCTGACAAAGGTTAATAACTAGAATCTACAGAGAACTCAAATTAATCAACCAGAAAAGAGAAAGCAACCTCATTTGTAAGTGAGCAAGAGACTTGAACAGAAACTTCTCTGAAGATGACAGATGAATGGCCAATAAACACATGAAAAAACGCTCATTGCCCCTAATCATGGGAGAAATGCAAATCAAAACCACTATGAGTGAGACATCACCTAACTCCAGTGAGATTAGCTTACATCACAAAGTCCCAAATCTGCAGGTGCTGGTGTAGATGTGGAGAGATGGGAACACTTCTGCCTTGCTGGTGGGATTACAAACTAATTCAACCTCTATGGAAAGAAGTATGAAGAATCCTCAAAGAACAAAAAGTTGACCTTCTATTTGATCTCACAACCCCATTGCTAGGGATCTACCCAAAAGAACAAAAATAATTTTACCACAAAGACATTTGCACCAGAATGTTTATTGCAGCTCAATTCACAATTGCCACGACATGGAAGCAACCCAAGTGCCCATCAACCATGAATAGATTAACACTGTGGTATATGTGTATCATGGACTACTACTCAGCCATAAGAAAAGACGAAGACTTTATATCCTTTGTGTTTACCTGCATGGGTTGAAACACATTCTTCTTATAAAGTATCTCAAGAATCGAAAAAAGTATCCAGTGTACTCAATTCTAATGTGAAACCAGTATACAAACAACTACACACCCACAGGAAAGAAAAAACACAAATATAGTCTAGCAAGGGGAAAGGGGAGAGGGGAGGGAGGCAATTGGCAAGATCTCACCTCATTTTTTTCATCTCACCTAATGTGCACAATGTGAGGGTGTTCAGCATGAACCCTTGGTGGGCTCAATTACAACTTAAACTTTACCTTAGAATTGAAACATTGTATCCTAAACATTTGTACCCTCATATTAATTTAAATTAAAAAAATTTTAAAAACATTTTTTAAGAAATTAAATAAACAAATAGGAAATTAAAAAAATACAAATTCCAGGGTCCCACCCATGGAGATTCTGTTTAATAACTCTGGGTTTGGGATGAGACCCAGAAATGTGCGTTGTCAAAAGGCTTCTGGTGTTTGAACGAGTTTGGAAGTCATTGCTATATAATTAGAGTGTAAGAAATGCAGAGAGTGAGAGGGACAGGAATGAACTCAAATATCTGATGAATCTGGGGTAACTCGCAGCCTTGGGGGCAATAGGAGGGAGAACAAATCTCAAGGTCACAGGACATACTGAGATTACACCCCTAGCTTTGCTGAGGTGAGTGCAGGTGTCTTGGCTAAGTCTCTTCTAGGACTTCTAATCCCAATGGGATTGAACTATAGCAGGGCCAGGTATCCTGCTCCATCAGGCTCAATGTGCATCCAGCTCTGCCACATAAGGGTCATGTGCCTTTGTGTGCCCTTAAGTTCCCCCACACCTCAGTTTTCTTATCTGCAAAATAAACCCAATACTCATCCTACCATGGTCGGGACTCAGAGAGCCAGGATCAGCAGAGCACTCAGTGCCTGGGAGGTACAGGGTGTATCTACGCGCGTCACGACTAGCCAGAGAAGGAAGAGCAGCACGCACAACCACTGCCCCTGCCAAGCCCAGTGCCCCGGGCTGTCTCAGCTCTGTCCCATGACTCTCCAGCTGGCCAGATGCAGGGGGCTCTCTTTTCTAGCTCCAAGTCTGAATTCCCCACCTTCAACGTGCTTATATCTACAAAGTCAAGGTCAAGGAAAGAGAGGAGAGTCTGAACTTTTCTGTTTCTACTAAGCTTCAAAAACTTGCAGCATTTGATGATAGCCTCCATGTTCAACCCAATGGCCTTTAGAGACCTGCAAGCATTTTCTGCATCTTGGCTATGTCGCATTCCATTGACCGTTTAGTCCCCGAAGCACCTTTGCTGCTAGCACTCCTAGAGCCCTCTGAGCTCTGCAGGGATTCCATCCTGGACCCCATTCCTCTCCTCTGACCTCTTCTTGAGAGATTTCTTTCTTTCTTTTTCTTTTTTTTTTTTTTTTTGGACAGAGTCTCACTCACTCTGCCCCCCTAGGTCAAGTGCCTTGGTGTCATAACTCACAGCAACCTCAAACTCCGAGGCTGATGTGACCCTCCTTAGTGATTTCTTCCACCTCTATCTGTCAGCCCCTGGAGGTGATGCTGCCCTTTTATCCCTGACCTCCAGTTTCCTATCTCATTCATCTTCTGGGTGTCTTTAAAGCCAGTATGTCCAAAATGAAATGAATCATCTTAACACTTCTACATACCCCTCCCCCACACCCTGGGGAGGAGTATGTATATAGGGGCAGGGAATGTAGGAAAAGATGATTCTCTTCCTCTTTATTGCCAATCTCAATTAACAGAGTCACTACCAAGCCCATTCCCAGACCAGAGACCCAGCAGGCATCTTTCCGGTTCTTCTCTCACCATAGTTACTCCTTCCCTGAGCCCTGCTGATTTCATCTCCAACACACCCAGCCCACCTCATCATCTCTATGTGAACCGCTGTGATGTAAGGAAGTTAAACTCTTCAGTGCTGGGTCCATCTGCCGGGTGACACACTCTTCCTCACGATTCATGACCTAGTGGGACAACACTGCGTTTTCTCAGGACTGGGAAGCTACTCACGCCCTTGTGCTCCAGTGTGTGCCATGGGTCCCTCTTGTGCTTGAGAGTCCCTTCGCTGTTGCTTGGATACCTCACACACTGTGGAGGGGGGTATGGTGCCCGCCCCCCACCAAAAGATATGCCCACCTGGAGCCTGAGCATGTGAACTTGTCTAGGAAAGGGGTCTTTGCAGATGTCAAGGCTCTCAAAATCATCTTGACGTCCCCAGGCAGACTGAAATCCAATGACAAGCATCCTTATAAGAAGAGAAGGTGACAGAGAGGAGGAGAGGCACTCAGGGGAGCCATGTGAGGATGGTGGGGGAGCGAGGGGAATGGGAGTGATCCTGCCGCAAACCCAGGACACCTGGAGCCACCAGAGGCTGGAGAGGCAAGGAGCGAGCCTCCCCTGGAGCCTTCACACTGAGCGTGGCCCTGCCAACACTGTGGGTTTTGACTTGGGGCCTCCAAAGCTGTGAGAGTCTAACATTCCATTTTTTTAAGTCTCTTTGTTTATAGTAAGTTGCTGTGGCCGCTCTGGACAACTAACATGCTCACTCCTGGGGACTCAGCTCCTACGCCGCCATCTAGTCCAGGAAGTCTTCCTTTTGCTCTGCCACCATCACAGCTCAGCTCCCTCCTTGCCTTCCTCACCCTGTGAACTCCTAAAAGGTGCAACTGGTGGTCTTGCCCTTGGGGTCTCACAGCATAAATGTCATCTCAGCTTCCACAATGACACTTCACCAAGCGTAGAAGGCTAAATAACAACCCCCAAAGATATCTAGGTTCAAGTCCTAGGACCAGTGAATTTTACCTTAAATGGCAAAAAAGAGCTTTGCAGATATGATTAAGACATAGGCTGTCTAGGTGAGCCCTCCACGGCCATAGTGTCCTCACAGAGGGGCCAAGGGAGGCTTAACGCTCGCTCACAGAAGAGAAGAGGTACCCACGGGGTCAGAGAGTGGAGCAAGCAGCCTCGCCACAAGTGCCAACATCCAGGAAGCCAAGAGGCATGAAAAGACGGATGGCCCATGTGCCACCCCATAGGGAGGGTGGCCCTGCTGACACCAGGCTTCCAGCCCCGTGCCACGGATCCCAGACTTTCAAACTCCAGGCCATGAGAGAATATGGTTCCCTTGCTTTAAGGCACCAAGTCAGTGTGCATTTGGTCCCAGCCGCACACCTAACAAAGACACCAGGCTTTCTAAAACCACCTTCATCCCAATCAAAACTTGTTTTCTCAACAGCTTCCTTTAGCTTGGTGTTAGGGAGGAATAAGATCTAGTTATCTCAGTTCACTCAAATGACAGCCCCTTTGTGCTCTCAGAGGCAATTAAGTTGTTTTTTGTTTTTTGGTTTTTGTTTTGAGACAGAGCCTCAAGCTGTTCCCCTGGGTAGAGTGCTGTAGCATCACAGCTCACAGCAACTTCCAACTCCTGGGCTCAAGCCAGTTTCCTGCCTCCGCCTCCCAAGTAGCTGGGGGCACAGGCGCCTGCCACAACGCCCGGCTATTTTTTGGTTGTAGCCGTCATTGTTATTTGGCGGGCCCGGGCTGGATTCGAACCCACCAGCGCAGGTGTACGTGACTAGTGCCTTAGCCACTTGAGCCACTTCTATGGTTTATCTTACAAGGGTACAAGTGAATCTTTCTAAGAGTAGAATATAAACATTTTAACACAATAACTAAGAAAATGACATAAAGGCTATGTTAACCAGTTTGATGAAAATATTTCAAATTGTATATGAAAACACCACACTGTACCCCATGATTGCATTAATGTACACAGCTATCATTTAATAAAAATAAAAAAAAAGAAAACAATCTCATCGAGACTGGTTATAATAAAACTTAATATTTTTAATCCAGGGTTTTTACTACCCCATTTGTAATCTATGAATGAAGTCAAAATTTTGGAGTTCAACTTTGTAAAATATTCCACTCTCAGTACTCATTATTACAGAAGCAGAATTTCTAAACACTGGATTGCTTTAGTCTTTTGCTAAAAGTTAAAAAATATCTTGAACATTAACTGCCCCCCCCCAAAATAAATAAATAAAGGCAGGTACTTCAAAACTCCTCAAATTAACCTCTGATTGGTCGGCTTAATGTAAAGAAAGGACGTGAACTGAAGCTGCCTACAGCAGGGCACAGTCAAGGCAGCGAACCAGCCCTGGGCGCACTGGCCCCACTCAGGAGCGGGTTCTGCCCTCAAGAGTTACCTCCTTAGTCTGGTTCTTCTTGTCACACAAAGGGGCTTGCAGGTGCTCTAGACACTCTGTTTGCTCTCAGTGGCTCAATGTCACCCAGCCAGCCCCTGGCATACAGTAAATCCTGGGTCCTGATGGGAAATGAATGCTGACGGCAGCAATCTGACTGCCAGAGAGGCAGGGTGGAGTCCCGGGCATTAGTCTGTCACCTGCTTGCACAGGTTGGTGGTCAAACCTCTGCAGCCTAATTCCTGCCCATAACATGGAACCCCTTAGCCATGTTACTGCAGCTTACTGCAGTGTTTTTCAGCCTTTTTTTTTTTTTAAATCTTCGAACCTATAGTTAAACATCTACGGCACACTTAAATTATATGGATCCCACAAAAAGAGCAAAGAAAAAGAAACATTCTTACTGTGCTTTGAACTTTTTTGCCAATAATTTAATTAATGATCCTTAAAATTTTTTGTAGTCCGCCTAAGTAAGTGTCTCATGGCACGCAGCATACCAGTTGAAAAATCACTGATATCTCTGCTAAAACTGAATCTTTCCCCCAAGTTTCCCCAAGGTCTATGCAATTTATAATAATTTCTTATTTTATTTTTATTTTGTTTTTGTTTTTGTTTACAGAGTCTTACTCTTTCACCCTGGGTAGAATGTTGTGGGATCATAGCTCACAGCAACCTCAAACTCTTGAGCTCAAGTGATCCTCTTGCCTCAGCTTCCCAAGTAGCTGGGACTACAGGCATCTACCACAATGCCCAGCTAGCTTTTTATTTTTAGTAGAGACTGAGCCTTGCTCTTACTCAGGCTAGTTTTGAACTCCTGAGCTCAAGGAATCCACCTGCCTGGGCTTCCCAGAGTGCCGGGATTGCATGTGTAACCCATTACACCCGGCCTATACTTTCTCATTTTTAGCAACATATACCTCTAGTTCTCTGTGAAAATTAGCCCTGTAAAGCAGATGAACTCATGCTGTGCAGGGCTGACTTCCCTGAGACCTCTGGAAAGAACTCTAAGCCAAAACTCCCCAGAAGTAACTTCTGGATGGCTGCTCAGGTTAACACAGAGTGAGAACTGTAATCGTCATCCCCTAAAGAAAAGCCAATTGCCCAGAATCACCAAGGTCCTTAATGCTGCAAATCACAGCATCTGTAATATATATTCTAAGTGATACTAATATCAAAATACGGGAAGCACTACCTCCATAGGTCCTGCCACTCTCCTGAAAGTATTCTTTCTCAACACTTTTGTTTATACTCCCTCCACTTAGCGCTTTTAAAAGTCCAAAAATAGTACTCAATACTAATATGAAGCCAGTAGACAACCTAAGACATGCCCACACAAAAGAAAAAATTCAATTCAAGGTGTGGGGGGGAGGCAGGGAGAATAGTGGAGGGAGGGGGATGGGTGAGCTGCCACCTACTGGGCACACCTCCTGGGGGTAGGACACAGCTACAACAGGAAGGGTCCATATCTAACAAATGCAAACATCGTAACCTAATCATTTGTACCCTCATATTAACTTGAAAAAAAAGTTCAAAACTCAATTGCAGAATACAACCAAATGAGAGACTGCCTGGAGGATTAGCTCCAGCATTGATGCCAAAATCATCCTCAAAGCCCCTCCCCCAGTCTGCCTTCATTCAACAAAACCATATTGAGCATCTACTACTTTCAAACCTTGGAGAGACTCTCAGGAAAGAAATTCCTGCATAGAGAAGTAGAGGGAATTCCTGCAAATGCCCTATGGAGTATTTGAACCAGAGGTGCAAAGTGAAGGGCTTTCACTCTGTGCAGTTATTCAGTCCCAATTAGGTCGGCCCGAAAGTTGCCTCCACCTTTGATCTCCATCTGTCCTCCTGGGGTGGCCAGTCCCATGGGCACACACACCAACTGGGAATGTTGTTCAAACTGCAGATCCTGAATCCACTGGGTCAGGGAAGGAGCCCTCAAATCTGCATATCTAATGAATTCCTAGGTGGTGACAATCCCCCTGGTCTGGGGGCCACATTTTCCATTGCAAGGAATTAGAGCGTTATTTATTTATTTATATATTTTTCGAGACAGAGTCACATTGTATCACCCTCAGTAGAGTACAGTAGCATCACAGCTCACAGCAATGTCAAACTCTTGGGTTAAGTGATTCTCTTGCCTCAGCCTCCCAAGTAGCTGGGACTACAGGTGCCCAACACAACACTCAGCTATTTTTGTTGTTGTTGTTGTTTATTTAGCAGGCCCAGGCTGCGTTGGAAGCCACCAGCCCAGGCATGTGGCTGGCGCCCTAACCACTGAGCTAAAGTGCTTTGTTTTTACTTAAAGCAAAAGCAACTTCTGAAAGCATGAATGAGACTCTAGTGACTTGTGTGAAAGGCTTCCAAGCCCTCCCTGTCACTTGAGATGGTTGTCATGCCTTGGTTGGACACGTGTGGTTTCAATGCTTCTACCTTGCTGAGCAAAAACTGTAAGGTTCTGCTTCCCAGAGTAGAACACAGGGGCTGAGAAAGGAAGCCCTGGGTGGCGACTGTGGCTCA
>NW_003852456.1:2496445-2504647 GCF_000181295.1 Otolemur garnettii | reverse complement strand
AGAGAGAGAAAGTCCTGAGGAAACACCTTAGTAGAGATACAGGTCTCTCATATTCCTGGTTCCCTTCAGATTTGGGATTCACCTTCACTGTGTGAAGAGAGTTTTGGAGAGTTTGCAATTTGTCCCCAGAGCCCCCCTCCTATTCACCTGGCTGCCCTAACAAGCATCTCCTGGCCAATGCTTCCTGTTGATGACACTGTCACATTGACAACATTGTTGGGGACCAGAGGGAACAGAGGAATTGGGATGCTGAGTAAGAAAAAGTCCAGAGAAGTTGCCAACTCAACTTCAGGATAGCAGTACCACCCGCAGCTTCTGGAATGAACACTAAGAACTGTCTTGTGGAGGCGACTGCCCTGGGCTACCAGTGAAGCTGTTCTCTTCTGTCTTAGAGGGCAGGTCTGTGGAGGGCAGGGCCGTGTCCCTTTCTTCTCATACTGCCAGCCCTGCTTACTGTGGGTGCTCACACCCTGCTGTCATCACTGGATCTGTGGAGAGGAGGAACAGGGCAAAGGACGCAGTTGACACCTCATGACAATGACCAAACGTGCGGAGGGCTGCAGGTGACTCATAGACTGTCTGTCTGTCCTAAACCTCAAGGAGTCTGACTGGACTGTCCTGCACAGGAGCAGAGGAATAAGCCAGGACCTGAAGGCCACACAGCAAGCAGTAATACTTAGTGACAGGCTTTGTGGCAGCAGCGGCTGGCTGTAAGCCACTGAATATTCCCTGTGTGTGTCCTGTGGGTCCTCAGATTCCATTACTGGAGTGGCAGGTTGGAGTCAGTGCTCTTGAGGAGTCCTTTCCGAGGGCACAGCCTGGGACCCCGCTTCTTTGGCCACTGGGCCCAGGGGTTCAGTTCCCTCCAGAGTTCAGAGTCGTGCTGCAGGCCAGTCCTAGTCTGACAAGACTTCTCAGGGGTGCCCACTTGAAGGCTGAAGGCCCTGGGCTGCCAAGGGGGCCAGGATGCCTGCTCTGAGTTTTCGAGGTGGGGGGCGCAGGAAGGGATTGGAGGTCATCCAGAAGACTTTATCTTAGAGCAATTTAGCTGAAATTACTGTATTCTTTTCTTTCCATTCATTTTCCTTTCTCCCCTCTCAAAACCTACAAATCCTCAGTTTCTAAAAAATGGAAAGAAACAGGAAGAATCTACCTTTTCTTTTTTTCTTTTGAGACAGAGTCTCACTGTCACCCTGGGTAGAATACCATGGCATCATAGCTCACGGCAATCTCATACTCCTGTGCTCAAGCAATCCTCCTGCCTCAGCCTCCCAAGGCAAGAATCCGTCTTTCAGCATTTGGAAGCCACATGTCAACCCTATGGTGGGGCTCAGTGCCCTAACTGCTGACCACATACACTGGGGCTGGTAGGTTCATACACAGCCTGGGCCTGCGAAACAACAATGACAACTACAATAATAAAATAGCTGGGCATTGTGGTGGGCGCCTGCAGTCCCAGCTACTTGGGAGGCTGAGGCAAGAGAATCACTTGAGACCAGGAGTTTGAGGTTGCTGTGAGCCGTGACTCCACAGCACTCTACCGAGGGCAACATAGTGAGACTCTGTCACAAAAAAAAAAGAAAAAAAAATAGCAGTAGAAATAAAAATAATAAACACATTCAGCTTGTGACTGCTGTAGTCTTCAATAGCTGCTCTTAAATGCTGGGAGACTACAGGCAGAGTAATGCTGAAGGAATGGTCTCATTTCTGAGCTTCATCTTGCTTTTGATGATGACATTTGAGGATACCTATGATGTCGAGGGGCTTCTGCAGCTCCAGCCCTTTTTAGCCTCACACACATTCAGAGAACACAGCCAGCCAGCGAGGCCAGGTGATGTCACCTGTGAGAGGGGCCCTCCAAAGGTCCTCATTCATTTGCCTAATTTTAGTCACCTTAACAAACTTCAGGAGAAATGACAGTGGCTTTTTCTCAGGGATGAGAAAAAAAAAATGAAATGAGTAAAAAAATCATATAATAGCAGACATTCCACAATACCCTTCTAAAATGCCCTGGAGCCACTGCAGAGTTTGCAGGCAAAATAAAACCACTAATTGAGTGGTTAAGCCTCCTTTTAGGTGATTTTGTTGATATTTACTTGCATTTACTAGGGGGATCACCAGTGACCTGGTAGATAGATACACTGAAGTTCTGCCAGGTGCATAAGTGGTTGGAGCTGGAACTTCCACCACTGGCTGGCTCCAGTGGCCACTACTTTGCTGGATTTATTTTTTTAATTTAATTTTTTTGTGGAAACTAGGTCAAGTTCAGGGAATGCTTGCTGCTCACCCTGAGGATAAGGAGTAAAGACCCCTGTTGGGTACCGCACTCTGGGGCAGTGAGATTCAGGCCTTCAGGCCAGAAAGGGAGAAATTAAATCCTTCATATCCCAAACTTGAACCACAGAGGCGTTCCCAGCCTGGAAGGCGGTGCTGCTGCGCAGAAAGGACCAGGATGCGCACATTGCCCCCACTGCCACTCACCAGCTTCACTTGCCCACCCCTCACCCCGCCCGCGGTCACTCCCAGCCCTGGGCAAGGCTTGAGCCCAGCAACGCTGTGGGAGATCAAACTCCGGACCTTAAACAGTTTGCATGGAAGGGAGTTTGTCCTGGGGAAGGTGCCTGCAGCTGGCGGTTAACACCGGCAGTAAGAGGATCAACTCCTGGCCCGCTGGCTTAAAAATGGGGGTTGGGGTGCGAAGTGCGCGCGCTCCCTTTTACCCATTCACATAGTTAATTTGGATTATAAGGGTTCTGTTTAATCCCATTGTATGCGAGTGAATATACTGAAATTGACAACCCCTGAGAGGGCACCCCGGCTGGCAGAGCAACCTGCAGGAGGGTGCGGGTCGTGTCCAATCTGGCGTGAAGTAGAAAAGAAAGCGTCGTGAGGAGTCTGGAAGCAAGACAGAGAGGGACACTCCAGGGGTGCGTGGTGCAGACCGAGCCCCCCACCTCCCGGGCCGGGGCAGGTGGGCCAGTGGCTTCCTTGAGGCCCCCCACCCCAGGCCTGGCTCTGCGCCCTAGAGCTCCCTCCCCAGGTCCCACCAGCGGAAAGGAGCTCCACCCTACCTACCTCTGCCAAGAACTGACAACAGCCCAAAGAGAGAGCCCAGGCCCTGCCATTGTCCGGCAGAGAGAATTTAGGGGAAAGAGGGGGACAGAAAAGAAGGGAAAGATATCCAAGGAGAAGTCTCGGCTGTTCCCAGATGGAAAAGATTAGAAAAAGGTGAGAGTTCGGTGGCTAGGGAGTGGGCCATAAAACAAAAAACATTTCTATCGTTTCCATCTGCAAGAAAGCTCACGCTCCCACCCAAACCCCGAAAGCCTAGAGCCCCCAGAGTGTGGGATCCAAGGCAGCAAACAGGAGCGAGGCCTGCGGGTGGGGGAGGAGGCCTGGGGCCAGGCTGCCGGCAGAGGCGCAGGCGGCCGAGAGAGTTCCCAGCCGCCGAGGCCCCCCTCCTGCTCCTTGGGCCCGTCTAACAAATTTCCTCCCCCGTTTCAGTTCGTGCCTTCCCTCCCTCCGCCTCCCCCGATATTTTCGTTTTCTAAAACCATAAAAAAGAGATCAACTTCCCTAACTTCACGGGGCCCTTTTCAGTGACAAATATTGATGCCCAAAGTGTCTGCGCTCTCCCGCCCCCAAACGTTGAGAAAAGGCGCCCGCGAAAGGAGGACATAAAAAGTTAACAATGCTGTGAAAATATGTTTGCAGAAAATAGACAATCGTTGGATTAAACGTATTCAAGTATGAAATAATGCCTTTTTGTGTCAAAACTTGGGCGATGGGCGGGTACAAAAGTTCCCTGTGGCAGCTACTTGCTCCCTTTGTGAGCCGTGCGCTTTGGCGTCTCCACTTGGGCGCATTACTCAGAGCCCTCTAAGCGCGATTGTTTCTCCCTTTCTAATGACATTTACCGGATCAAAACATGCTGTTAATTCGATCAGAAGGCTTCACCCTCCCTGACAAAGCCACAATAATTTCTCCTGAAGTTTGTTAAATTGACCAAAATTAGGCAAATGAATAGGGGTCTGTAGGCGCCCCCTCTCGCAGGTGACGTCGCATAATGCTCGCCTGGGCCAGCTGCATTCCCCCTTTTCTTCTCGGCCCACTCTTCTCCGTGGTGCCCCCAATCCTCCCCCCCCACCACACACACACACACACTCACGCCTGCCTGTCTCTCTTCCCCCACCCTCTGGCATTATTAAAATTTAGCCCAATGAAACCATTCATACTTTTCAATGGACATTTTCGTATAGGATAATAGGCTACAAATTGAGCCTCTTCCCCCCGCGAAGAGAGAGCCGAGGGGGGAGAAAAGAAGGCAGGCGACGTGGTCAGGGGGTGGGGGGAGCGTCGCGTGCCAAAGACCGGCGGGGGGGAGGGGGCGAGGCGAGGAGTGAGCTTCGTGTGCCAGCCGCAGGCCCACACCTGCCAGGATGTCCGTACAAATAAAGCGGTGTAAACAAAAAGGGGGGAGAAGGACGTGTCACCAAGTCGTGTGAGAAAAGCCTGGGAACAAACGGGGCGCCTCCGTCTCGAAGAGCTCTCCCTTGAACCCGGCGGAACAGCCTATTAAAGGCTTACTTAATTACTCTAATGACTCTGGACAGGCTTTAAAACGCACTCGGGGCTGGGACGGCGGGCTTGCTGGGATTTGTAAACAGGAGATCGTGTGAGACTCAGCGGTGGGACTAAAGGAGGCGACATTGTTTTGTGAGGGTCCTCGCCCCCCGGTGCCCGCGGCCGCTGCGCCCCTGCGCCCCTGCCCGAGACTGCTGCAGGCGCTCTCTCGCCCGCCGGCCGCGGTTTACCGCCTGCCTTTGGCGCGGGGGCTGTTGCCATGCAAATGTTATTCCCGGGCCCATCACGTGTCCTTTGAAGGGCCACGTGGATTAACAAAGCTGATCTGCCCCCAGCTCGCCCCCCTTGGCTGCTAATTTTTTTTTTTTCTTAACTTCTTTAAAACTGATCCTGAATGCATACATCTTCCAAACGCAGCTCCTCTAATCCTATGGAATAATTCAACTCGTGAATGCACTTGGAGCCCTAGATGGCCGCTTTATAAGGCAGCCCCTCTCAGTTGGGAGGCTGCAGTCTACCTGGGACACTCGAGGAGGCACACGAGGCGGAAAGTGGCCAGGTGCCTCGCACCACGGTGTCTCCCGAGAGCGCGTACTGACCAGGATGTCAGACAAGCTCAAGGAACGCAAAGTGAGTCCGCTGAGCCTAACGGGTGTTTGCGCCTTGGTGATAGAAGCGTCTGACTCATCCAGCTGCCGTCTGGCCAGACGGATGGCAGGGAAGTGGCCACACGGGACTTTGAGTGCACAGAAATCTCAAGTGGTTTGGGAAGGAGATGGGGATAGAGAGAGGAAGAATCCTCAACCCGGGAGAAGCCCACGCCCAGAGGCTGGTGGCCACCTCACCAAAGCCCTGGCGTTCAGCTAGGCCTAGTGGTTGAACAGGGTAGGGTGGCTGGAAGGGGAGCGCGCCAGTGCGGGCGTGAGAGGGCAGAGTTCAATTGGACCGAGTGTGGTGGGGCGGGGTGTCCCTTCCTGGGATGAACTGAGCAGCGTGAGCGGCTGGGAAGACGGGTTTAGCTTGCGGCTACTACATCGTGCCTTTGATGACGACTTTGGCCTACCTAAAATGTACCACCCTCTGTTCGCAGAGAACCCCTGTTTCTCATAAAGTGATAGAAAAGCGGAGGAGGGACCGGATTAACCGCTGCTTGAACGAGTTGGGCAAGACAGTCCCCATGGCCCTAGCGAAGCAGGTAATGTTGGCAGTCTAGATTCAGGTGCCAAGCGCTGGGGACCCTTGGCTGCCACTCTCGGCGGAGACGCCAGAGTTGGCGGGCGCAGAGGGTCTTCCTGATCCGGGCCCTGAGAGCCAAGCGAGCCCTAGGTGGCTGGGCGCAGCTAGGGCCGGCTCCCTGGTATTCTCCAGGTACTCTGAGCCCGCCCAGCCTGCGAGCGCTGACCTGAGCGTGTGGGACCGCTGCGAAAAGTCCGTCCTTCTTTTGCAGAGTTCTGGGAAGCTGGAGAAGGCGGAGATCCTCGAGATGACTGTCCAGTACCTGAGAGCCCTGCACTCCGCTGATTTTCCCCGGGGAAGGGAAAAAGGTGGGTACGGGTTAGAGACGGAGAAGCCTGCACCGGGAGCGTGCGTCACCAGCAGACTGGGGGCTAGGATGGGGCGTTCCGGACAGGTCTACTAAAGATCTCCACGCAGGGAGCTGCCAGGGCGGGAGGCCTGGAGCCTGCAAAAGCACTTTGCCCGTCTCGGCGACGGCAAAACAGCTACGGAGACTGGTTTCTAGGGCTCTTGAGGAGGTTGCCTCCTCTCAGGTCGGGTGGGAGGGGTTAGGCTGTCGGAGAAAAAGGAGTGGTTGCCCGTGCTTTGGCAGTCCCTAGACCCGCGGAGAGGAGAGCGAGATCCTTAAACGGAGACTTTAGTGAGAAGATAGGCTGGAAGGAGCCCTGCGCCCTCCTCGAGCTCTCCGTGGGGGAAGGAGCGCTCCGGGGTTTCTCCTTCCCACAGTTTCTCTCGCCCCTCCAGAACTCCTAGCGGAGTTTGCCAACTACTTCCACTACGGCTACCACGAGTGCATGAAGAATCTGGTGCACTACCTCACCACCGTCGAGCGGATGGAGACCAAGGACACCAAGTACGCGCGCATCCTCGCTTTCCTGCAGTCCAAGGCCCGCCTGGGCGCGGAGCCCGCCTTCCCGCCGCTGGCTTTGCTCCCGGAGCCGGATTTCAACTATCAGCTGCACCCAGCGGGGACCGAGTTCTCTGGCCACAGCCCCGGGGAGGCTGCCGTGTTCCCGCAGGGGGCGACCCAAGGGCCCTTCCCCTGGCCGTCGGGCGCCGCTCGCAGCCCGGCGCTGCCCTACCTGCCCAGCGCGCCGGTGCAGTTGCAGAGCCCGGCGCAGCAGCATAGCCCCTTCTTGGCGCCCATGCAGGGCCTGGACCGGCATTACCTCAACCTGATCGGCCACGCGCACCCTAACGCCCTCAACCTGCACACGTCCCAGCACCCCTCGGTACTCTGACGCCCGCTGGCCCGCCAGGTTTCTCTGCGTATCGTGCGCGGCTTAGGAGAAATACTGTATATATTGTATAAGTGTAAATATTGTGACCTTAAAAAACTAGGCGTGGAGAAGGCCAAGAGCGAGTTAGTCTTCTGAAAGATCTCCCCTGGCAATAAACGTTTTCTGATAAAGACCCAAAGAGATGGATGTCTTTGTTACCTTCTGGTCATCTACAGCCCAGGCCATCCAAGTGCCTAGGGCCCAAGGGTAAAGGCCAAGGTGGTGGCCCTCGGGAATTTGGGGGGGGCGGGGAGTTGCGGAGTGTGAGGGAGGAGGAGGCTCTATGTCTGCTTAAGCAGACATTCCAGGCTTAACTTGGAGGCGGGATCGTGGCTTTCCCAGGCGCTCAGATCGCCCCCGCCCCAGCGCATCTAGGACATTGGCCTCAGGAAAGTGGGGAGGCAAGGAACAGTGCCCTGGCTATCTGAAAATGAAAATGGAAGGATCACCCATACTGGCTTCAGCGGAAAGTTGCCAGCTGGGACCTGGACATCCTTCCTGCCCCGAACTGCGCGCAGGTCTGGAGCGTGGCAGAGCGCAGGCCGGCAGGGACGCGTGACTGAGTTAACAGCCTAAAGTGCCCCTGTAAAAAATATGAGAAGCCAGTAACGCTTCTGAGGTATGGCCTGAAAACAGCGTTAGTTGACGTTTTTCTCTCTATCTCCGGATGACATGTACTGGGTGCTGGAGGGTTCAGAAAGCTGGCCTTGTCTTTTGTGCACAGATAGGCCCAGTTTCGGGGGTGCTGGGCGGGTCAGGTGGAGAGACAGCGCTCTTCCAGGGCACTGTTCGGTTGATTTCATCATTCCGAGAGTAGAGATGCTACGTTCTCTGTTCAAGTTCGCAGGCCTGTTGCCCAGGCTAGAGTGCCATGGTCTCAGCCTAGCTCACAGCAACCTTAAACTCGTGAGCTCAAATGATCCTCCTGCCTCAGCCTTCCTAGTAGCTGGAACTACAGGTGCCCATCACTACATCCGGCTAGTTTTTCCATTTTTAGTAGAGTTGGGGTCTTGTACTTGCTCCAGTTGTTCTTGAATTCCTGAGCCTGGGCATCCTAGAGTGTTAGAATTACAGGCATGAGCCTCCCTGCCTGGCTGATTTT
>NW_003852456.1:2479850-2495880 GCF_000181295.1 Otolemur garnettii | reverse complement strand
TGGGGGCACAGAGAGTTAGGTTACACGGTTCCCATTTGTTAGGAAAAGTCTCTCTTATAGTTGTATCCTACTATGTATATGTTTTCTTGTGAAAAAATATCTGTAAACTTTATAAAAGGTCTTGATTACTATGGATTACTTATCTATAAAATGTGAGCTATATTTATCTATAAAATGTAAGATGCCTCCCCCCCTTTTTTTTTTAATGAATTGATGGAGTTGTGGTATTGAAGTGAGTTGAGAACAGGCAGCCTTCCCAGATAACAAATATACATTGAGCAATATGGGATAAAAACAAATTATGCAGAAATCAGAGAAAGGATGGTGCCTATTATTGGAACACATGTCTTACACCCATTTTCATCAGCTCTGGATACAGAATATGAAGAAGGCCTTTCAGGGTTTTTTTTTTTCCCCTTCTCTGAGCATTAAGCCAATCTGAATTCCTTTTGGCAGTGAAGCATTAAAGATATAGTGTTACCCTGGAAATATAAATTATTAATATATTCAGCATTTTTGTCGCTTCTCAACTGTTAACCAAATTAGACAAAACTTTCTTTTGCTAAGTAGATTTTCTCTTTGGGATTAGCTTTGGGAATGCACAGGGCCACCACAGTAAAAACTTTGGTCATTTACATATAATTTTGCAAACTTCCACTGGTCCATGACAGTCTTTGTACCTCAAATGTTGGTATTCTTGATTTTTTTTTTCCTTTCTCATTTAACTGTGGAGGATAAAACCCTGCTTTGGATTTACAATGACTTTAGGATAAAAGTCTCCCTCCCCTTTCTCTCCTTCCCCCTTTCTGTTTGTGTGTGTATGTATCTGTGTGTGTTTTGTGTCTTTTTCTGAAACCTTCATCCGAAGTCCCAATTCTCCAGACTTGGCCAAAAGTCAAACTTGGAAGAGTTTGACTTTGCAAAAGATTAAAAATGTTGCTACAAAACAGAATTGATTCAAATCAGATTGTGACTTTAATGTGTTCTTCCCGCACTGTGTCTGACAACATGCCACCTCCAGCCTCCCTGCCTCAGACCCGCTCCTACTCACCCCTCCCCAATCCCGTCTGAGTCTCTTATGCCCAGTCCCTTCACTCTTTCTTTAAGTAAGTTGTATAGTGATGGTTTCCAAGAGAGGCCCCAACCAAACCCAGAAATAACGAAAAACAAAAAACAGTGGGTTTGGCTGGAGGTAACTCATTGTGATGCTTCTGAAAGGGGCAACCTCTTGTTTCTTGGGCTTTATCCTTGAGTGGGCAAGAATAAAAATAATCATCCCCATGAAATCAAAGGTTTTCTCTAGAAGCTTGAGGAACAAAGCAGAGGACTGGTGCTTTGGGCTGGTCCCCGTGGCTCTGCAGGCCTAGACCTAGTAGCTTGCAGGCACCCTAGCTGCCCCTGCTGTAAGGGCAGTAATACAGAGCTCACTTGTGCTTCCAAGCATTGTTGAACAAAGATAGCCCATGTGTCAGTGGGAGACCCTCCAAGCTGGGATGCTAGATTCCAGGAAAGGAATGGGGGTTCCAGGGAAGTGCCTGAGCCCACAAAGGTAGGGAACTCCCAGGAGCCCAGACATGGGTGTCTGCACAAAGTAGCACACCAAGGAAAGGCAGGCCATGTGGGGCGTGGGGCAGCAGCTCTGTAAATGACTGTGGGAGTGACTGAATGAATTGCCTCACACCACCAAGTCATTTCTGCCTCAGGTCATCAGGTCCTCAGTCCCTGGAATTCTGCATCAGGTCCACCCCAGTCCTCATCAGAGACCAGTAAGTAATTGTACAGACACCCAAAAATCTGGGGGGTAATCCACACAAATTCTGAGGATTATCAGAAGGAGTAATGGTCTTGCCTTTGCCTGAAAAGTCTACTTTGGGCTCTGGCAACAAGGAGAGAATGGCTGTCCTGCTTGGTCAAGGTAGTTAACCATGCAGCTAAATGCAGACCCCCAAGTCCAGGTTTTAGATAGCCTGATGGGGGTTCTGCTTCTTTCATGTGGAAAAGATCCAAGGCTGAGCTGAATCAGATTGCAGCCTCCTTTCCACTCCATTAGTTATGCAGAGTGTGGCTTCTCCAGCCAGCCTGCCTGGATTTGCATTCTGGCTCTGCTGCCTCCTAACTGTGTGACTTTGGGTGGCTCAGCCTCTTGGAGTCTGTTTCATCCCGTATGACACAGAGGCATCAAAAGTGTTTCTGTCACAGGGTCACCCTTAGGATGAAATGAGTTGGCCCATTCAAAGCACCCCAGACTCTGCATGGCCCATAGTGGATGTCCACTTAGCTGTTATAATAGGCTATTATAATCATATATTTTAATCTATATCCACCTTCCAAAGAGTGAGATCCTGACCACCCCTTCAAACTAAAAAATGTGTCAGGCAACTCGTGAAATAAGTCTTTACCCCAGTACTTTCTCTTAAACTCCAAGGGTCGCTCTGGAACAAGGCAATTTAGGGTAGGTGGGATTAGGCATCCCTAATTCCAACCCAAGTGAGGTCAAGCTGTGCCTGGAAGTCAGACCCACTCTAAGGAACTGGGGATGCTGTGCTCACACTCTCTCATGGGCCTGTGTTATTGTACAACAGCTCTTATACCCATATTCCCACATGCTCTTTCCCATCGCACAGTCTACTGCCTGTTAACACACAAATCTAGGCCCCTGCAAATTCTTTTTTGGAACATGAGGTAGATAAACTAATTCAATTTTCCTTCAGTACAGTTTCTGTGGCAGTTTGATGCTCTTCTTGGTATTTCCCCCATTTTTTCTCCAGTCAGGTTTTCCATTCCATTTTTCTTCCTTTCATCTATCCTGTTCATCAGCTGCTGCCCCTTTCTGGGCTTCAGAAATCAACTCATGATGTGGTCATGGCCCTGCCACAGACCCCAGTGCCCTCGACGCTGTCCCCGGACTCCCTTTCTCACTGGGCCTGGCAGTGAAGGAGGCTTCCTGGTTGCCTGGGTCCTGACATCTGACTCCCAGTACCGTGGCCTGGTGTAAGAACTGATCTGCGCGTGTGCATGAGTGTGTGCATGCCTGTACACACTGCACACCTGTCTGCAGGTGGGAGGCCCTTTCATTTCCCATGCCTCGGGGCTCTGTGCGGAAGCATGTCACCAGAGCAATACTCTTGACATCCCTCCCACTCCATTCATAGTCCCCAGGTACTGGCTGGAGTGTCCGAAAGGACCCAGGCCTGCTCTGTTTAGCCCCTTTCCTTTTTGGCGCCAACCTGCCATAGGAGGCAAGCAAGCATTGCTGACTCCACGGCTGGTAAGGTTCCCAGCTCTTCCTGGGCTTTTTATCTTTCTTTCTTTCTTTTTTTTGTTTTATTTGAGACATAATCTCACTCTGTCACCCAGACTAGAGTGCAATGATATCATAGCTCACAGCAACCTCAAACTCCTGGGCTCAAGCGATTCTCCTGCCTCAGCCTTCTGAGTAGCTGGGAGTACAGGTGCCTGCCACAACACCTGGCTATTTTTTACTCATGCTGGTCTTAATCTCCTGAGCTCAAACAATCCACCTGCCTCATCTCAGCCTTCCAGAGTGCAAGGATTATAGATGAGAACCACTGAGCCAGCCTCTTCCTGTGCTTTTTGTGGATAAAAATTTTAAGGTGAAATGGTGC
Organism: Otolemur garnettii; assembly: GCF_000181295.1. Classification (NCBI taxonomy): domain Eukaryota; kingdom Metazoa; phylum Chordata; class Mammalia; order Primates; family Galagidae; genus Otolemur; species Otolemur garnettii. The sequence goes on along the minus strand of NW_003852456.1, from coordinate 2,492,254 downwards.
AAGCCCACTGTCTCTGTGCATTGAAGTCATATCCTCTAATCAGTCACAAAATAGACGTTTTTATTTCCACCTAACATCTACATCTGTATCTCAAATGGTTCTAAGCATAGATAGGAGGGAAAAAATAAGGTTTTATTACTGGATATTTTATAATTCCAGAACCTCAGTGTATATGTGTGCAGCCAGAGTGGAGATACACAGGTGTGCCTGTGTGCATTGAGTGTACGGGAGAGCCACGTGTGTGTACACAGGGGGTGTGCCCAGGCACACAAGTGTGCACGTGGATGGACAGCAAGAGCCAACAAAAATATGTTAATTAAACTCTTTTTTCTTTTTTGAGGCAGTCTTACCCTGTCACCTTGGGTAGTATGCCATGATGTCAGAGCTCACAGCAATGTCAAACTCCTGGGCTCAAGTGATCCTCCTGCCTCAGCCTCCCAAGTAGCTGGGACTACAGGTGCCCACCACCATGCCTGGCTAGTCTTTTTATATTTAGTAGAGACAGGATCTTGCTCTTGCTCAGGCTGGTCTCAAACTCCTAAGCTCAAGCAATCCTCCCATGCCCAGAGTGCTGGGATTATAGGCCTGGGCCACTTCACCCGGCCACCTTGAGGTTTCTTTTGAGGCAAAACCCATCATATGCTATACACATATAAGGGAAAAAGCACTTTGATCTCATTTCTGTACCTGATAACCATTAGCCATTATAAATGAGATCATATGAGGTTGCAATATGGACTAAAACTGTTTACTTTGAAATTGGTGACCTATTTCCAATATTGAAGTTTAAAAATAATAGTTTACCTTGTCAATTCATTGCCTTTTTTTGTTGAAGCAGTGTTGATTTTAGTGTTTTCTTCTCTGCATCCAGGAAGACAGCAAGAGTCGAAGAAAGGAAGAGATCGTTTTTAGGACCTGCTAAGTGCTGGGTACCAGGTAGTGTGAGCTCAGAGAGACACCTGGCTGGAGTGGGGCTGGCTGGGGGACTCGCTTTAGAGCCACATGTACACAGCAGACACCCTGCAGGGCAGCTTAGTGGACCTGGTGGAGGTTAGGAGGCCCTCAGCCTGTGCAGTGGTAGGGGCTTCTGCACACAGTTACTCCACAGGGCCCTTTGCACAAGGTAGCAATGCCCCCTAACTGCAGTGGAGTTTGTCTAAAGCCATTGGTGGCAAGGGCTGGGGTTCCAATGACAATGTGCTGGCTTCCCGGTCCAGTGCCCTTTCTTCCCTGCAGGAGCTGCCACAATCAGGGACATCTGCACACTTTCTTAGGACAGTAAGGTCTGGGTGCAAATTTAGGAATATTCCTCTCTTTGTGTTGTAGTCCTCCACGACATCAAAAATGGGCAGGTGAATGTAATGTCCCAATGGATGGTCTCTAAAATCCACGTTTTAGCAAAACCATAACTTTAAAAAACTAATCACAAAAGCAATATATGCTCATGGTAGGAAGTTGGAAACATAAAGAGGATACACAAATCAACCACAACTTCGCCATTTAAATATAAGCACTGTCAACTTTCTTGACATGCATCCTTAGAAATCTTCCTCCACGCCCATGTGGCTGCGTGTGGTGCCCTCTGAATCACATGGCTAATTTTTCTATTTTTAGCAGAGACAGGGTCTTGCTCTTACTCTGGCTGGTCTCAGACTCATGAGCTCAGGTGCTTCACCTGCCTTGGCCTCCCAGAGTGCTGGTATTACAGATGTGAACCACTGCACCTGGCCTCTCTGAGCTTTTTAAAAGCACAAAAAGGCAAGTGCCGTGTATAAGCCCAGCATTTTGGGATGCTGAGGCAGGAAGATCACCTGAGGTCAGGAGTTCAAGAACAACCTGGACAACATGGTGAGACTCTGTCTCTACACAATTTTTTTAAAAACTTGGCCAGGCACAGTGGCAGGTTCCTGCAGTCTCAACTACACTCGGAAGGCTGAGGTGGAAGGATCCCTTGATGCTGGGAGTTTAAGGTTACAGTGAGCTATGATCATGCCACTGCACTTCAGCCTGGACAACACAGGAAGATATTGTCTCTAAGAAAAAAACTGACAAGATTATGTTTTCCTTTTTGTCACCAAACTTGGTACAGAGTTTTGCACAGGGGCTGGAGAACTATCTCTAAAAGACAAATGCAGCACCTCCTTAGAGAAGCTTGGTCTCCAAGATTAGGCTTTTTTTTGTGGTTAAATTGAGTATGGCAAAAATGCAAGACAAAATGGAGTCTCTTTCTATGTCTGTTAAAATATACTTTATCATTCTAATACAGGGTCTTACACTGTCACCCAGGCTGGACTGCAAAGCACAATCACAGCTCACTGCAGCCTTGAACTCCTGGGCTCACATTTCCCACTGTGGCTTCCCAAAGTGCTGGGATTACAGGTATGAGCCCCTGTACCTGGCCAAAGCATACTATTTAATTAAAGCAGTAACATCTTTATCAAACAAATCAATTTCCAAAGTTGGAAACAAATGACAGGTGTTTTCTATAGTAGTGAGAGTGACCCAGAGATCTAACCACAGGTGAGTGGTTTTTAGGCTGGGCTTGACATGTAAAAGGATAGCACTGATTGCAGGAACACAAATTATATTGTGGCCGGCTGTAAACAGGGCCAAATTGCACTGCTAAGTGATAGGGACAAATTGGGAATGTTAGATAAGAGAATAAAGATAATAAAATGCCCACGAAGAACTAAACCCTTTAAAAACTCTTCTTATTGTAAAATAAAGATACAGGAAACCACATAAAACAAATATCAGCTTAATAAACTGCTACCCAGGCCAAGAAATAGAACTTCATCACTTCCACATAGACTTGTCGCAGCCAAAACCCCTTTTTCCCCAACAAATTAACCACTGTATCAATTTTTATAGTAGTTATTTCCTTGGATGTTTTGTTTTATTTTGTTTTTTTGAGACAGGGTCTCTTTCTGTCTCCCAGGCCTAGAGTACAGTGATGTCATCATAACTCCTGGCCTCAAGTCATCCTCCAGATCCTATCCTCCTGCCTCAGCCTCCCAGAGTGCTAACACCCTCCCCGTTGTTAATTTTCCTCCTCCCCTCAGGTACAGTAGAATCTACTTTCCACACAGCAGTGTGGCCTGCTTTAATAGAATTCAGCTGGTTTTCACCTCTTGTTGCTGCATTTGAGTAAAACCCATCTTCCTCACCTCAGAAGAGAGACTTATGCTCCCCCTGGTGCCCTCCTGTGTAGCCTCCACTTCCCACTCTCCAGGGAGTACCCTCTGCACCAGGCACTCTGGTCACCCTGGGCCCTCCTCAGCACAGGGCCTTCCAATGCTTGTCCCCTCTCCATCATTACCCTTTCACTGCAGGTCTCACCAGTGCCTTTGTGGGCCACCTTTTCTAAGTGAGGCCCCTCACTCACTCAATAGCTGGTGGTAGAAACCCATTGCTTTTTTTGCTATCACATTGCTTAGCATACTAGTTTTAAATTGTAGCAAAATATGAAATTTATCATTTTTACCACTTTGAAGCTTCCAGTTCGGTGGCCTTACCCTGCTGTGCAGCGATCAACACTGCTCATCTCCAGAACTTCCCACCCCCCTTAACTGAAACTCTGCCCTGGCTAAACTCTAACTCCCTCCCCTCCTCTTGCCCCATCCCTGGAAAACCATCATTCTACTTTCTGTGTCTATGGATGTGTCCTTTTGTAACTGGCTTATTTCATCCAGCCTAATGTCATCAAGTTTCATCCACGTTGTAGCATATGTCAGAATTTTCTTCCTTTTTAAGCCTGAATGATATTCTGTTGTATTTATATACCTTTTGATTGTCAATTGATTTTGTTTATCAATTCATCCATTGATGGATACTTGAGTTATTTCCATCTTCTGCCTATTGTGAGTAATGTTGTTATGAACACAGGTGTACAAATGTTAATGCCCATTTGAGTGTCTGCTCTCAACGCTTTTGGGTATATACCTAGAAGTGGAATTGCTGGATCATATGGTAATTCTATGTTTAATTTTCCACAGAGCTATATCAGTGGTGCCCAAGTGTTCTAATTCTCACCAGTAGTGCCCAAGTGTTCTAATTTCTCCATCTCCTGACCAATACTTGTTATTTTCTGCTCTCTTTTTAAAAAATAATAGCTATTCTAGCAGGTAGGAAGTGGTATGTCATTATAGCTTTGATTTTATTTCCCTCTGCAGATCAAATGTTCCATTAATGCTGAACATCTTTTCATGTGCTTACAGGCTATTTGTATATTTTTGCAGAAATGTCTATTAAATTTCTTTGCCTATTTTTAAATTGGGTTGTTGGCTTTTTTGTTGTTGACTTGTAGGAGTTCTTCATATATTGTGAATATTAATCCTTTACCAGATATATGATTTGCAAATATTTTATCCTATTCCACAGGTTGCTTTTCACTCTGTTAATAGTGTCCTTTTACAAACAAAAGTTGTTAATTTTGATAAAGTCCAATTTATCTATGTTTTTCTTGCCTGTGTTGTTGGTGTCATATAAAAAGATTTCATAATTTAAAATTGTATATTTATGTGGCTGTTTTAGTAAACTAAAAAATACACAAGGCTGACACTCCATTTAGTCATTATTGTACATACATGTGTTTGCAACCTGATAAATGCGTATCTTCTGATGTTTTTAATTTGTGATGTTTCATAGTACCCGACTAATTTGCATATCTAGATGAAAAATATTGACTAATAAAGGTGATTTCTGTATGGTATTTACTTCTTTCTGAAAATTCACACTAAATTAAAGCACATGAATTTAAAGTGAGCCACATGTAAAGTTTCAAGAAATGTTGGGAAAAAATCAAACACAACAGAAACTGGATTGGCGGCACATTATTAAAACCTATTAATTTTTCCAAACCTTTACAGAACAACGATGAAATGGCTAAAGACACATCTTTCAGGTTTTATTCATTTCATTTCAGATCTGATATAACCGCATGGTATATTGTTTCATTCTTCACTGGCAGATTTTAAAAAGTAGTATAGATCTGCTTCTTAGATCAAATGAGCGGGACAGCTCTCTTGTCCTCGCCTAAGTAATAGCCCAGGTAAAATGCTGAAAGATCCTTCCTTTCCTTTCTGATTTTGTAAACCTCCAGGAGAAAGCTAACATGTATTAATCTGCCTCTTAGATGCAGCAACCCGACAAGATGCTCTGTCATTTTCTGCGGTTCTAGTGATTAATATGAAAGGGACTTGTATTGTCAGATGCTGAACACCAGGGGGAGCCCACGAGGCGTTTTAGGCAGCTATTACTAGCCATGCTTCCCCCTTCAAAAAACAACATTGCTCTAAGGATAAACTTAACAGCACCGAAGAGAAACTCACATAAAGTGAAAAGGAAGCAAAAACAAAACAAAATAGTGTTCCAATAAGAGGCAAAAAAAGCCAAAATGAATTTCATAATAAAGGACTGACAACCTAACATACACTCTAGACCTACAAACTCCCGCTTGGATGCCCTTACTACCCCCTCAACCCCACACACCTCTGGGTGCCCAGATCCATGACTGCGCTGGATCATGTCCTTCCTGTGACTATGACCTTGACCATGTCCTTCCTGTGTCATAACTAAGTTACTGTCTAGAAAACTACCATACTTAGGGGCTGGGCAGGGTGGCTCACACCTGTAATCCTAACACTCAGGGAGGCCAAGGTCGGAGGATGTTCAAGACCAGCCTGAGCAAAAGCGAGACCCCATCTCTACTAAAAATAGAAAAACTAGCTGGGCATCATGGGCGGTTGCCTGAAGTCCCAGCTACTTTGGAGGCTGAGGCAGGAGGATTGCTTGAGCCCAGGAGTTTGAAGTTGTTGTGAGCTATGACATCACAGCGCACTATGCAGGGTGATAGAGACCCCTTCCCGTCAAAAAACAAAACAAAGAAGTAAACAGAAAAAAACTACAGTGCTTACATTTTCTAGATGTACTTTAGAAATATCCTGTGAAATTCTTTCCGGGGTAACAACTTAAAATAATATAAAAAGATTAGGTTGTAAACCACAGAATAAATATGTGAAATACAGGTCTTCTTCTCTCAAAAGAGTGAGGGAAGCCAGGAGCTATATCCTGAATCAACAAAGCTGTAGGATATATTTCATATCAATATATCAAACATAAAATAAGATATTACATGCTCTTTTTTCTGCAATACAATAGAACCTCCATAGTTGACCCCCTCCCTGCACTGACCACCTCCTGAAGTTGACCTAATTTTCGTAGAGTAGAGGTGCCCCACCTGTATGTATCAGTAGAACAAGCCTAGTTCCTTATTTTATTTTATTTTATTTTTTTGAGACAGAGCCTCAAGCTGTCACCCTGGGTAGAGTGCCATGGCATCACAGCTCACAGCAACCTCCAACTCCTGGGCTCAAGCGATTCTCCTGCCTCAGCCTCCCAAGTAGCTGGGACTACAGGTGACCGCCACAATGCCTGGCTATTTTTGGTTATAGCCATCATTGTTGTTTGGTGGGCCCAGGCTGAATTCGAACCTGCCAGCTCAGGTGTATATGGCTGGCGCCTTAGCCGCTTGAGCCACAGGTGCCAAGCCCCTAGTTCCTTATGTTGACCACCTCTGTCTGTTGAGCAGTTTGTGACAGTCCCTTGGGTGGGGGGGAGTCAACTTACAGAGGTCCTACTGTATTTATACAGGTGTTCTCATGAGTAAAGCAGAGCTAAGTCATGCAACTGTATGGGACTTGATTTTCCCTTCAGTGGAATGAGGGATTTAGACGAGATGATTCTTAGGTCTCTTCTAGGATCTAACACTCTAGGACTCTTGACAACACCAGCATCCACCTCCAGTAGTTCTATTAAACTACAAGAAACATAAAAGATTTACTTGCTTATGCAGAGTAAATTGCTACCTAATTTTAGAACTGGATGGATCACCCTAATGTGGCTAAGTCCTCGAAGAAACTGCAAAAGTGAAGGAAGAGCTGATGGAATTTGAAATGTCCCTTGGTGACAGGAACTCATTTGAGAGCAACATAAATAAGAACTTGACAAGTAGTTTGTTAGGGAAAGAACAGCAGATTTACAGGTTCATCAAGTCCCACACGCCCTGGGTGGGGTGGGTTGAGAGCTCTTTCCTCTTGCTCAGTAATTTATACATTATCTGATAAAGATGGCTTCTGTCGAGCTCTCTCATAGACTAAAAAAAAGTCCTATTTTTTCTTTTCTTTTTTTTTGAGACAGTCTCACTATGTTGCCCTCAGTAGAGTGCTGTGACGTCACAGTTCACAGCACTCTCAAACTCTTGGGCTTAAGTGATTCTGTTGCCTCAGCCTCCCAAGTAGCTGGGACCACAGGCGCTTGCCACAACACCTGGCCATTTTTTTGTTGCAGTTGCCATTGTTGTTTAGCTGACCTCAGGCCGGGTTCGAACCTGCCAACCTCGGTGCTTGTGGCTGTCACCTTAACCACTGTGCCATGGGCACCAAGCCAAAATAAAAGTTCTAACTATTGACTATGTCAACCACCATTTGAATAACAAGCCCATAGTTAACCTAAATGTTCATTTCCTCATTGCTGACTTTCCGCAAACACAGGTAAGAAGCCCCTAAAGAAGGATCTTCCACTGCAGATTCTGTTCAAAGACATGCTTACTGTTCCTTGTCTCTATGGAGATGATGTTCAGAAACCACCTTTTAAGTTCAAACAAAGTTGTTGGCCTCTGGAGGAGTCCAAGTCTCTCTCCATTCCCCCTCTCCCTTTGGGAGGGATAGGCAAGGACATTGCCTTTGACTCAGCTACCTCAACCTCCACCAAGGACAAATCTTTTTATTGTTCCCTTTAAGAGTAGATGAAATATTACCTCTGTTGAGTTAAAAGATCTTGACATCAGTTATATCCAACTGGTTATTCACTGACTTTGACAAATGTTGAGGTGTTGGGGGGCTGGGCTATAAAACAGTATGAGAAATAAGAACACCCTATTCTTTGGCTGGGTGCCAGTGGCTCACACTTGTGATCTTATCACTCTGGGAGGCTGAAGCGGGTAGATTGCCTCAGCTCAGGAGTCCAAGACCAGCCTGAGCAAGAGCGAGACCCTGTCTCTCCTAAAAATAGAAAAACTAGCTGGGTGTGGTGATGGGCACCTGTAGTCCCAGCTAATCAGGAGGCTGAGGCAGGTGGATCACGAGGTTGCTGTGAGCTGTGATGCTATGCTTCAGGGTGACACAGTGAGAGCCTGCTTCAACAGTAACAACAACAACAACAACAAAAAGAACACTCTAAACCTTTAGAGGACCTATTTTCAAGAGAGTCTGAAGGAGATGTGGATGAAGCAGGTAATCACTTCTAATGGGTGGAATGATCAGCCCTCACCACCACAGCAGAGCTGCAAGAGCCAGACTGCATGTGCTGAGTCTCCTTTTACTACCTGTGAGCCAGGTAACCAGCAGAACCAACGCAGGTCGCCCTGCCTTCCCCAGAGCTCACACCTCGCCTCGGATCTGCATTGCAGTGGAAAAGGCCATAACATAAGGCCATTTCTGAAAAACCAGAGAAAAGGGGAAATGGGACCAAAGGAGCATGAAAGAAGCTGGACCTTGGGGCTGCTGTGTACACAGCACAAGGGCACTAGGCCCAAAGGACAAATGACAGCCAGGTTGCTCCTCATCACAAAATACAGGTTTAACTACTCCTGATTCAATCTGCTGATGGCACAGGCCTATAGCATCTCAAAGCTAATGGTGTTATTCTCCTGGGAATTAGTTTGCTGCCCAGTTGTTGGTTTCTATCTACATCTGATTGTTTTCTTACTGACTTTTGCCTTCTGGCTGAGGAAACCACCAGGAAGTTAAGTGTAGGACCTGATTTATTCTGATCACGATGGGAGTGCAACTTAACACTTCTACTTGTGCAAATAGGAAAAGATATTAGTAATTAATAACATTGTTATCACTACGGAAAGATTATTTGCTACTTTACCATTACTCATCATTACTTAAATGTATGCTCAGTAACAACATTTAGAAAATATTAATATATGCAAAAGCAAAGAAGAAATACCCCAAATTTCATAAAGATCAACTACTAACCTTCTCACGCACTTTCCTTACTCTCTGCTCCATTTCCAGTGTATATATGTGGGAGTGCGTGTGAATGTTCAATGTATTTTTAAAATATTTTCATTCTGGTAGGTAAATTATGGACACAAGGATAAACAAAAGTAAAGGCTGCTCAAGAATGATAGCGATCAGGGCGGCACCTGTGGCTCAGTGAGTAGGGCGCCAGTCCTGTGTATGGATGGTGGGGGGTTCAAATCCGGCCCCGGCCAAACTACAACAAAAAATAGCTGGGCATTGTGGTGGGTGCCTGTAGTCCCAGCTACTTGGGAGGCTGAGGCAAGAGAATCTCCTAAGCCCAAGAGTTGGAGGTTACTGTGAGCTGTGACATCATGGCACTCTACCAAGGGCAATAAAATGAGACTCTGTCTCTAAAAAAAAAAAAAAAAAAAGAATGATAGTGATCTTGGGAATTATCTTGAGAGGTCCAGAGAGCATGTGATCAGGCTGGGGATAAGGAGGGTTCGGCTGCATCTGTAAAGTCTGATTTTTTTTCTTTTTTTTTTTTGAGACAGAGTCTCACTATGTCGCCCTTGTTAAAGTGCTGTCACAGCTCACAGCAATCTCAAACTCTTGGGCTTAAGCAATTCTCTTGCCTCAGCCTCCCAAATAGCTGGAACTATATGTGCCCACCACAATGTCCAGCTATTTTTTGGTTGTAGTTGTCATTATTGTTTGGCAGGCCCGGGCTTGGATTCAAACCCGCCAGCTCCGGTGTATGTGGCTGGTGCCCTAGATGCTGAGCCACAGGCGCTGAGCCAAAGTCTGATTTCTTTTAAATAGGCAGAGACAGAGAAAGAGAGAGAGAGGGCAGGCAAGAGTGTGTGCACTAAGGCCAATATGGAGTCTGTGTAGTAGGCAAACGAGTGCCACTGTTTCAGTCACATTTTCTGTAAATTTGCAATGTTTTATAATTTTCAAAATAAGGAAAAGGTGGAGTTGCTGGAATGACAGCGTGTGCTGCATTTATAGCAGTTTTTTTTTTTCCTGCCTCAGGTTTATTTGTACAAATAGCACAGGAGGACCCCAGCCCCATACAGACAGCAGCCTAGAGGTCACACCAGTCCTTTTGTCCTCGTGGCAGACAGATGCCTCTACTCTGGAGCCTTTGTGGGGGCCTGGGCACCTTTGGGAGCCTGAGCTGGAACTGAAGCTGGAGCTGCAGATAAAGCAGCAGATTGGGTCTTCGTTTGATCCTTGGCCTTAGCCTTGGCCTTGGCCTTTGGCCAGCAGAGCCTGAGACCCTTAGCAATGCGTGCAGGAGCACGCTTCCCAAGCTTGGGGTGGGCAATGTAGGCAAGTCGACTGAGTTTACGGCTGGCACCCTTTGGAGTCTTGGTCTTAACCTCCTTGGGCTTTACAAGGGCCTTGATAGCTTCAGCACGTGCACTCACAGCCTTGGCATTATTGGCCTGCATCTTCTTCGGGCCCTTCTTGTTGTGCTTCTTGGCAAAGCGCATGTTCCTCAGGAACTTGGGATCTACCCCCTTAAGAGATTCATATCTTTGCGATCGGGGTTTCTTGATGCCATTTCTGTGCCACTTTCTGGACTGGTTGTGTGTGGTGTGGTTCTTGGACTTGGCCATGTCTGCACCGCGACCCGCGACTCGCATTTATAGCAGTTTTATCATTTGTGGGGGTCTCTGCTGGTGTCCTTTCTCTGGGAGTATACACAAGACATTTCTGCTTTTTCATAAATTGCTTTTCACAGAATTCTGAAATATCTCATAGAGATTTTCATCAAACATACCCAGTAGCCCTCTCCTGAAAAGAAAGGTACAATCATTTCAGAAAGTCTCTCTTCTCCCTCAGTAACATAAAACGTGGATTACCCCTGGGCCTCCGAGTTTTGCAGAGTGCCTAGTGTAACTGTGGGAGAGCAAAAATCACCGGATGCAAAATGGTAACGAGGCAAGAAAGTAAAAGCAGAGCTGAAAGAATCCGTCCTAGCCCCCTGGGTAGGCCTTAGCCCAGCCCTGGCGTTTCTGTTGTCTGTATGTTCCTCCCTTGACATGTGAGGGGCCTAGATTGTTACCTAGTAACTTCCTGGGACTCCTGTCGCCTTTGAGGACAGGTGGTCCAACCGGTTTCAGGGATGCGCCAATGACCATGAGCCCGTGACCTTGAGGATCATGTCATGTCTCTCTCTGTTTTATGACCCTCATGTGTACTCTCGGCCTAAAAAGTGGATAAAAGAAAGGCAAGAGATTGGGGGCGGGGGTGGGGGGGCCTCGCTTTTGGGGACACAGGTCTTCCGAGTCCTCCCCTGCCTACCCCCACCCCCCAGGAATAAACCCGCTTCCTCTAATCAACTGGTGCCTGGAGTCTTCTGTCTGCGCTGGTTTCCTGCTACAGTAATGCAAGTGTCTGAAGTTATATTTTCTCTTTTCTGTTAACTATCTCAAGATGATCAATCTTCGGAGGTTGAAAGTTTTTTGAAAGTTGTTCAGCAGTGTGCACTTCCAGAGCTTCCTGAGCCTCCCATTTTTGTTTTTTTGGGGTTTTTTTGAGACAGAGTCCCATTTTGTCTCCCTCAGTAGAGTGCTGTGGCATCATCATAGCTCACAGTGACTTCAAACTCCTGGGCGCAAACAATCCTCTTGCCTCAATCTCCCAAGTAGCTGGGACTACAGGCACCCACAATGCCGGGCTAGCTCAGGCTGGTCTTCAACTTCTGATTGCAAGTAATCTACCAGCCTTGGCCTCCCAGAGCGCTAGGATTGCAGGTGTGAGCCACTCTGCCCAGCCTTAAGGTGTCCTATTGACAAGTAAACTTTGACCTTATCAGGAGTAAAGACTATTCACCATTTTAGAATTCAGATGATGGAGCCAAATTCTTGGAAGGCTTTGGCAATTTTGCTTTGGTAATTTGTCCTTCTAGAAAATTGCTGAAATGCACCAAAATACATTTAAAAAAATTTTTTTTGAGACAAAGTCTATCTCTGTTGTCCCAGCCTAGAGTCCCATGGCATTAGCCTAGCGCCCAGTAACCTTTAATTCCTGGTTCAAGCAATCCTCCTGCCTTTCTGCCTCACCCTCCCCAGGAGCTGGAACTACAGACTCCTGCTGATACAGGGTTCCCCCAAATCAAGGCTAGACAGGGACCCCAGTTTTCCTAGGCTTGGGCAAGTTCATAAAGGGAACACCCTGACCTTTTGTCCTGAGCTGGAGGGACTGCATTCATTCCTTTCTCAATAACACTTATTAACGATGAAAACATGCTTCTATTTGCCAAGTCCTGGCCAAGTGTGATTCTCAAGACCCAGTAAAGAGCACATGTAGAGACTCCCCCAGTTAGTTCTTTCCCCCTGCCAGAAGCTCTGGTGCCTTTTA
>NW_003852456.1:2475347-2478678 GCF_000181295.1 Otolemur garnettii | reverse complement strand
CAAGTAGCTGGGACTATAGGCACCTGCCACAACACCCGACTATTTTGTGTTGTTGTCATTGTTGTTTAGCAGGCCCTGGCTGGGTTTGAACCCGCCAGCCCTGGTACATGTGACTGGTGCCCTAACCACTGAGCTATGGGCACTGAGTCTGAACAATTGATTTAAACAGTGTTGTGATTTTGTTTTGGGGAGACACAGTCTCATTCTGTCACCCTGGGTAGAGTACCTGACGTCATCATAGTTCACAGCAGTCTCAAATTCCTGGGCTCAGGCAAGCCTCCTACCTCTGGTAGCCTCCTGAGTAGACAGGACTACAAGCACACACCACCACACCTAGCTAGTTTTTCTATTTTTAGTAGAGTTGGAGTCTCACTCTTGCTCAGTCTGGTCTCCAGCTCCAGAGCTCAGGGCGATCCACCCACTTTGGCCTCCCAAAGTGCTGGGATTACAGGCCTGAGACATCATGCCAGGCTGTCTTTGTAATTTTTTCCAGTAAAAACAGAAGTGAAGAATTTGGTTCTCATTAATTGAGGCCATTTATTCAGCCAACACATCTTTCCCACCCCACCCCACACCCCATTCAAGGAAAAGCTGACTTTTTTTTTTTTGAGACAGAGTCTCATTATGTTGCCCTCGGTAGAGTGGAGTCACAGCAACCTCAAACTCTTGGGTTTAAGCGGTTTTCCTGCCTCAGCCTCCTGAGTAGCTGGGACTACAGGCACCTGCCACAACACCCAGCTATTTTTTAGTTGCAGTTATCATCGGTGTTTAGCAGGCCTGGGCTCAGCTCGAACCAGCCACTGTTAGTGTATGTGGCTGGCGCCCTACTCACTGAGCTACAGGCACTAAGCCAGACCTTTTTGGTAAGGAAGAAAATACCCAGTGAGTGAGCAGGGCCTCCCCGACATAAGGGTGAGACCCAGTCCAGAAGTGGGGACCACAGGCACCCAGAGAATTAGACAGGATTTCTGACCCTGGGCCCATGGCCTAAATTGGGTGTACAGCCTGAAAATGAGGGAAGGGCAGCAATCTCCCTTCACTCCTCTGCACCAAGGAATACCTGTCTCTATTCTGGAGATACCAGAATAGCCTCAGGCACTCAACCTGGGTGGGCAGTCGCCTGGCCTGGGGCTGTCATTGGTGGGGCTGCCCAGAAGCGTTAAAGGGGAGGTGGCCCAGTCCCTCCAGGACCCAGGAGACCTGACACAGCCACACCCAAGTGTACTACTGGATAAAGAAGGCACAAAAACACAGTAGGCCTTAATGAGTTATTTTTGCGCTTGGCTGAAAGAAGGGCTGCCTCAGGAGGCTAGTGACAGAACCTTCCAGGCTTTTGTGTGGAGAGAAATGGTGGGCACTTTCCAACTCTTTTTACAGGGTGCTAAAAAGAAGGCTTTTTGGGAGTCTTCACGAGAGATGTGGATTTTAAGGGCGACCTTAGGTCATACAGAACTAATCAAGCGAAAACAATAAGAAAATGAGCCTGACAGTCGGTCCACAAGTATCTGAGGACTTTATCAAAAAGAATTAGAAATGGACAAAATCACTGGGAGCTGCAGAGGATCAGATCTGCAAGGTGGCATTGTGTGGCTGGGATTAAATTATTTATTCATTGTTAATTTATTTATTTATGTATGTGCAAATGACCTTGCTGCTGCAGGTGCTGAGGGGCCTCTGAAAAGACCCGGGTTTTTTAGATCCAGGCCTAGAATATTGCTCCATTTAACTCATTCTTTCCTTAAGGCGATCAGCGCTGACTTTTATCTAGGGAGATAGAGGAGGAAAAGCCGTATGTGCCCAGGGAGGGATGCAGGGCTTGGGCAGCCCCAAGGACCCAAGGAGTTCAGCTTCTTCCAGACTCGAGGGAAGGCTCCTGTGCAGTTTAATGTCCAACAAATTAGCAAATGAATGCTTGTGTCAATATGTGAAAAATCCCTGGTTAGTTTGAACAGATAAAGAGCCTCTGGGGAAACCCCAGCAAATGCAGGCTCTTTCTCTTTTCCCTTTCAGTTAATTTAATTTAATTTTTAAAGGAGGGCACAGTGCTTCTGGAGTTCTATGGTAACCCACAAAAGTTGCCAAAAAAGGGTCTAATGGATCCTTGATCTTGTACATGCTTGAAATAGTCTCAATGTGACTACTGGAAGAAAGGGAGGGATTGTATCAGCCTTTCTCTGAGTCATGTTTACTATTCAATAGTGCCCTGCCCCAGCTGAAAAGCAGAGAATCTATCTATATCTCATACAATGAGTAAGGAGGGAAAACAAATGGTTCTTGTAAGTACAACAATCTAGTTTGCAGAGGAAACCAGAGGGTGAAATCAATAGTGATCTGATTTTCTCTTGGTTTACACAAATGATGATGAACAAAGATGGTCATCCTGTGTTCCTGCTGACCCAGCACAGTGAGGACGCTGTGTTAAGACGTGACCTTTGGGGAAAGAGAGCACAAGAACTCAGCGGGGGGGATTCAGACAAGAAGTCACACTTATTGAAGTCAGTAACTTCAAGCCAGGGGATTCTCCTGGAGGAGAAAGAGCCACTTACTTTGCAAAAGAGAGAAGTGACAGCTAACCATCCCTGGAGGAGGGGCTCTGCTTAACAAGTGACTCAACTTGGGAAAGCATTTCCTAACATGTGGCTGCCTCTCAAGGTGAATTAGAAACTTCCCTTGAATTATAAAGAGGTGAGCTTTCCCCAAAACTGGGGGCAGGGGGAAGGAAAGAAAGAAAAAAGGAACGAAAAACCAAAGGAAACTTCTTTAACTACTATAGCAAGATTTTTTTCCTTAACTCCAAGGCATCAAGGTGTACATAACAGCAAGATTTCCTGTCACCTATTCAGTTGTTCTTGGTCCCTGAAATATAATAGATTGGCATCTTAGCACCCGAGTGCTAAATAAGCTAAAACTTCTGAAGGAGAAAAGAAAAAATATAGAGGACTTTTCTATATTGCTGGATGTCATTAACTTATTCTCCACTATAGGCAGTCCCCAAGTTACCAACATCTGCCTCAAGGTGCAGTACAAACTTACATAACAGAGGCTATTACAGGTAATAGATCAATGTACCTGTTCCAACTTACAAACAAATTTAACTTAAGAACAAACCTACTCATTCATAACCTGGTGACTGCTTATATTTTGAAAGTTTTTGGTATTTTGACATTAAATACCAAATTGCCTAAAAAACAAAAACTTCAAAATAATTTCTCCCGTCACAAATTTTCTTGGACTTACCTAAGAATAAAGGAATAGTTTAAAATCAATAACAGACACAACCCAAAGCTTTAGAAAATTATGAATTCCTTAGATGTATTTTCAACTTGTGACT
>NW_003852456.1:2460272-2473989 GCF_000181295.1 Otolemur garnettii | reverse complement strand
CCTCAAGGGATTTTCCTGCCTCAGTCTCCCCAAGTGCCGGGATTACAGGCATGACCCACCTTGCCTGGCCTTTTCAACCAATCTTTACCAGCAATACCCATTTCAGGAATGCTGTTTATGATCTTGAAGCATCAAAATAATCATTCAAAGATGAAGATAGCTCGAGTACTGTATTGTATCATCAAAATATTTTGCTTTTTCATTGAGTGTTAAGAGATCTTTTTGCTGGTAACTGCCCATGCAGAACACAAGCAGATACTGTGGTTTTGTGAGCGTGTCAAACATAGCATTGGGAAATTCAGGGTTGGCAAAGAAATTTAAAAGGTGTCCTTTGGCTATGCTCAGTGGCCAGCACCTGTAATCCCAGCTCTCTGGGAGGCTGAGGAGGGTAGATTGCTTGAGCTTATGAGTTTGAGACCAGCCTGAGCAAAACGAGATCCTGTCTCTACTAAAAATAGAAAAACTGAGGCAAGAAGATCACTTGAGCCCAAGAGTTGGAGGTTGCTGTGAGCTATGATGCCACAGCACTCTACCCAGGGTGACAGTTTGAGACTCTATCTCAAAAAAAAAAAAGTTGTCCTGTATAATTGAAATCATACAGAGCAAAAAGGCCTTAGTATTGTATTGAGTCATGAAATTGTGTAAATTCTCTTTTTATAATAATAGCAGTTATCAATAGCAACATCATGTATTGGTGCCTTAGAATATTCTAGATATTGTGTGAAGCAATTATAATGGACTATTTCATTGCAGATTCAAAATAACCTGTGAGGTGGGTATGACTAGTTCCATTTTCCAAAAAAGGAAAATGGTCCTTAACAAAGCTAAGCAACCAGTCCTGCGGCAGAGAATAGCAAATGTCGGAGCTGGGATTTGAACTTGTGCCAGGCTAATCCCAGAGTCTGAGGTCTTAGATATTATGATTCTGCCTCACTTTTAAGAGTCTTTTGCTTCTGCTCTTTGCCTTTAAATGACTAATGATTAGAATCCATATTGCAAAATGGCTTTTAATTTACTTGGCCTTGTGTTTATCGTCAGAGGTACTTTCTGGAGGGTGGCTTGATTTGTCCCTGGGCAGGAGAGAGTGACAGCTCTGTGAGGGTTCAGGAGGCTGCTCCTCTCTCCCACAGAAGCTCTGGGCCTTCCCTAATGTGGGTAAGTCTGCTCACCAGCAGCCCAGCTCCCCTCCCACTGCTGCCTTGGGGTTCACACCTACCTTTCCCTTTTCTCTGCCACCTTATTACCTTGTCTATGGCCTGCCTGCTAATTATAATAACGAACATTTACATATAGTGCTTTCCAAGTGCTGGGCACTGTTCTAAATGATTGATATACATATTGACTAGCTATATCTTCACAGCAGCCCTACTGGGAAGGTACAGTCATTAATCCCCATTTACAGATATGGAACAGACACTCTCAGAGAGGGAGTAACTGAACAAAGGTCACACAGCTAGGAAATGGTATGATTCACCATCCTAACTAATTAATCGTATTGTGCAATAGCACCTCAGAGGTTTTGCTTCTGTGCTTGTTGTCTCCTCTTTCTAGAATGTGAGAGCAGAGAAATTTCCCTCTTGCTTGCCATCAGACCTACAGTACTTAGAACAGTGCCTCGCATACAGTAGGTGATCTATAAATACGCTTTGACTGACTGACAGCTTCTCTCCCACCTTTCAACTTTCAAGGGCATTTCCCCAACCCCTCTGGATGATGCCAGAAGAGCCCCGCCAGCCCTGCCAGCCCCTTTGTCACGGGCTGGCCACTCACAGGGCCCCACCTGACCCTTTGTCACGGGCTGGCCACTCACAGGCCCCACCTGACCCTTTGTCACGGGCTGGCCACTCACAGGGCCCCACCTGACCCTTTGTCACGGGCCGGCCACTCACAGAGTGCTGTGCTCTTCGGTCTTTTTGCTCCTTTCAAGTTTGGAGTCGGGAGTGTGGGAGATGTGGCACCTGCTATGAAGACCAAGCGCAACAGAACCTCAAAGCTTACAGGCTCAGAGGTACAAGCAGGCTCACATTTCTCTGCCCTCCTAGCACCTTTGGAGGGTCATCCCTCCCCGCAGACTGCCCTGCCTGAGCTCCCATGACCTCTGGCTTCCAGCTCTTTGCTAGGGAGAGATCACAGTGGGAACTGTAGGGCTGGGAGGAAGTTCGAGCCCTGCTGCCTCCTTGCCTACACCAAACTCTGGCAGTGGCTGCCCTATTTCTAACAGTTCCTGCTGGGTGGTCCCTCTGCCTGCTGCTAGGGAACTTCCTCTGCCACTCCTTGGTCTCTTTGTCTCCCTTTCCTCCTCCAGGCCAGATGGTAGGACATTCTCACTGTTGCTAGTCCTCAACCTCCCTGTAGGCCCTCTCCGTCTTGCTCACACCTCTGTAAATAGCTCCTTTATCAAATACCCTTCAGAATCCCAGCTGAAAGTTCCTTCTTCCTGATAGTACAGAGACCAGTTTGTCCAAATTCCCATCTAATGCCGCAGTCTGCTCTGCAACCCGCCAGCCTCTGTCTGCCTGCTTCCAGCACTCACAGACTGCCCTATTTATTACAATGTCATTCCCTTCTCAGAGGCAAAAACGATCTGCTGCCCATGTCCTGTTCCTGTCTTCTGAAGCTCCCAGAATAAGCCTCCTCTTCCCTCTACCTAACAGCCCTGTAAATATTTAAACACAGCTGTCAGGGACTCCCCCTAGGATTCCCCTCTCTGGGCTAGATGCATTCAATTTCTTTTCCATTTTCCATTTCTCCATCCTCCTAATATACACACCTAAAAATAAGGGAGTAAATAAAAGAGAGAATAAATTCATAATAACTGATCAGTGTGAGTGATGGTATAAAAGAGCAGGAAGGATGTAGAATCTCCCTATTTCTGAACTTGGCCCTGGGGCTGGTTTGTCAACTTCCCATTATATGTCTTGTATTGTTATTACCACGTAGACTTGTATATCACATCATTCATTCTCTCTCGCTTTTGCATTTTTTATTGTGGTAAAATGGAATAACTTAATATTTACCATTTTAACCATTTCTGCACACACAGCAGTGGCACCGAAAACACTTGTGATGTTGTATAATTGCCACCACTGTCCATTTCCAGAACTTTGACATCATCCAAAATAAGAACTCTGTCCCTGTTAAATGCTGACTCCCCATCCTCCTCCCCCAGCCTCTGATGACCTCTGCTCTCTCTTCTGTCTCTATGACTTGCCCGTTTGAGGTCCCGTACAGAAATGGAATCATACAATACTTGTCCTTTTATGTCTGGTTCATTTCATTTAGCAGAGTAAGTTTAAGGTTCATCCACGTTGCGGTGTGATGAGAATCTCCTTCCTATTTCAGGCTGAGTGCACCGTACTTTGCTCATCCATTCACCTGCTGACAGCCTCTTGAGCTGTTTCCACCTCCTGGCCCTTGTGAATAAGGCTGCTTTCAGCGCAGGTGTACAAGGATCTGTTCAGATCCCTGCTTTCACTACCTTTGGGCAGGTACCCAGAAGTGGCATTGCTGTCACATGGTAATTCTATGTTTAATTTTTTGAGAAACTGCCAAACTGTTTTCCTCAGTGTCATTTCCATTTCTACATATGCACAAGAGTTTCAGTTTCTTCACATCCTCACCAAAACTTATTTTTGGTAATAACCAACCTAATGGGTGTGGCCATTATTTTTTTAAAACAGCTTTACTGAGACAATAGACACACATTAAACAGCAATGTTTAATGTGTCTGATTTGGTTGGTTTAGACATATATATACACACACACACATATATCCCGTGAAACCAACATCCCAATCAAGATCACTGCCATGTCTACCACCCGCAGCTTCCCCAAGCTCCTTCAGGATACCCCCTTCCTGCTCTCACTGTTCCCTTTTCTAGACAACCCCATCTGTCCTTTCTTTTTTTGAGACAGAGTCTCACTTTTGCCCCAGGCTAGAGTGCCAGTAACCAAATCCTCTGTACCCTCATATTAATCTGAAATTAAAAAAAAGAGAGAGAGAGAAAAAAAGAAAATAAAAAGACAAGTCACAGACTGGAATAAAATATGTGTAAATCATATATCTGACAAAGGATTTAACTCCAATGTAGAGAGTGCTTCCAATGACCAATATGCAGAAAGTACTGGAGAAAGGAACGCATTTTTTAAATAGACAAAAGACTTGCATAGAGATTTCTCCAAAGGAGAAAGATGGATGTCTAATAAGTACACAAAAGATGCTGAAAATAGTACGTTATTAGGGAAATGCAAATTAAAACCACAATGAGATACTGGTGAATCATTAAATGAAATATGGTATGTCCCTATAATGGAATACTATTAAGCAATTAAAAGGAATTAATTCCTATACATGCTACAACCTTAAACATAATATGTTAATTGAAAGAAGTTAGACACAAAGTATATATTGTGTGATTCCACTTGTAGGAAATATTTAGGAAAAGAACAAATTTATAGAGGTAGAAAACAGATGGAAATGTTCTATAACTAGACTCTGGTGATGGTTCCACCACTCAATAAATTTACTAAAATCACAATGACAACGGGTGAATTCTATGGCGTGTGTATTATGCTTCCGTAAACTTGCTTTTATAGCCACACAACTGGTAAATGGTGGTACAAAATGTAAAGAAAAGTTATCTTCAAGATCTACAATTAATAAACCTACACAAAGAAGTAGGAAGTAGAGTAAATTGGTGCTGAATTCCTCAACCCTCCTTAAAACATATTTGTTAAAAATGAACAAGAAGCTTATTTGGGGGGTTGTATTAAGTGATCATACTTTCATTCTTTTGTAAGAGGCCATTATTTTTATAGCTTTTTACTGTGTTTTGGATTTCTCACAGCTTCATTTTAGTCTATAGTTTTCCCTAAGATTTTGTTAAATAAATAATATGGATGTCTTTGATGATTTTAGTTTAAATTTTGTTTCGTTTGGATTCTTGTAACTGAAAGCGTTTGAGTAGAGAGTGAACCATCCCTGGGAATATGCTCATATGATGCGAGAAAAATCTCTGAGCTTCCTTGAGGAGGTCCAGATAATGGTATATCCTCAGATACTATTTCTGTAAAATATGGTGGCTGTGTGTAAGGACTTGAGGCTCCACTGGTCACGGGCATGTAGATAGAGTATTCCATCTAAATTACCTAGTAGTGGCTTATTTATCCAGCACAACGTCATCTCCCTTCCCGGCTGGGCATACAGCTACTCACAATAAAATACATTTCCGAGTGATGTTTACCGCTGGGTTTATCCATATGACTGAACTCTGGCCGTAAGATATAAATAAGAAGAATCTTGTGAGTGTTCTGGGAATGGTGCGTGGAGGGAGTAGACTGCTGGAAGGAGCCCCTTCTTCAAGCCTGTCCCTAGAACACCCAGGCCAGAGCTTCCACAGCTGTTAGAGCTGTGAGGGTGACTTTGAAGGCAGGAATCCAGGTTTAGAAGGTGAGCAGCCTGGGTGCCTGATAATACCCAGAGCTACTGTGTCAGCACTGGGCTGCCTGCCTCCGTCCCTCTCTCTGAGAAGTACACGTCTCTGTCTTGTTGAGACATAGCAGCCAAAGCTCTCTTACTCACTCTGACACAGAAAAAGAATCCAGTGGAACCCTTTTGCTAAGGACTGGGAGCAGAGAGAAGAGCAAGAAAGTAGAGCTCTGATGGTGTCAGCAACATGTCTGTGAGGCCCCGCAGTGGGGTACAGTGACATTCAGTGGCTGCGGTTAGCAACTGCCACTTCTGCTCATTGGAAACCATCTCTGAGACGAGTCATAGAACTATCTGGAATGATTGCTACCGAGTGAGGCAGCAAATGGTAAATACACACACATCAAATGCTCATTTTCCTAAATCTGATTTCTCTTTTCCAACACAAAGATTGGAGAATTATTATTAGGTGAAGGCTAAGTTTATCAAGGAATTCTGAAATGCTGATTCAATCAGAAGAACATGCTCAAAATTCTCATACTCTTTGTGGTTTCTTAAAATTCTTAAAAATACAATACTTGTTGACCATATAGAAGATGAATATATCATCAAGTATCTTCTCTCTTTTTTCCTCTAAATTATATATGCTCAGGATTAGATTCACCAGGCGTTAAGAACTACACGTGCTGGGCATGCCCTGAAGTGTTATTGTGACATGTTATTTGCTGAACATAATAATAGTTATCTTAGTGCTTTGTACACACAAATACTTAGTGAATATTTTTGGTGAGAAAAATTTGATGACTTTTATACCTGTGATAGTGGTTTGGTGGTGGCAGTATAGGATAGATCCTATGTATGCCAACGTCCTCAGTGAGGAATTGTTCCAAATGTAGGTTTAATTTACTTATGGAACAAAGTGTGGGTTGATAGATTAGACTCTGGTATAGATATATTACAAATTTAGGTATAGAGATATTTAATGAGTAAGAAAAGTACTTAGATTGACAAAAAAATACTTCCTGAAATTAATCTTTTTCAGAAGCCTCACCTTTCTGAGTCTCCAATTCCTTTCCTGTGCCAGAATGAAGACGGACAATACTTGCCCTAAGGATTTTTTTAGTGCTCTCTCTCGAAGAATATGATTTTCCTGGGAATAACAAAAAAAAAAGGTACATTAAAAAGTAAAAGTAAAAATAGTGCATTCCTTCTAAGTAAATACATTGTCTTCAAATCTGCTCAAAGAGAAATTTACTGGGAATAGACCAACATACTTGAGAATGCAGTTAAGTATAAATGATTTGGGTTTTGAGACAAATGAACTGTCCTTAAGATTTCAAGTCACTAGTTATTTTAGACCTTTGAAGTTTATAGAGCATTATGTTAAAACTAAAAATACATGGTACTGTTGAAATCAAAAGGGACTTGGCATGCAACTAGTTGTTCAATCCTAATACTTTTTATAGGCCTTCCTGACACAGATACCCTGGGCCATCTGCCCTGGCAGAGAGAAACACATTCCAAGCTTATCCGAATGGTCGCTACATACAACCCTGTGAGAAATAAGGAGGCCGCAAAGTCCTTATGCTTTTGGCTTGCTTAAACTTCTTCCCTACAGTTTAATACTAAGTATGTGTTCACTCTGGTCAGTAAAGTGACCCAAACTGAGAAAACAAGAGGGGTTTGGAAATTAGCAAGTGTGGCTGGAAGGTCCTGAGCTAACAGGCCAAAGGAGAGCTATTTCCTTTGACATTCTGAGAACCCAAAGTCCTCTTACCAGTTGCCTTTAAGTTCCTGGAATCCTAAACCTCTCTGAAATCCATTCAGCTCATCCAGAACTGAGGGGGCACAAGGAAGGTTACATAGTAAGAAGTGGAAAAGGCACCTATGACTCACACCACATAGCCTACCACTTCCTACTGAGTAGCACTGCTCCTTATATGTTAAATCATCCCATGTGAATTTCTCTATCGATGGATTTTTACTGCTGAAATCAGATAGGCAAATTCTGAAACAGGAAGGTTGTAGGGACAGAGATGAGACAGTGGCTGCCCGCAGCAGTGGGCAGGGATTGAATATAAAGGCTGAGAAATGGTTCAGGTTGTTGTCTGATGGCAGCATACGTTCAGCAGAGGCCACTGAACTGTACAACTAAAAAGAGGGAATTTTACTGTATGTGAATTATACCTGAACTGAAAAAAAAAAAAAATAGGTCAGGCACGGTGGCTCAGGCCTGTAATTCCAGAACTCTGGGGAGAAGCAGGTAGATTGCTTGAGCGCAGGAGTTCGAGACCAGCCTGAGCAAGATCAAGATCCCAGCTCTACTAAAAACACAAAAACTAGCCAGGCTTGGTGTTGAGTGCCTGCAGTCCCAGTTACTCAGGAGGCTGAGGCAGGAAGATCACTTGAGCCCAAGAGTTTGAGGTTGGTGTGAGCTCTGATGCTGAGGCACTCTACCCAGGATGACAGGGTGAGACTCTGTCTCTAAAAAAGAAAAAAAAATTAATCAGACATCAAAAGACACATCCTGGCTAGAATCAGTACCTTGCCTGATTTACAGCGTAGATATTAGAGCAGAAGGACACCCGACGACAGCACCTGGCATTTGGAAAAAGGGCTGCCGTGAAGTGTCACTTGGAGAGATGAAACACTAGTTTATCACCGACTATATGAAATACTGTGTATTCAGTCATAGGTGGCTAAGGATTGAGGCCAGAAAACCAATAATTATCTATGACTATTGTGGAATTAGTCTAATCTCTAAAACGCTACCACTGGCTTGGTGCCCATAACACAGTGGGTGGTGGGTTCGAACCTGGCCCAGGCCTGCTAAAACAACAACAAAAATAGCTGGGCATTATGGCAGGCATGTGTTGTCCCAGCTACTTGTGAGGCTGAGGCAAGAGAATCACTTAAGCCCAAGAGTTTGAGGTTGCTGTGAGCTGATGTCACAGTACTCTATGGAGGGTAACATAGTGAGACCCTGCCTCAAAATAAACAAATAAATAAATATAAAATGCTACCACTCAGTACCCTAAAAACCTGGCACACACATTTCAGGATATATTAATAATATGACCATTTATTTCTTTAGGGACTTTGATGAACATTTTCATAGCATTTTCTTAATTTTGTTATGATTAACCACTCTAATAATATTTTTCTGTGTATGATAATATTTCAAAACTTTTCACTTGGATTTTTCCCTGGGCTTGTCCATATCTGCTCAATATACAAATCTAGATTTACTGTCTGGCTAAATTTATTAATGAGGGTTAATATTCATGTACTATAATGTGTTCTAAAAGAATTATTGTTAGATTGTAGCATTTCTTTCCTTATAATGAAAAGACAAATTTTATTATAGCCTAAAAAAAATCAAAATAATACAACCAATACTGTAAAATTCCTTTTCTAGGTAACTTAATTGAACAAATGTGGTTAAATCTGAAAAACTGAACAAACAGCACTCTACCCAGGGCAACAGCTTGAGACACTGTCTCAAAAAAAAAAAAAAAAAAGATGTGGGACTAGTAATTAACCTGTCTTATTCGGTCAGTTCTCTAAAAAGCCTTTCTGGGAATTCTGTTTAAACATGAAAGATTGACCACGTGAGTTTCTCTTCACTCTCTCCTAAAACTCTCCTAAAATAAGAGTGAAGAATAAAAATGGCACAAACTCAGAAGAACAAAGAGAACAATAGTGAAGACAGAATCACATAAGGGACACAAACCAAAATTTGACCTTGGAAAGCTGAGGACTAAATGGTAACCAGAAGCAGGGCTGAAACCTTAGTATGGGAAAGGGGGTATTAAGACAAGAAAGTGAGTTTACGACACAAATACTGGCAGGCAGAGAGAAAAGAGGGCCTGGAAAAAGGAGGCAGAGAGCTTGACTACACAACTGTAAGGAATTCCAAGCAATTATAGCCATCTCCATTCCCTCCCCCTTAGTTCAGGCCCTTGAACTTTTACACTGGCTTAGTAAGAGTTCTGCTTGCATCAGATTTTTTTTTTTGCAGTTTTTGGCCTGGGCTGGGTTTGAACCTGCCACTTCCAGCAAATGGGGCTGGTGCCCTACTACTTTGAGCCACAAGTGCCGCCCTCCTTGCATCAGATTTTACACTCAATCCATCTTTCCCACAGCTGCTCGAATGATTCTGATTCAACCAATATGTTCTAACCATGTCACTCTTACTCCTAAAATCCTTAAATGGCACTTGATTGTCTTCAGAATAAAACCCAGGCCAGGCACGGTGGCTCACGCCTGAAATCCCAGCACTCTGGGAGGCTGAGGCTTATGGACTGCCTGAGCTCAGGGATTTGAGACAGGAGCACCTCTGTCTCTAATTAAAAAAAAAAAAAATTAGCTGGGCACTGTGGCAGGTGCCTGTAGTCCCAGCTACTTGGGATGCTGAGGCAAGAGGATCGCTGGAACCCAGAACTTTGAAGTTGCTGTAAGTTATGAAGACGCCACGGCACTCTAGCCTGGGTGACAAAGTGAGACTGTCTCAAAAAACATATATAAAAATAAATAAATAAATAAAATTCAAACTCCTCAGCGAGTCACAAAAGGCTCTCTTGTTCCTGCTTATCTCTTCCTAGCATTACCATCGTGTACTCTGTGTTACAGCCTTACTGAATTACTGCTTATAATTCTTGGAACACACAAAGCTCCCTCTTAGGCCTCTAGATCAGAATTTTTTTTTTTTTTTGAGACAGAGTCTCACTTTGTCACCCTGGGTGGAGTGCCCTGGCACCATAGCTCACAGCAACCTCAAACTCTTTGGCTCAAATGATCCTCTTGCCTCAGCCTTGCAAATATCTAGTACTACAGGTGCCCACCACCATGCCTGGCTAGTTTTTCTATTTTTAGTAGAGACAAGGTCTCGCTCTTGCTCAGGTTGGTCTTGAACTTCTGAGCTCAAGTGATCTACCTGCCTCGGCCTCCCAGAGTGCTGGGATTATAGGTGTGAGCCACTGTGTCCTACCAGCAATTTTTTTTTTAAAAAGGTTTGTTTGTGTGTTTTTTAATTTCAATCATCAATAAGAAATGCACTTTACACCTCAAGCCAGAAAAAATGCCCATATTACATGAGGTATACACTGACATTTTCTTTTCTATTTTGTTATTTCTTAAATGTTAATTGTGACAAATTAAATTAATTTTATGAACTACTAATAGATGCCAACCCACCATTTGGAAAACCTTGTTTTAGGCCTTTGTATAATGTCTCTGCTTGGATTATCATCTGTCTTTTCTTCTCCTTACAATTCTTTCCTGCCTGTTTGGAGTGTCCATCCCTCTCCCTGTCCCTGGGGCAGATACCCTCCGGGTCTCCGCAGCACCCCTCCTGCACCTGCTACTCTTTGTCACCACTGTCCTCATCATGTCATTACCTCCACCTGACCATGAACTTCTGGACTTGCCCATCCACATGGCCCTGTGCCTGGGAGATGATGTGCGGCCTACAGAAGACCGTCAGTGAATACTGGCCTGATGAGTCACTCGTCGATTCCATTTTTCATTTGGGTAAACTGAGATGTCCAAGATCATATTGCTTAGTTACCTCGTAGGGGGACACTTAACACATTTCTGAAACAGACCCATCCAGGATGTCTAGCTTTGGGCAAGAGTTTTTTTCATCCCATTACGATTTAGAGCAGTTTTTTTTTTTTTTTTAATGTTAGGTAAGTATTATTTCTTTTTTTAAAATTTCAGGTTAATGTGAGGGTACAAACAACTAGGTTACGATATTTTGGCTTTTGTTAG
This sequence comes from Otolemur garnettii, assembly GCF_000181295.1. Taxonomy (NCBI): domain Eukaryota; kingdom Metazoa; phylum Chordata; class Mammalia; order Primates; family Galagidae; genus Otolemur; species Otolemur garnettii. The sequence goes on along the minus strand of NW_003852456.1, from coordinate 2,462,789 downwards.
GTAGAGTCCCTCTTGCACTTGTGTCCTGCACCCAAAAGGTGTGCCACAATACCCTCACATTGTGCCCATTTGGTGGAGTCACACCAATTCCCGTCCCTCCTCTCTCCTACCCCCAACTTGAATTGAATTGAGTTTTTCTCTTATGTGGGAGTGGATTAGTTTGTTTACTGGCTTCATATTAGTATCGAGTATATGGGATATTTGGTTTTCCATTCTTATGATACTTTACTAAGAAGAATGTGTTTCAACTCCATCCAGGTTAATACAAAAGATATAATGTCTCCATCTTTTTATGGTTGAATATTATTCCATGGTGTTCATATACCAGAATTTGTTAACCCATTCCTGGGTTGGTGGGTGTTTGGGTTGATTCCACATCTTGATGTAGAACAGTTTTTAAACATTTTAGTCTAAGAATTCCTTTATACTCTTAAATTTAATGAGGACACCACACAGCACTGAATAATTTATGTAGGAGACATACATATATAATTATTTACTAAGAAGTCCAAGAATGCATACATGCATTAGAGCTACCAATATTTACTAATATTAAAACGGAGAAAGTTTCAAAACACAAGGTATAGGCACACACTTTCCAGTAGCCCTCAAGCCGTGCTGTCATTAACATGTCATGTAGCCTCCGGAAACTCCACTATATGGTTGTGAGAATGAGAGTGAGGAAGGCAACAACATCTTACTAGTGGTATGAAAATTATTTTCACCCCACAGCCTCCTGAAAAGGTCTCAAAGAATACCCAAGGTTCTCAAACCACACTTGGAGAACTCCTGACTTAGACATCTAAGTCACAAACACTGTTGCTTAAGGCACTCAGTAATTAACACTTCTGCTTTTTACCAGCTGGGTGAGGAACTGACTGAGGGATAAAGACTTGTTATATGAGCTGGGGGTGGTGGTGTGGGACCAGCTACTTAGGAGCCTGAGGCAGGAGGATCACCTGAGCCCAGGAGTTTGAGGCTCCTGTGAGCTACGACACCAGAGCACAGTACTCAGAGTGACAGAATGAGATTCTGTCTCAAAAAAGAAAACAAACAAAAAAACAAAGAAACATCGCACAGGTCAGCTTTATTGTTCATAGAGCTGTTGGATAATATGGCATGACTGTATGGCAGCAATAATTTTCTGCATATTGTATCAAATACTTTGCCCCCAAGTCACAGACAGTGTGATATCACCTGCAGCTCTACCCCAATAGTGGCACACTGCTACAAAACTCGTGGCCAGTGGCTCCCAAAACAAGGAGAAAGGGGCTGGGCTCTGCTGTCCCATCATGCAAATCAGAAATGCCATCCTTCCTTCTCTTCCTGGGAGGAAGAAATAAGGGGATACAAGAGAGAAGCCAAGAAGAATATTTGTGGAGCTCCCTCAACAAGGAAAAAAATCATGAGAAATGGAGAATCAATATGACTCCATGTAACACGGAGCATCACCTCTGCCACACTGCCTAATGTATCATGTTTGAACAGAGTCCAATGTTATGAAATTTCCTCATCACTAAAAAACTGCATACTCTGTGAAATTCTTGTTGGTTTTTTTTTTTTTTTTTTGAGACAGAGTCTCACTTCATCACCCTTGGTAGAGTGCCGTGGCATCATAGCTCACTGGGCAACCTCAAACTCCTGGGCTTAAGCAATTCTCTTGCCTCAGTCTCCTGAGTAGCTGGCACTACAGGCACCAGCCATAATGCCTGGCTATCTTGAGAGATGGGGTCTTGCTCTGGCTCAGGCTGGTCTCAAACCTGTGAGCTCAGGCAATCCACCCACCTCGACCTCCCAAGTGCTGGGGTTACAGGTATGAGCCACGGTGCACGGCCTATGAAATTCTGTATACAATTTAATGACTGATACACACTGAGGTATGACTTATGTTCACAGAATGGGTGCTACTTTTTTGTTTGAGACAGAACTGGAGTACGGTAGCATTGTAGCTCACAGCAACCTCAGACTGCTAGGCTTAAGTGATCATCATGCCTCAGCCTCCTGAGCAGCTGGGCCCACAGGTAACGCCTGGCTAGTTTTTCTATTTTCTTAAGTAGAGACAGGGCCTCACTCTTGCTTACACTAGTCTTGAACTTTTGAGCTCAAGCAATCCTCCTGCCTCAGCCTCCCAGAATGCTGACATTACAGGCAGGAGCCACTGCCCCAGCCATTTTAATACAGTGACTTTTGCACATGTTAACATCTACTTGGAGCAGCCTCCATTTTATTTCTCCTGGCTCATTCTTGCCTTCACCTGCACCCCCTAACACTTCACCTAACATTTTAAATCATTTTTAAAAGATCTCATAAACTTGTCTTAATATCTATGTTAGAAATAACGTACCTTTTTAAATAACCCTAAGTCGAAGAACTTCTGTTACAGTCACGCTATTTAACAAAGATAAATTCTGGAATGAGAATGGAAATAGTATGGTTTGTGCTTTATCTACTGGAACTGGGTAAAATTTGGACTAATATGAATGCAGCAAAGGTCAGAACTAGATTTTTTTTTTTTTT
>NW_003852456.1:2450341-2459717 GCF_000181295.1 Otolemur garnettii | reverse complement strand
GGGAAGGGAAGGGAAGGGAAGGGAAATTGAGTCTCTGTTGAATACTGTCAAGTCCTCCTTGGTAAATATGAATGATTTTGTTGAGTAGATACTCTTGGCCTACAGAAATGCTAGACTCTTCCTGCACTTTCCCACATGTCTAAGAGTCTCCCACACTTAATAGTGTTTCAGGTATCAAGGTTTATATAATTTCTGTCCTAGTAAATGGCATGATTGCATGGCAACACAGGTCTTCTGCATATTATACCAAATATTTAAAAGGAGGAGCTGTCAATGACATTGAAATTATAGAACAGTTCGAATGTCAATGCCATAACAAAAAGGAGAAAAGAGAAAAGAAAGTGTTACCATTAAGCAAGATACAAACGAGTATATTTCCCATGTACTTTAGAGAAACATAACTTTTTTTGCAACCGGAAAGAATTTAAGACATTTTGATCCAAAGGCAATAGTCCAAATCTTTTTATAGATTCCTTGGAAAAACAACATAGGGTAGATAAATGTTGTCAGTATTTTTTATGAAAAATAAAGTTACAATAATTTTTAAAGGAGGCAATAAGATGAAAGTGTAAGGCTAACCTCCTTAAAATAATGATTTACGAGTAAATCAAGGCCAAGTTTCTTTTCAAATTATGAATAAAAGTATGATTATTAAGGCAAAAGCTGGGGAATTGAACTCTAGGCTTCGTTTTATTTTGTCACATTTTCCTCTGCCAAATAAATAGAGGGCTTTTTTTCCTTCTTCCCTTTCCTTTTCCTTTTTGAGAGGATATTCTTTATGAAATGAAATGCACTCTAAAGGTTACAGCCACCATTGCCTGCCTTCCAACACCTGGCACTTTACCACCTGTGATTCACTCAGGTATCTTCTGCCTCATCCGAGTATCTGACTGACTGTTTGCTTAGGTTTCAAACCACTGCCAAGCGTTTCAGTTTGTGTCAGTGTCCGCAGTCCGCGGAAGAAGTCACCTAGCAGTGAAAACATTAATGAAATGAAGCAAACGCCCATTGTTTACTAACTACAATGATAATTTCCTGCCCAACTACAAATATGAAAGTTAAATGTCTTCACCAAATAAACTGAGAAGCCCTAGACAGTTGGAAGCTATAAGCATGCCTCACGCTGCCAAAGAAAACAAGAAAGACCTGACAAACTACAGGCGAAGCATTAGACAGACACATAGATAGAATCAATGTGCTTTTTCTCATGCAAAGAAAAAAAAAATTAGATGCAAACTTTACATTTAAAACTGCATTGTTCCCCTTTAATCTGGCCACCATCCGAGTGGTGATCTGGATGTTAGAGAAGAGATGAATGGGAGACAGTGGCAGGGATTGAAGCTTGGGGATGAATGTGGAAATGTAGAATGGATGTTTCTTTTTTTTTTGGCTTTGAGTTGACTGTTGTTTCTGTCTGTTTTTTAGAACTGATCTGAGAGGACAGGGAAGTCAGTGTGGGCGGCTCTAAGGAGCCTCCCTCTCTACAGCTGCGGCTCAGAGGATTAGGGCGCTTCATCCACAAGGCAACATTGCACAAGTAGCCTTTGAACAAAAGTCATGGATACTATTAATGATATGGTAATCCTTAATCGAGCTACCTCCCAGTAGTGATTATACTGACATGGGAAGAATATCTAAGTCGTGGAGGCAGCCCACAACAACACTGAGTCATTGTTCAGCCCGGGCTTGACCAGGACTAACTTTACCAGCATCTCTAACGTCACCTTCCCCTTGCGCCTCCCCCCCCAACCCCTGGCCCCAGCTCCCACTCCCACCCCATCATAGTAAAAACGTGGCAAAGAAAACCCTGATCCTGAATCTTTTTTTAGATTTGTTTTTGCAAGTTCCCACACACATTTAGTGTCGTCTCAAAATTCATGCTGTCAACTGTCTCTAGGAATCATTTCCATCTGAGAACAAGACCACACAAAGGTTAGTTCGGTGGGTCTCAGTGAAGATGTTTTAATTGTCTGACAATAGATTCTTCTGTCATTTGACTTGCAAATGCTGTCCTCTATGCTCTCAGATAACATGTTCAGAATTAGACAGTTTGTCAATAAATTTCCAAAACTCCTTAATTATGAGACTGAGATACCAGTGGTTTCCTATTTGGTGAGACACAAACGCTGTCCAGTGGGGAAAACCTTGTGGGCTTACTGTGGCCTGGGACTCCCCTCAAGGCCGCACTTAATTAACTCCAGCATTACTCCCCTTAATATAAGGAAAGCGACCTTCATTAAGAAAAAATACATTTATGATTTTTTAATGTAATATGTGTGGGCTAAACGTGTTTATATTAACACTCCAAATGACTTGTGGGGAATGTAAATAAGCCTAAAGAAACTTCCTTAACCACCATCTGACCTAAGGATTCTTTTTCCATGGTTTATTAATTTTTTAAATCATGCCATTTCTTTGCCATCAATACAAATATAAACAAAGCAAATAGCTAGTACAGTTTTATGGACATTCTGCCATATTCATGAGACCACACAGATACTCTTTCTAAACCACAAAAACACCTATGCTCAAAATACAACAAAAATGTGATGTGAAAATAATCCCGTTTTTCTAACAAACATTTCTGGAGAAAACCATTGTTCCAAATCGGCTTTCAATTAGTATGTATAATTTCCAAAACAATATTTTTTGGAAATTACATGTACTTTATTAGAACAGCCGTCTTTAATAAATATGAGACATGTACATTGTATCTAATATATGACTATAAAGAATAAACAACAAATTATATATATATAAATTATTATGGGATATTTTCTATTCGACATAAAGCTATAAATAGTATAAAGGTTCATATTGAATCCCATGACACTTTATGACAAATTTTAGAGCCATGAAACTAGTGTATTGACTAGTGTATTGACTAGTGTATTGACTAAAATTAATAATCAATTGGTTATCTTTGAAAATTGAATTTGGGGAAGATGATGAGAAAAGGACCTTTCCCTTTTGACTTTATATATACTTATATAATATTTGGCTATTTATAATAACCATGTATTGGTTTTCTTTTTCTTTTTTTTTTTTTTTTTTGCAGTATTTTTTGGCTGGGACTGGGTTTGAACCCACCACCTCCGGTATATTGGGCCGGCACCCTACTCCTTTGAGCCACAGGCACTATCCCATGTATTGGTTTTCTAACTTAAAAGATAACAGCGAGTGGCCAAAAAATATGATGCTAGACTTTCACTAGACTATATTTTTATTTTATAATTTTTGTGGGCCTGTAGTTGTTTATATATTGGTTTCATATTAATATTGAGTACATTGGATTTTTTTCCATTCTTAAAATACTTTACTAAGAAGTATTGCAGCTCAATTCACAATTGCCAAGATGTAGAAGCAACCCAAGTGCCCATCAACCCATGAATGGATTAACAAACTGTGGCATATGTGTACCATGGAGTACTACTCAGCCATAATGCAAAGCTGAGGGGGTGAGGGCAATTGGCAGGCTCTCATCTAATTTTTTTTTTATTAAATTATGACTGTGTACATTAATGCATTTATGGGGTACAATGTGCTGAATTGATAAACAATGTGGAAAGCTTACATCAAACTGATTAACGTAACCAGCACCTCGCTTGTTTATTTGTTGTGGTAAGACATTTATACTTTATTCTTAATAGTTTTGAAATGTACCATTGTTTTTTTTTTAAATATCACTTAATGTATGCAATGTGAGGGTGTTGAAAACAATGTAACCTAAACATTTGTATCCTAGTATTAATTTGAAATAAAACAAAAACAAGCAACAACAAATAAAGAACAAATTGGCTCCACAAACTAATACATCATGTCAAACGAAAGCATGGAAACTTTAATCTCAATTGTCAACATACATCTTCCATTGCTGAGAGGATGCGTAGCTGGGCACTTCCCTAAAACTTTTTAAGCATAATTTTCATTACTTGAAAAGTATCAAAAGTGAGAAAAATATCAGCCTTAATGCCAGGAGTGTCACCCCCGACGCTTAACGGACTAGTCTGTAGGAACCTCTATGCAGATGTTGTAAATCTGTAAAATGGAGATAACAATATCTGCCCACACCATGGACTTGTACTAAAGTAAACTGTCATTGTTAAAATAAAATTATAAAGTCAGAAATGACAGCGAACCTTCTTATCACAGAACTATTTTGTTCTGGGTTCAGTGTCTAAAGTTCAAAGATGCATGTCTATTTGCTAAAAGAAAGGAATAAGCAAATACTTTAAATTCATAGTTATTTTGGGTGAAGTATTTATTCATAACAATCTGACCTTATAATAATCGTCTAGTATACTGCAAACATTGGATAAATGATTCATAATTTTCTTTTCTCGATTTGTCAGTTCAATAAATTTGTGAGGAAAATTCAAGTTTTCTATCACAGTTTACAGATAGAAAAACTAAGGTACAGAAACTTTAGGACCTGGTTTACTTGGGATCAGAAAAAGACTGAAGCAATTTCCTCCTCCCATTATGCTGTATATTCTAATTTAAAATATTTGCTGTCTAATTCAGTGTTGTCTAGTAAGAATACACTGCAAGCTACACAAATAATTTAAAAGGTTCTAATAGCACACTCAGAACAACTTTTAAAGTAAGCTTAATTTCAATAATATATTTTATGTAATCCAATATAACCTGAATATAATCGTTTCAACATTTAATCAATATAAACATCATAGAGATGTTTTAATATTCTTTTTAAATCCTATCTTTGAAATCTAGTATTTTATATTTATATAACTTTTCAATTCAGACTTAAAAAAATAGTAATTCTAAGTGGCCAGAAAACATGAATTGTTCAGAATTTGGAACCTTTTTTTTTGAGACAGAGTCTCACCCTGTTGCCCCAGGCTGGAGTACTGTGGCATCAGCCTAGCTCATAGCAACCTCAAACTCCTGGGCTCAAGAGATTCTTGCAGGAGTCAGCCTCACAAGTAGCTAGGACCATGCTGCCCACCACTATGCCCAGCTAACTTTTCTATTTTTGGTAGAGACAGGGTATCACCTGGTTCTTCCTGAGGCTGGTTTCAAACTCCTGAACTCAGGTGATCCACCTGCCTCGGCCTCCCAAAGTGCTAGAATTATAGGCGTGAGTCACTGTACCTGGCCTTAGAATCCTGAACCTTTTATTTCAAGCCACATTTTGAGTGCTCCTAGCCACATGTAACCTTACTGGTTAGCACAAGTGGAATTGCTGGTCCCGACCATCCAGAAAGGCAGGACATTACTAAGCACGTGGGTTTGGGAGTCAGCCAGTCTGGGCATGCATCCTTGCTCCATCACTGCTAACTGGATGGCAAAGTGTGTGAGGAACTGCCTGTGCCCCCGCTTTCTCTGATATAAAATATTTTATAGGATTGTTGTAAGAATGAAATGCTTTACTAATTAGTGCCTGACAAGTAGCAGTCATTAAATTGTATGTTAGCTATGGGTATTGCTATTGTCAGAGAATATACTTGGGAGCTAATTCTTGCTTGTACCCTTCCCCCTACTCCCACAAAACTTGTTAGAAACTATATACATTAGGTCTGTAACAGGGTGTGATATATGTTGAATTATGTCTTAAAAAGAAATGTGCAAGTCCTTATTCCCTAGTGCCTCAGAATATGATCTATGGAAATAGAGTAGTTGAAGATGTTATGATAAATTAAGGTGAGGTCATACTGAGAATAGAATGAGCCCTATCTTGTCACAAAACCTGCATATATGACTGAGAATTTCCTTTTTGTGGCAGGGTGGGGAAGGGACAGAGTGAGGCTAGAGTGCTGTGGTGCCTTCATGGCTTATAGCAGCCTCAGACTCCTGGGTTTGAGCAATCCTCTTGCCTCACCTCCTGTACAGCCTGCCATAATGCCCAGCTAGTTTTTTCTATTTTTAGTAGAGATGGAGTCTCACTCTTGTTCAGGATGGTATCCAACTCCTAAGCTCAAGTGATCTGTCTGCCTCAGCCTCCCAAAGTGCTAGGGTTACAAGCTTGAGCCACCACACCTGGCCAAGAATTTCCTTTTTAACACACAAGGAAAAGAAACATATCTGTCAATAATTTAGGGAATGAAGAGCAGTCAAAACAGCATATAGAATGATTAGCAGTCCCAGGAGTATTCACAAGATAGAAATCCACACTACTTTAGACTGTTTTTATTTTATTTCTTTGTATGTCCTGTCTGTAGTGCTCCAGTGTTTAAGGATGAGAAAACCAGAGCAAAGCGATATTGAAGATTTGACCAAGGTCATGTAATTATGAAAAGAAAGTTCCAGCTGTAATTCCTATCCCACAAGATTTCTGACACCCGTTAGAGCTATACCACTATGCAATAAATATCCTCCTGTCTAGCAGTTGAGATGGACAAGCAGCAATTGATGCATGCACTTATGCAGGATTCAAAGAAATAGTCTTTAGCATTATATTAAATAATGTGGGTAAAGCTCTTAGCACACTGTGGGGCACACAGTAAGCATTTATTAAGTGGAATTATTATCATTTTTGTAGTGGTGGCAGCATAATTCAGAGATGCACTATGGAATAGCAGAAAGGCCAGTGGACTTTCAAACCAGATGGAGCTGGGCTCCACCAACAGTGCACACTCACTGGCTTCTGTAAGCCGGGCAACCCAATCTTTCTATACATCCTTTTTCTCCCATGCAAAATGGGAATGATAATGGATACATTTAATAATATTAGATAAGTAGAGGCATTTATTATTATTAACAATGAAATTAGTCTGTTATTTCATGTCTTGAATCAAGAATATAAAGGATTAAAAGGGCTGTCTCTTGGCCAGGTGCCATGGTTCACACCTGTAATCTCAGCACTGGGGGAGGGTGAGGCTGGCAGAACCCTTGATACCAGCCTAAGCAAGAGCTAGACTCAATCTCTACTAAAAATAGAAAAAACCAAAACCAAAAACCTAGATGGGCATTGTGGTGGGTGCCTATAGTCCCAGCTATTTGGGAGACTGAGGTAAGGGGATCACCTGAGCCCAAGAGTTTGAGGTTGCTGTGAGCTATGATGACGCCATGGCACTCTATCCAGGGCATCAGAGTGAGACTCTGTTTCAAACAAACAAACAAAAAACTGTCTCCTGTCATTAGCACTTATCCACCTAAAACTAAAGAGAATAGGCCAGGCTCACACCAGCTCTATCTTCAGCACTCCCCCTCTCCCTCTCCTTCCACCCCACACCCTTCGTGGGCATTGACACTTGAGCCCATGTGCCCCTGCCCTGCTGCCCTCTGGAAGGTCACAAAACTCCCCATGCAGCACCCTGCTTGCTCTCCTTCCCTACCGGCCCCATACTGGTAACAAAACAAAACAAAAGAAAAAAAAAAAACTCTCTTCCTTTACTTCATTCTCTCAGGCCCCTGATCCTGACTTCCTAAGGTAAACACTACTTGACTGGTGAACTTACCTAACTAGGCAGCATTCCCCAGTGTTGTGCTGTGGACCTCAGCCTCGAAGGCAGTGTTTTTCAACCATTTTTTATCTTATGACACATTTGAACCTACAGTTAAATTTCTGCAGCACTTAAGTGATGTTGATACCAACAAAAGAGTAAAAAGAATATACTTACTATGCTTTGAACTTCTTTTGAAAATAATTTAATTAATGATCTTTAAAAATGTTTGCGGCACACCTAAGGTCCTCTCATAGTACACTGGTATGCCACGGTTGAAAATCACTGCCCTACGGTGCTCCGTGAGAGCTCAAGTAAGTTTGGGAAATGCTGGACTAGACCCCCTGGTCGCTGATGCCCACCTTTAGATAAGTCCCACTGGTATGTCCTCAACCATCCCGGCTCCCTTCATCTGGAAGGCTTCCTACTGTTGGCGCCCATGATTCTGCCTGAGGGTATTCTCTGAATTCCAGCATGCTCTGCCAGCCTCTGTTCATGGCCAAGCTACCTGTACAGCCAAGAGCAGGCTTCCCCCAATGGCAGAGGAATTGGTGGATGTGTCTACTCAAGAGTCCTGGTCTTCAGATGGCCCAGCTCTGAGGAGGTTCTAGACAGTTTCCCAGAGGCCCCAGGTGGGCGAGAGCCCCAGATGCCCACATCAATAACTTGCTCATTAAGGCAAGACTGGTGGTCCTGCCTTCTTATCTTTCTTCCCTTCTGCCTTGCCAGTACGTCCTAGAATTGTGATAGAAATAAACCACTTGGCTCAGCACCTGTGGCTCAAGTGGCTAAGGCGCCAGCCACATACACTTAAGGTGGCAGGTTCGAATCCAGCCCAGGCCCACCAAACAATGATGGCTGCAACCAAAATATAGCCAGATGTTGTGGCCGGTGCCTGTGGTCTACTTGGCACTACTTGGGAGGCGGCGGCAAGAGACTCACTTTGAGCCCAGGAGTTGGAGGTTGCTGTGAGCTGTGATCCCAGGGCACACTACCCAGGGGGACAGCTTGAGGCTCTGTCTCAAAAAAAAAATAAGTTAAAAAAAAAAAAAAGAAATAAACCGCTTGTCTTGGATCTGTTGTTCTCTTCCAAGAGATCCACAGCACTTACTAGTAGTGTGAAAGGCTACAGGAAGTCTTTCAGGAAACGAGTTCATTGAACTGTTTTTCATCATAAACATAATGTAATCCATTTCCCCAATGTGTTTGGCCATGGGAAGCTTTTTAGAAGCTTGGACCACCCTATGAAAGCACTGTCCTCAATACTTAAGTATTAAACCATTTTATAAATTCATAAGAAGAGTTTAGAAAAGAGTAAAAACGTGAGTTTTTTACTTTCTGTGATAGAGAAATATAAATTGGGGACATTTCAGAAAGCATTCTTGCTCTGCCTTTAACACAACCATTGTCAATCACCAACTGCTGTGCAGTCCAAGGAGGACTGAACCAGAGGGAAGGAGAAAAAAGTAAAAGGACAGAACTCGGAGGCGACGGTGGAAAGAGAAAGAAGGTCAGTGTGTTTGGGAGTGTGTTTAGTGCAATTTAGGACTAAACGTCAGCCATCTCCAGGAGCTGACTGCTGCCACTCACAGCAGTTTTCCTCCCAACCCTGCAAACACGGTTTACTCACCTCCTTTCTCACCTCGGTCACCCTATATTCTCTTGTCCATCTTTTAGGAATCAAGACATTAAATATTTTACAATGCATTGCCATGATTCAACTTTAAAAGGACTTACTATTTTGTTAATACTGCATTTTCAAAAATCTGTGTCATTTATAAAATATTAATAAATAAGAAACAGGGTGGCACCTGTGGCTCAAGGAGTAGGGTGCCGGCCCCAGATACCAGAGGTGGTGGGTTCAAACCCGGCCCCGGCCCAAAACTGCAGCAACAACAACAAAAAATAAATAAATAAGAAACAAAGCAATAATAGAGGCATTTTAAATAATCCTAATACTTTGGGGGGGG
>NW_003852456.1:2448357-2450186 GCF_000181295.1 Otolemur garnettii | reverse complement strand
AGCAGTTAGCATCAGTCACCCCCACGTTCACATTTGGGTCGCCCTTACCCATAATACCCTAAGCATATGGCTGCCATTAACGCTTTGTTACTGCTGCAATCCTCAAGATCAAGAGCACGATGTGAATATCAGAGGTTAATCAGGGTTTTAATCTCTTCAGCTTTCTCAAAGAGATTCTACCATGGAATACTCGCATTGCTGGAGTGCAGAAATAGAAATACCGGCATGTTGAATTGTGTGTGATTGTCTTCTATAAAAGTTATTCATCACACTAAAACACTGATACTGCTTAAACAAGTTAACTCTGAAAAAAGCCTTTCAATTGGACTGCTTAGCATGAAAGAGAAAAGGTAGAGGGGGGAAAAAGTGCCTTTCGAGAAACAGCTTCCTAATACTCTTGCAAGGCATTTCATAATGGATTTAGAGTCATTTTGCATATAAATATTTTAAAAGTAGCTGTGTTTATTCATCAGCAGCAAAATGCTTTCATCTCTCAAGAACAATCAAAACATAATCCATGAATCGCTGGCATAAATAAGACTGATTTCAGCAATAATAATGAACAAGGCATTCATTCATCATTTTGCAAAGCTGATAAAACCCAGCTGACTTTTGGAAGAGAGGGGAATATATTTTCTTTTGGCAACGCAGTGAAAGGGTAACATCAGAAAGTTTTCTTTACCATTTTCATTACTACTTCCTTGATAACCATAAAACAAAACATACACAAGATCAACAACAATGCCACAAACCAAAATGGCTTTTTTTTCATAGGCTTCAAGGATTGTTATCACATATTCATATTAAAAGCCTTTTTCTGAAGGGGCCTTCTCTGTGAGGGGCAATGCAGTGTAATCTGTATGGTACGGGCTACAGGTGAATCAATTATTTACCATGACAGTTAAACAGCTTTTTATCTTATTCCCTTTCATTCTCTTTTCTTGGTCATTTCTTAGCAATCGAGATACCAGTACTAATGGATACGTTTTTGGCATTTGGTCTGAGAAATGAAATGCATTCTCAGGTTTTATTTGGATTTAAACTTTTAAACTCAGTACTTAAAAAGAAAACAATCAGACTAGAAAAAAAAATGAACCAGTTTAGGATATTGTAGATTTAGAATATTGTATCCCCATTTATAAGTGAAATATCTTTGTAATTTCCCCTTTATAATAATAAATTTTCTCTAATTTTAAAATCAGGTGTATCCAGATGAAGTAGAATGATTTTGAAGTATCTCTTCTTTTTCTATTGTCTATAAGATTTGGCATGATCTGTTTTTTTGAAATTATCTTTTACTTTTATTTATAAATATTAGTTGCTTATTTTTTGAGACTTTGAGAAAAAAAATAAGAAGTTAACTGCTGACTCCATACTGAACCTCAAAGCATTCTATAATAGACATACTCTTATTTGACAATGTGAATGTTACTTTCTTGGTATTATTATTATTGCTTAATATTTCAATGCAGCAATTGTCTGATTTCTTTGCTGAATGTATTTATCTTCGTTCGTTGTTTACAAGGTTTTTGTTTCTAGTCCTTATCTTAAACATTGTTATTGTTATTAAATGTTAAGCCATTAAGAAAAAAAAAAGAACCAGATTAAAAGTTAAGAAATCCAAATCCCATTTATATCCAGCATACATTCACCGGCTATGTAATCATGGAGAAATCACAGAACTTGCTTTTTTCTTTTTTATTCTTTTGGGGGGGGGTGGAGGAGAGGAAGACAGAATCTCACTCTGCTGCCCAGGCTAGAGTCTCATAGCCTCAGCCTAGCTCAAAGTAACCTCAAACTCTTGGTATCAAGTGATCCTCCTGCCTCAG
>NW_003852456.1:2442341-2447422 GCF_000181295.1 Otolemur garnettii | reverse complement strand
TTTTCTAAATAGTTAAACTACTGTCACTTTATTGATGAATAAAATAAGGCCTTCCATTACCAGTAAACTTCCCTCCCACTTCAGTGTCCCTGTCATATCACAGTGGCATTATTATTTTCTTTATCGCTCTTGCCACTATCTGGTATTATCTTGTTGGTTTACTGACGACCTCATTATTATCTGTCTGTTGCCTCCACTTTTTTTGTTTGCCTCTGCTTCTTATGTAAGTTACATGAAAATAGGTAGCTTATTTGTTTTATTCACCATGGTAACCTAGAATCTATAACAATGACTGAAAAGTTACTCAATAAACATTTAATAAATGAAAAATGAATAATCTGTGTCTACCATGAGGGTGTACATACTTATAAAAAGAAAAATTGTAATGTGTGAGGTAACAGATATGTTAATTAGTTTGATTAAGCCATTCCATAATGTATACATGTTCCAAAACAACATGTTGTACATTATAAATACATATAGTTTTATTCCTCAATAAAAAAAGAATAAATATGCTGGTTATGGTGGCTCACAACACTCTGGGAGGCCAAGGCAGGAGGATATCCTGAGCTCAGGAGTTCTAGATCAGGTTGAGCAAGAGTGAGACCTCATCTTTACTAAAAATAGAAAACTAGTCAGGTGTGGTGGTGGGTGCCTGTAGTCCCAGCAACTAGGCAGGCTGAGGCAAGAGGACTGCTTGAGCCCAAGAGTTTGAGGTTGCTGTGAAGTATGAAGCCACGGCCCTCTACCTGGGGCAAAAGAGGAAGACTCTGTCTCAAAAAAAAAAAATAAATAAAGACTAAAGAAATAATAACATAAAGTAGATGGCCTTTTAAAAGCTTTCATTCTATTGCAATTCTAATAGACGATATCTGATGATCCATAACAGTGAAAATTTGGAATACATTTTATACTTCTAATTAAGGATGGAGATCCTATAGTCACAAAATTAGCCAGACATTGAATAGGATAACAAAACCACATTTATTCATTCTTCTACTTATTCAACAAATATTTAGAGACCTCCAACCATGTATTAGGCACTAAGGAAGAACTCAGAACACGGCGATAACGCCTATGTTGCCATTAAGCAGGGAAGACAGATAGTAAATTAAAAAATTCCAATGAAATGTGATGAAGAAACGTAAGATTTTTAAGGAGGCTTTTAACAACATGACCTAACTTAGATTAAGCATGAGAAAAGGCTCCCTAAGGAAGGGATGAGCTGAGAATTAAGCAGAGACAAAGAAGGAAAGAGCATTCTAGGGTAGAGAACAGGCTTGTTCTAGAAATGAAATGGTCTTAATTTCACTGATGCCTGAAATTTATTTAAAAGAAGGGAGAGAGCCTCGGCACCTGTGACTCAAGCAGCTAAGGGGTCCACCACATACACCTGAGCTGGAGGGTTCAAATCCAGCCCCCGCCTGCCAAACAACGATGACTGCAACCAAAAAATAGCTGGGCCTTGTGGTTGGGCACCAGCGAGTTGGGAGGCAGAGGCAGGAGAATCACTTGAGCCCAGGAGTTGGAGGTTGCTGCGAGCTGTGATGCCACAGCACTCTACCCAGGGCGACAGCTTGAGACTCTGTCCAAATTAAATAAATAAATAAATAATAAAAAATAAAATAAAAGAAGGGAGAGAGACCAGCCAGGTATCAGACTATGGAGATATTACAAGCAGCCATTTTAAAGAAGTACAGACATTATTTCAAAGGCAAAGGAAACCATTTGTGAGGGTCTTTTTGATGTGCCAAATAACTAGGCAATTTTTCAGTCAAATACTACTGTATAACAGTGCAAGACCCTATCTCTAAAGTTAATTAACCAATTTTAAAAATAGAAACCTAAGTGTTGCTGTGAAGGCATTTTGCAAATGTGCTTAAAGTTCATAATCAGTTGACTTTAAGTAAGGGGGTGGGCCTGATTCAATCAGGTGAAAGGCCTTTATAGCAGAGCCAAGTGTTCCCTGAAAAAGAAGAAACTCTGCCTGTGGACAATTGTGATGAATTTTAACTGAATTTGGACACAGGGAGCTTACAACCCCAGCAAAATCAGTTATAGTAGTTAAGGGTTATAAAACCATATCACAATAGGTTAAGAAACAGAAATTGAGGCAATAAAAACAAATGTACACCTCTTTCCAAAAATGTAAAAAAGGAAAGGAAAGAGGAAACAAATAAGAAGGTGGTTTCTTTTGTTAATATGAAAATCCGAGGCTGAGCATGGTGTCTCACGCCTGGAATTCTAGCACTCTGGGAGCTTGAGATGGGATATTTGCTTGAACTCAGGAGTTCAAGATCAGGCTAAGAGAGGATCCCCCCCAGTCTCTACTAAAAATAGAAAAAAATTAGCCGAGTGTTAATGTGTGTGACGGTGCCTGTAGCCCCAGCTACTCTGGAGGCTGAGGCAGGAGGATCACTGGAGCCCAGGAGTTTGAGGTTGCTGTGAGCTGCGACACCACAGCACTCCACCCAGGGACAGAATGAGACTCTGTCTTAAAATAAAATAAAATAAAATAAAGATGAACATATGAGCACTGTTAAATACTGACAGTATCAAAGCAGAGCTTAAAAACAGAAAAAGGGGGAGAATTATCGATGGATCCTGTGAAACAGAGATCAAGAACACAAGTGGACAGAGGAAAGAATACCTCTGTCACTCAAATGGGGAAACAAGAAAACAATGGGTTTGTCGGCTTTTCAGTATCAGGAGAGTCCCTTTTACTACTTTTACCATGAATAGGATGATAGGTTTTTACTGAAAGGAGGATGGGAGAAGTAAGTAGACGCAAGAGTGTGTGTTTTGAAGAAATTAAAAAGGTTTCAGAGTTGACTAATAAAACATAGTAGGGATTTGACAGAAAATATTAAGTGCCCGAGTGAAGGTCATGATGATGAATCTTTAGTGATGTCCGTCTACCTGGTCCCATGATTTTACCCAGCAGCACTGGGTGGAAGGGAAGACCAGATGAGTAGTTTTTGTCTAGTTTGGGAAAGTGCCAGATGGATGTGATGGAAGACAGCAAGGCAGCAGGATTTAGACTATCCACAAGAAAATGACTCAGGTAGGAAAACAGAATCTAAGCTGTGCTCCAGCTGAGAGAGAGGAGAAAACAGATAGGTAGTGATAGAATTGTGCAAAAGTAGAGATCAGGGACTAGAAAAAGGCTAAAGAGAAACAGTCTGGGAATGGCACTAAGGAGTGAGAAGAACAAGCAGCGACCTGTCTTAAAGGGTTTGGAGGGAGCAGTGCCCTGGAGAAGAGCCAGCTTTTGATTAAACTCGAGAAGTTTGTTATTCATGGGATGGGACTTCCAGTGGGTGCAGCGAGAGGATTTTGGAAGAAGGGAAGGAGTAAGAATTTGGAAGAGAAAACAAGAAACCCAAATGAACTTAGGGGATATGGAGGTTAGATGATGGGAGGGTTTACTTCACAGACAGTATGACAAAGAAAACAAGTGTGAGGCCAGATGGATTTGGAACCTAAAAGAAACCTCAGACATCATCATGTGCCCTCCCCTGTCTTCAGCTCACCACTCACTTTGTCTCTACAGGGAATGGGAAAGTGGCTTGAGTTTGCAGCTATAGTGATAAGAGCCAACAGTTATTGACTACATGCCAAACACATTACACATATTAATTTATTAAATACATATTATTATCTCTATTGTACAGTGAAACCTTACACAGCTACAATCTGGCGGAGGCAGATGTTGAGA
Source organism: Otolemur garnettii (assembly GCF_000181295.1). Taxonomy (NCBI): domain Eukaryota; kingdom Metazoa; phylum Chordata; class Mammalia; order Primates; family Galagidae; genus Otolemur; species Otolemur garnettii. The sequence goes on along the minus strand of NW_003852456.1, from coordinate 2,443,704 downwards.
TCTGTCCACTGACTCTGAAGCCCTCGGGATGACCTGTTGTTATTCTCACGGCCTGAGCAGGGCTGACATTTTCTCCCTACAATTATCTTTCCCATGTTGTACACTTTTCTAGCAGAACAGGGTCTTTCCACAATCCTTCCGGAGAAATTTAAATATTAATGGATGATAAGATTATGGCCTTTAACACAATGCTCTATAAGTAGATTTTGAAATAAGGACAGACATCTTCAGACTTTATCCAAGACCGTTTACATTTTTAAGTCCTCCAAAAGACCTTCCCTTACTTAGTCTTAAGACATAGTATTTTAGGAAAGATCTGGTGTGTTTAAAAAAAAATCACCTGTCACACAATAAATTTTATCTTCCCTCAGAGAGGAAACTAGTTTCTGGTATTTCTCCCAAGGACAAAAAAAAAAGTTACTATCAGGCTTATTATTTTAAATTCTGTAACAGTAACAGACATCATCTTAGGAGTTATTGATTAGCTCCATATATTTTTTTAAACAAGCAAAGTAGCTTTCATATATATGTATATATAAAATATTTGTTTACAGAATACAAGAAGAAATAAAAAAATAAAAATCTAGCAAAAAATAAATCCACAGTTGGATTCTAATCATCTTAATATGATTTGGCAATAAGACTTTGCTTTTAGTGAGTGGTATTTCCAAAAAACATAAAAGACTTAAGTAGAAAAGATGAGGCCTTACATTTAATGAAGCTCTTTTATTTACTCCTACAGGTAACTGCCCTGGGAAGGCTTACAATTAAAGTACTCAAGTATTAATTGCTTTGGAATTCTTTAAGGACTTTGTAATTTTTCCTAAATGACATACTCTTCAAAAATAAAAAAATATAATCTGTATTAGCTAAATATGTTAAAGAAACGTGTGTTTGGAATAGAGATAATGCTATGTCTGCTATTATAAATTTGGGTTTGTTTCATTGCATTTTAGCACTAATTCTTCAACCAAATCCCTAGAGATGTCCATTTATTTTCCTGACAAATCTATGTTTAGTTAGATACTTAAGTTATAGGCTTGGTCAGGTGGCTCACACCTAATCCCAATAGTCTGGGTGGCCGAGGTGGGCAGATTGCCTGAGCTCACAGGTTCGAGACTAGCCTGAGTAAAAGTGAGACCCCATCTCAAAATAGCTTGACGTTGTGCAGGATGCCTGTAATCCCAGCTATTGGGAGGCTGAAGCAAGAGAAATGGTTGGGCCCAAGAGTATGAGGTTGCTGTGACATATGACGCCATGGCCCTTTGGGAGGGGGGTGACAAAATGAAACTCTGTTGCTAAATAAATAAACAGATACTTAAATTATTTTAGTGTGTGATTAAATCACATATAATGTTTAAGG
>NW_003852456.1:2438703-2441425 GCF_000181295.1 Otolemur garnettii | reverse complement strand
AAAAAAAAAAATCCTCTAATCAAACCCAGGGTGATAGAAAAACCTATGAACCCTGATCATATACTCAGATCTCTTGGCACATAACAAACCTGTCCTAAGTAATAATGTCTCTTCTCCATCCTGTGCTCCAAAGTCAGGCTGAAAGAACTGTAGGAGATACCTGAGCTTGAAAGTCTCCTCTTGTAATTGCAGAAGTCAAATGTGACTCGACTCAGGCCAGGAGGGCTGAAGCTGAGATGTGAGAATTACAGTGTGGTCTAATAAACCACAAGTGGTCCAGGATCATTCCAAAGCTCCAGAGGACCTCCCAACTGGGAAGTCTCTTTCTGGGGCCATATCACCTTGAGATACACATATACACACAAATGTATACATTTTTGAGATATATATGTATATGGACATGTGTACATTTTTGGTGCCCTCTGTGTGTGTGCATGTGTCCCTCTTGTCTTTCCTAAGTTATGCACTTATACTGTCTCTTCCTGCCCTCCCTCCATGCCTCCCTCCCTCCGTCTCTCCTTCCTTCCCTGTCTCTGTGGCCGTATCTATGTACAGTTTCTCTCTATACTCACATATATATCTTGTTATTTTGGTTTTGTTTTTACATTCTACCCTCAAAATGAAAAGGATATTTAATATCATAGGGCAGTCCTTCACTAATATTAACCAAAATAAACACAAGGGAAGGACTTTGAATTTTTTTTTTTTTTTTTTTTTTTTGGCAATTTTTGGCCAGGGCTGGGTTTGAATCCACCACCTCTGGCCACAGGCACCTCCCAGAAGGACTTTGATTTTTAATAACTTAAAAAAAAAATTCTTGGCATCTGCCACTTGCTAGATGTGAAAGACTTGTTTGCAAGTCTCTTAACTTGTCACTGACTGTTTCTTCACTTATAAAATGGACAAGCTAATCCCACTTCATGTGCCCACAGGATTATTTCTAGGGTAAAGATGGATATAAACACATAAAACTGCCTTATGAATTCTAAATTCTTGATGTTGGACACTCATAATATTCACAAAGCAGTTGGCTAAAGTTTGTACTCACCTCAACACTACAACCGAGGAAAATAGGGAGCTAGTTTCCTCAGACTCCCATAAATTCCTTGCTCCCCCAGGCATAGTAAAAACTCTTTCTGCAGAATTTGATTTCATTTGAATTACTGGGGAACAAAGCAATCCGACGATGAGTAATAGTCCAGTCAGGATAGAGCCAAAGATGCGTGCAAAAGAATGAAGTTGGAAGTATTTTGAATCTGAGCAGCTGCTGTCTTGTCCAACCTGAGGCTGACTGACTTTTGGAACGGAGACTTGCTCCCAGGCAGATAAGACTTGAGGCCATGTTTTCAGGATTTTGAAGGTCGCAAGGGGTACTGAGAGAGGAGGTCAAGGAGACTACACAAGCATGAAGGGCAGGTGGAAATCTGACCTGGAAGAAGGTTGTTACCATACCCCAGGCCCCCTCCTGAGCCCGTCCGCCAGGGGAGGTCTGCAAGGTGAGGGCTGCTGTGAGGAGTCAGCAGGGCATGCTGGGAAGGGAGCACGTGGGGCATGCCGGGAAGGCAGCTTACTGAACATGGGGAAGCCAGGGGCCTTTTGAAGAGCTAGTGACCAAGGAGCTATGAATGTGTTTAGTTATCTTGGAGTCCACTTGCTCTTGCAGTGTCCGTTTTAAAGTTGTTCTTATAAGACAGCTTGAAATGTTTGCAGCCAGCAGCTCTTCTCTTGGGAAAGAAATGTGTGCTCGGGTTGGATTTCCCTAGAACCCCACCCTGGTCCAGATGGCCCAGAGGGGAACTTTTGCTGTGGCTTATTCACTGTCCTGGGTGTTAACGATCTCCACATTTACATCCTCATCCTGGCAGTTTAATTCTTCTGTCTGGCCTCTTGACTTTTTCCAATCAATGCTATGGGGAGAAATGTCTCTAAAGTTTTATTTTTCTTCAAAATGAAATGGGTAACATAGATTTTCAAAAGTTTCCAAAATCGTATTTAAGTCTCAGTGTAAGTTTTCCATCTTAGTTCATTTTATGCACTTATTAATTTGGGAGAGGGCCCCAGCTCTACGTGAGTGGATTGTTGATCCGATCCTATTGCATAGAATTCCATCTGACCTTACTGCCATTGGCAAACAAATTGGAACACAGATCCCATGTCATTTTGAACACAGCAAAAGATTTACACACTTTTTTTAGGGGGGCGAGTATGGCTGCGGATGAGATTTTACAATGCTCCAGGATTCTTGGTCTCATTTCACATAGGAGTTTTTCCTAAATGGTAGGTGGAAGTCTAGCCAAACTAAACTCCCAGGCAAAATATTGTTACTCTGGCTCAGTACCTGTAGGCTGAGGGGTTTGAACCTGGCCTGGGCCTGCTAAACAGCAAAGACTACTACAACAAAAAAATAGCAGGGCATGGTGGCGAGTGCCTATAGTCCTAGCTGAGGGGTGCTGAGGGAAGAGAATTGCTTAAGCCCAAGAGTTTGAGGTTGCTATGAGCTGTGACGCCATGACACTCTACTGAGAGCAACATAGTAAAACTCGATGTCTCAAAAAAAAAAAGTTACAGCCATTGGATCCATCTATGCAGATGGGCTAGTGCAATCCAATGAGCTGGCTTCCAAAACCTACTATTTTCTCAAAATTTGATTTTAAATATTTTGTTAATGTATTTCAATATATTTTAAAACATTGTTTTTGCTCTCCCTTTGCACTTAGTGCTT
>NW_003852456.1:2435458-2437260 GCF_000181295.1 Otolemur garnettii | reverse complement strand
ATTTTAAAAATTATACTGTCACTTTAGTTTTTCAGCAAATCAATCTTAGATGTCTGTGCCAATATTTGTACGCTTTTATCTTTCCAGAAGGCTATATGGTATTCCATTGTATGGATGTACCATGATTTCCTTACAAATGGGTTGTGGCCAGTTTCTCCTTACAACTTTATCTTCTTTAATTGTAGGTTTTTTTTTTCTTTTTCTATTACTCCCTCCACACCCTGCCCCCCCCACAACTGGTGTTTTCTAGCCATCCAGGGTCAATGTCTTTTCATTTAGCCTGTTTTCTGTTTTCTGTTTTTGTCCTTTCCTTTAGAATCTTCTCTTTTCATTCTCCAATTCTTTTTCCCCCTTAAGGACAAAGGCCCTCTTGACACAAAATCTCTTCCCTCTGGTACCAACGTGCGCTCCTCACTTTCCATCCCCGGTGGTGAAGAGAAAGAGCGACTGCATGTTCAGTTTCTGATGAGAAACAGGAGGCGGCCGGCAGGAAGCCTTGTCAAGATCTCCCTCCCTCCGAGCACTCCATTCCCACGTGAACAACAATGGGGGCCGACTTCACCCGCCCACCCCACATTGTTCGGGTTGTCCTTTGCCCTTTCTGTCAAAACTCGGCACCCAGGAGACAGCAGAACATGTTCTGAATTCAGCCCCGGGAGCCACCCATCAATATCACTTGACTCTTCTTACCCACGAGTTGTTCTCTTTCTATGCCTGACTTCAAGTGATGCCTAAGTTATTCTTTTCCATGGCCCCTGCTGGGTTGGCCCAGCTAACCCCTGTAGGGTGGGATGCCTGCCTCCATCTCTGAGGCGGAGGGTGACGGGCAGAGGAGAGCGTGGACAAAGGACAAGCTGGGACCCTGGTCTTCTTACTGCGTCCACTGTAGGCTCAGGAGATGAGGAGAAAGTGTATTTTACCACTTTGTGATCTTAGTTATCAAATACCAGGACTATTAACTGTCTCCTTAATTCAGGAAATATTACAAGAATGATAATTTATACAATATTCTGAAAATAAGATTCCAGAGAAACAGTCTATTATTTTATGTGTCTCTTTTGTCTTTTTAGGACATAAATAGGGTGTTCATAAAGTTTGTGTGCAGTTACTATGTTAAGCTATTTTAAATTGTGCATGAACTTTATGTCAACCGTGTATTTTACCTTATTTCCTTTTTTTTTTCTTGAGACAGAGTCTCACTATGTCACCCTCAGTAGAGTGCCATGGTGTCACAGCTCACAGCAACCTCAAACTCTTGGGCTCAAGCGATTCTCTTGCCTCAGCCTCCCAGGTAGCTGTGACTGCAGGCTTCCGCCACAACACCCGGCTATTTGTTGTTGTTTTAGCTGGCCCGGGCGGGTTGGAACCCACCAGCCCCGGTGCATATGGCCGGCCCCCTAACCACTAAGCCACGGGCGCTGAGCTCCTTATTTCCTTTTTAATATCTGCAGCTCATTTGTGGATTTTCCCTGCCATACCTATCTATTCCTCCCTATGAATTAGTTCTTGTTTATGAAGCACAGGCAACATATTTATATTTATCTCTAATGAGAACTTCTTTCTGCAGAGTTTTTTTGGGGGGAGGACATGTTCAGAGAGACGGACGTGGCTTTTGTCATTCTTTAACCCTAATTTGAAAAAACATTGCAGCCCGGCACCTGTGGCTCAAGTGGCTAAGGTGCCAGCCACATACACCTAAGGTGGTGGGTTTGAATCCAGCCCGGCCCACCAAACAACAATGATGGCTGCAACCAAAAAAAATAGCCAAGTGTTGTGGCGGGCGCCTGTGGTCCCAGCTACTT
>NW_003852456.1:2433311-2434300 GCF_000181295.1 Otolemur garnettii | reverse complement strand
TGAGCTGTGATGCCATGGCACTCTACCCAGGGTGACAGCTTGAGGCTCTGTCTCAAAAAAAAAGAGTTTGACTCTGGGAGAAAATCTTCATCTGTCCATATTGGAATCTTCCAATTTCAGTATTTAATCAATGTATTAAAGAGTTGATGCCAGGGTGGTGCCTGTGGCTCAGTGGCTAGGGCACACTGGCCTCATATACCAAGGGTGGTGGGTTCAAAGCTGGCCTCGGCCAAACTGCAAGAACAACAAAAAAAATAGCCAGGCATTGTGGCGAGTGCCTGTAGTCCCAGATACTCAGGAGGCTGGGGCAAGAGAATCGCTTAAGCTCAAGAGTTTGAGGTTGCTGTGAGCTGTGATGCCATAGCACTCTACCAAGAGCCATAAAGTGAGACTTTGTCTCTACAAAAAAAAAAAAAAAAAAAAGAGTTGATGACAAATGTCAGTTATCTTTAATAATCAAACAGTGAATTGTGGTAGTATTAGAACAACTATGGACGTGACATGAACTCTTCGGGATAAAGATGTTTTAATCTTTTTCAGGCTTAAAAATAAGAAACATTTTGAGAGTTTAAACAGGACAAAACATCAGAAAATTTTAGATCTCATCTCCTGTCATAGTTTGTGGTATAAGAAAAGGCTGAGAAATTCTATTTTAACTGGCATGAAATATTTTTTTGCAATTAAAAAAAAAAAGAACCTGGATCTATGTATAAGGCTTCTTTTTTCCTTGGTTGAAAATAGCCCATTTCCAAGCACACATTATTGCCACTTCTCTAATTTACTACTTCCTTCCACAGTGCCTTTTCTTTTCTTCTTTTGAGACAGAGTTTCACTAAATAGCCCTTGGTAGAGTGCCATAGTGTCACAGCTCACAGGAACCTCAAACTCTTGGCCTTAAGTGATTCTCTTGCCTTAGCCTCCCAAGTAGCCGAGACCACAGGTGCCTGACACAGTACCTGACTGTTTTTGTTGTTGTTGTTGTCGTAGTT
>NW_003852456.1:2430785-2432820 GCF_000181295.1 Otolemur garnettii | reverse complement strand
TAAGTGCATAACTTCTAATGGATATTCACAGTCTCTTAACTCATCTCAGTCTGGATTTTCCAATGCAGCATCTGACTGTAATAAAGCAAAGACCAAAGACTCATAAGTCAGTAGGACGGAATAATAAAGCAGTTATCCCATAACGATCCTACTGAGCATTTGATTTTTGCTGTACAAGTGTCCCTGACTTAGGCCATCAAGAGAAGGAAAGGACTTAGTAGAATGTGTGACTAGTTAATTCAGACTGCCAATGTCCCATGCCGGCAGCTTAAGGAAACTAAAGAAATTTCACATGTGCCAAAGAGCAGTCTTTTAAACATTTTAAAAAAGAGTTGAGGATAAATAGTGTTAATCATAACTACATGACTTTAATGAGGAAATATGACATAAATGGTACAAAAAAGTATTGATTACTTTTTAGAAAATTCTAGACCAAGTTTTAGCATTATTAAAATTCAAGGAATTCACTCTCTAATATTCTTTAACAAAAGGATGATCTTATGGAATTCTGGCAGAGTATGTGATAAGCTGAATGGCCTGTTAAACTGGTTAGATTATCTGAAGCTGTTCTGCTTCTGAATTTGTGTTTATGTTGGTCCAGTTTGGCTTGGCCACCTTGGCCCCTCCATAAAGTCACCTACAGAATTAGGAACCAGAGGCATGAACGGCCCTGCCAAAATAAACCCAGACTTAAATTTCCTTCCCCTGACCCCTCCCCTCAGCCTCTCTTCCCCCTACAACACGCCAAAATCTACATTCAATATATCTAAATCAAATGTACACGATTTGATTTATACATGCACAGGACACGCACAGAATATTAATGAACAGCACAAACTTTGAAGTTAGACCTAGTTTACAATCCCAGCTCAGTCACCTCCTAGCTGTATGATCTTGGCTCAGGTGTTTCATTTCTGAGAACTTCACTTTCCTTGTCTGAGTATCTGGATAATGAGGGAAAAATACCTACTTCACAGAGTTGCCATGAGGATTACTTATTTTAACACAGTGCCTATAATGTAGCAGCCAAAAGATGTACCCAGTATTATTACTATTCAGTTGCCTTAGTGATCTTTATATATCTGCTATGTCTAGAAAAAAATAGAATAGGAGGTAGAATTGATACCTAATCCTTGGGAAGCATCTACCCTTCTTACCAAAGAACTTTGTTGATAATGACATGAGGGAAACTGGGTAATAGTACTATTAATAGCACATTATTTCCTTTTAGCAGGAAGGCTTTGTAAGTGGGTACTTGCCTGAAGTTCATCAGTTGCCTGTTGGATAACATTTGTAGAATTTGGGGGTGGCAACAAAATAGCTATAGAAATAATTGAATTATGTCTTATTGGCTCGGTGCCTGTGGCTCAAGCGGCTAAGGCGCCAGCCACATACACCTGAGCTGGCAGGTTCAAATCCAGCCCGGGCCTGCCAAACAATAATGACGGCTACAACCAAAAAATAACCAGGCATTGTGGCAGGCGCCTGTAATCCCAGCTACTTGGGAGACAGAGTTGGAGGTTGCTGTGAGCTGTGATACCACAACACTCTACCCAGGGCAATAGCTTGAGGCTCTATCTCCAAAAAAAATAAATAAATAAAATAATAATAAAATAAATAAAAATGTCTTGTTCAGTTGTACCAAAATTATGCCTGCTCTTCAAGAGATACCATTAAGAAATGAAAAAGCAAGCCACAAATACACATCTGAAAAATGACATATCCAGAATATATAAAGAGCTTCTACAAAACAAAAATAAGAAAAACAATCCAATTAAAAATGTGCAGAAGCACTCTGGAAGACTAAGGCAGGTGGATCACCCTGAGCTTAAGAGTTCAAGACCAGCCTGAGCAAGAACCAGACCCCATCTCTACTAAAAATAGGAGAACTAGCCAGGTATTGTAGCTGGAACCTATAGTCCCAGCTACTCAGGAGGCCAAGGCAAAAGGACAGCTTGAATCCAAGGTTTCTGTGAACTATGATGCCACAGCACTCTATCCAGGGAAACACTGAGACTCTGTCTCAAAAAAAAAA
>NW_003852456.1:2428164-2430558 GCF_000181295.1 Otolemur garnettii | reverse complement strand
AAAAAAAAAAAAAAAAAAAAGAAAGAAAGAAAAAAAAGAAAGAAAGAAAGAAAAGAAAAAGAAATGAGCATAAGATTTCATCAGATTCACAAAAGAAGATGTATAATTGCCAGTAAACTCATGAAAAGATGTTCAACATCCTAAATCATCAGGAATGCAAATTAAAACCACAATGAGAAAAATAAAATAAAACCACAAAGAGTAATTAATATACACCCATCCAAATGGCTAAAATTAGAAAGACTGACAACCCGTGTTAGGCTGTGAAGCAATAGGATTCTCACACATTGCCAGTGGGAACGTACATTTTAGTTGGAAGCAGTCTGGCCGCAGCAGGTGGTGTTTAGGGTGGGGCTGACCACTTCAGAAAGACCAACAAAGCGAGGCAGGGTGAAGGTCTTGGATCACGTGGTATCAGCTTGCCCAGAGGGCTCAAAAGTAGAGACAGAGATCAATCATGCAGGGAATCAATCACACTTACATAAAGGAGCCCCAATAAAAATTTGGAAAATCACCTGTAATTCCAACACTCTGAGAGGCCGAGGCAGGCAGATTGCTTGAGTTCAGGAGTTGGTGATTAGCCTGTATGTGTGTGTGGTGTGTGTGTGTGAATATATGTGTGTCCAATAGGCAATTTCTCAGGCCATCATAGTGTTTTGTATTTCAAATATTAAAGGTATAAGTAGTTCTTTATGAATTTAGAAAAAATATGAAAGAATGGGTATCAACCAATGAACACATGTTATCTAGGCCAAATGGGATGAGAGAAGCAAAAAAGGGACTATTCTCTCTGTAGGTATTTAAACAGTACAATTGCAGGTCATTTTTATTTTTTCTGTGTTTTTTGGGATTTTTCAAATTAAGGAAAGAATATACTGGGAAACTTTGGAAATTTCTCCTTTCGCTGCTGGGTAAGAAAACTGTATCCACACAGAGAGGGGGATGTTCTCTGAAGATTTCAGCAAATTTAATTCTCTCTACAGATTTAGTTCTCTCCACAGTCAGTTGGGTTATTCTTTCCTTTCTTTTCATTTTCTTTTTTTTCCCACAAACACTTACAGAGCACTTGGTAGGTTTCCAGCTTTCAGCTGTGCTGATTTGGGAACACAGCAGTTTAGCATTAACTCTGCCCTCTACCTACCAGATGCCAGCACCCTGTCCCCGGTTAGGACCACCAAAAATGTCTCCAAACGTTGCCAGGCATCCTCGGTGGGGCAAAATCTCCCCCAGCAGAGAAACCACTGTTATAAGAAAACCAATTTCTAATATACAACTATTGTGTACTGTAATAATTAAAAATTGAAAAGGAAACTTTGTTCTAACCAAAAAATAGCAGTCAAATCACAAGTACTCATTTAATTCATATTTTAATAATAAACTCCAAAATTAATAATTCTTATTAGTCTAAGAACAGTGATTAATTGTAAGTTGCTTAAATGAAACTTAGTATGTGTCCAACCAGGTGCTTGGTTTCAATTTAAGGTACATGCAATGATCCACAACTATCACAGATTCAAAATCAACCGACAATTCAATAAAGGTGTATTAACAAATCTCAATATGCAGACAATTCTGAAGAATCCTGGAGTTAGCTCTTACCTGCTTTCTAAACAAAGAATATATATATATGTAAATATATACGCATTCTTTCCCCAAATTAATTGGCCCACCTTTTGTTAAAATTAACATGCTTTATCCCCTGTTCTCTTCTCTTCCTTCTCAGGGGCCTTTCTCTTACTTCACACACACACAAAAATAATAATAAAAATAAAAAAATAAAGGCTTACCTCGTCCTCATCCAGACTCTTATTGTGTGGCACATTGCCTGGGAGTTTAAAAATCCTGGGCCCACTAACAGAGATACGATCAAAGCTTCTAAGTGCCCCCCCATCTATCTCAGCAAGAGATACCTTTCCAATTAATTTCACTTTTTGTTGTAACTGTTTATCAAAAGCAGTAAAATATTTATGATGTTGGATCAACTGTATATTAGTAAAAATTTGACACACAACTTACGGTCACAAGAAATAAAAAATATTTAATATCATCTATAAACATGTCTTGTTGCAAAGAAGTATAATACAATACTGTGGGGCGGCACCTGTGGCTCACAGGAGTAGGGCGCCGGCCCCATATGCTGGAGGTGGTGGGTTCAAACCCAGCCGCGGCCAAAAACTGCAAAAATAAATAAATAAATAAAGGGCAGCGCCTGTGGCTCAATGGGCAGGGCGCTGGCCTCATATACCAAGGTGGCAGGTTCGTACCTGGCCCTGGCCAAACTGCAACAGAAAATAGCTGGGCGTTGTGGTGGGTGCCTGTAGTCCCAGCTACTCGGGAGGCTGAGGCAAGAAAATCGCCTAAGCCCAAGAGCTGGAGTTTGCTGTGAGCTGTGAC
>NW_003852456.1:2419900-2427882 GCF_000181295.1 Otolemur garnettii | reverse complement strand
TTGTTTGGCAGGCCCAGGGTGGATTTGAACCCACCAGCTCTGGTGTATGTGGCTGGCACTTTAGCCACTTGAGCCACAGATGCCGAGCCTTTTTTTTTTTTTTTTTTTGAGACAGAGTCTCAAATTGTCGCCCCAGGTAAAGTGCTGTTGCGTCATAGCTCACAGCAACCTCCAATTTCTGCTCAAGCGATCCTCTTGCCTCAGTTTTTCTATTTTTAGTAGAGACGGGTCTCGCTTTTTTGCTCAGACTGGTCTTGAACTCAAGCTATCCACTCGCCTCGGCCTCCCACAGTGCTAGGATTACAGGTGTGAGCTACCGCACCCAGCCAATCACAGCTTTTTAAGCATAAAATATTTTATATTACTAGAAGATTCCGTATAAGAAGTAAAATGGAAAATAATATTTCGAGGATAAAAATGCGTGATATAAAATATCCAACTGTATGTGGTAGCTCATACCCGTTATCCCAGCACTTTGGGAGGCTGAGGCTGCAGGATTCAACCTAAAACCAAGGACACTCTGCCACCTAGTGGCTGAGAGATTTTCGTGGTCACTGGACAGAAATCGAGCGTTCGCCTGCTCAGACCATGCTTGACGATGAACTGGTTCATAAAATATAGAATCAGAGATGGATTATTTGATTATGAGACAAACAGATACAGAAAATAAAACTTTTAATTTTATATATTATATATATAGTATCTGTATTTTATATAGATACAGAAAATAAAAGGTTAGTTCTTAATATTATCATTGAAAATTCAGGAAATTGTCACTGGTAATTTTTTTCTGGGTAATACCTCAAATCTCTAACCTAAAATAAACTAATTTCAGAAATCCTTAAAATAATAGTCCATACAGTTTTCTTTTCTAAACTTAAGTAAAACAACTTTTCCCTACTGTTATCAATTTTTTTTTCTCCACTACTGTGCACTATGGAAAAGTGAAATCAAGGATTGCATTTAGTACTTTATTGAAAAATAGCATATATGTAAAATTCTTATTACCTGCTTTCTATGGCCATTCAAAATTATTATTAAATAATTATGGCAGTGCCCACCACATACACAGAGGCTGGCAGGTTTGAACCCAGCCCAGGCCTGCTAAACAACAATGACAAGTGCAACAACAACAACAAAAAATAGCCGGGCACTGTGGCAGGCTCCTGTGGTCCCAGGTCCTTGGGAGGCTAAGGCAAGAGAATTGCTTAAGCCCAAGAGTTTGAAGTTGCTGTGAGGTGTGACGCCACAGCACTCTACCCAGGGCAGCTTGAGACTGTCTCAAAAAAAAAAAAAAAAAAAATATATATATATATGTATATGTTTTCTTTTAATTTGTCGATATTTCTTTTATTTTTTTTTCCAGTGGTAAGATAGGACTTTTTTTTTTCTTTTTTCTTTTTTTTGAGACAGAGCCTCAAGCTGTCGCCCTGGGTAGAGTGCTGTGGCATCACAGCTCACAGCAACCTCCAACTCCTGGGCTTAAGTGATTCTCCTGCCTCCGCCTCCCAAGGAGCTGAGACTACAGGTGCCTGCCACAACGCCTGGCTTTTTTTTTTCATTGCAGCCATCATTGTTGTTTGGCAGGCCCAGGCTGGATTCAAACCCGCCAGCTCAGGCGTATGTGGCTGGCGCCTTAGCCACTTGAGCCACAGATGCCTAGCTAAGATAGGACTTTTATTAAAAGTTAGAAAGGAATACAGAAGAAGTAAAAAGCACCAGAGCTCTGGAAGAGCTTCTGAAGAACTCACTCGGGAGTCTCCACGTGGGCTCTTTTATCTAGGAATCTTAAGTCAATATTTCTTTTAAAAAATAATCAAACATAAAGAAATATAGAACTCATCATGGTAAATCCAGTAGCTATAGTTTCTTTCCTTTTTTCTGAGACAGAAAAAAGAAGCCACTACACTGGCTAATTCTTCTATTTTTAGTAGAGATGGGGGTCTTGCTCTTGCTCAGGCTGGTCGCTAACTCCTGAGCTCATGTGATCCACCTGCCTTGGCCTCCCAGAGTGCTGGGATTACAGGTGTGGGTAACTGCCCTCTCCATCACTTTAATAGAAGTGCCAAGTAAAGTATATTTCTATCATCTCTTTGTCCAAAATACATTTACAATTTAATAAATATTGTGAATAAGGGATAGTTTTGCACTTTCCTTGAGAGGAGAAATTAACATAGAAACAAACATAAAAACATTCAGAAAAAGAAGATTCATCTTTATTAAATGCTTACTTGAAAGTGGTTAAGGCAACATTGGCCCCATGAAAGACCCCAACCCTCCATACCTAACCTTAGCAATAGAGGTCTGCAGGGTGTCCCTGAACAGATGGATAAAGAGCATTGCCCAGAGGCCAGAGAGCCAGGGGACCGCAGGTTATTGGCTGAGGGCCACATAGGTGTCTCCCTCTTCTCTGCTCATGGAAAGGAGCAGGGTGGAAGTAGGCTGCATATCCTCTGAGGGGGACATCGAAACTATCAGACAGGCTAGGGCTTAAATAAGATTGGTCAGTGAGTTAATTTTTTTTTTTTTGCTACTAGCCTGTGGATCAGGGTGGTGAAGTGGCATGAGGGTCAGGTAGAAGAGAGACTGGGTTTGTCATAGACTAGATAGCAGGCAATTTATCACCATATTTGAACCGTGAGAGAAACTTACAACCTTGCTTGCCACAATTTTTCATAAAAATACCTATGAAAGTGTCGTAGCCAAGCCTGGGGGAGGGGAATTGGTCTGGAGCAGGGGTGCGCTTACTTCCTTTGCCTCCGTCTGCAGTCTGAACAGCTCATCATAAGGATCGCTCTCTTTCTCTCTCTCTCCCCCCTTCTCTTCCCTTCCCTTCCCTTCGCTTCCTTTAAATTTTTTGAGGCAAGAGTCTCACTCTGTCACCCTGGGAAGAGTGCTATAGCATCATAGCTCACAGCATCATCAAATTCCTGGGCTCAATCGATCCTCCTGCCTCAGCCTCCCGAGTAGCTGGGACTATAGGTGCCCACCACCACATCCAGCTAATTTTTCTATTTTCAGTAGAAAGAGGGTCTCATTGTTGCTCAGGCTGGTCTGGAACTCCTGAGCTCAAAGGATCCTCCCGCTTCCCAGAGTGCTGGGATTACAGGCATGAGCCCACGGGTCACTTGGTCTCTTGAAAAATTTTAAACATCATTAATTAAATTATTTTAGAAAACAGTTCAAATTACATTAAGTATATTCTCTTTTTTACTCTTCTTTTATTTATTTATTTATTTGAGACAGAGTCTTAAGCTGTTGCCCTGGGTACAGTACCTTGGCGTCACAGCTCACAGCAACCTCCAAGTGTTGGGTATAAGCAATTCTCTTACCTCAGCCTCCCAAGTAGCTGGAACTATAGGCACCTGCCACAATGCCTGGCTATTTTTTGTTGCAGTTGTCATTGTTGTTTAGCTGGCCGGGTTCGAACCTGCCAACTTCGGTGTATGTGGCTGGTGCCATAACCACTCTGCTATGCACAATGAGCCACACTCTTCTTTTTTTCTTTTGAGACACAGTATCATTATGTCACCCTTGGTAGAGTGCCCTGGTGTCATAGCTCACAGCAACCTCAGATTCTTGGGCTCAAGTGGGCTTAGCCTCCCAAGTAGCTGGGACTACAGGCGCCTGCCACAATGCCCAGCTATTTTTCGAGAGGAGGTCTTGCTCTGGCTCAGGCTGGTCTGGAATCTATGAGCTCAGGCAATCCACCACTTCAGTGTCTCAAGTGCTTGGACTACAGGCATGAGCCACTGTGCCGGACCTTTTTACTCTTTTTTTTTTTTAAATCAACATCATGTAAGTGTGCTGGAGAAGTTCAACTATAGGTTCAAGTGTGCCAATGAGATTTAAAAGAGGTTGAAAAACACTGGTGTAATTGATTAATGAAGTTCAAGGAAATACAATTTTATAATTTTTTCATGGTTAATTTTATGATGTTTTTATTTTTGTATAAAATCTGGTTTTGGGCTCGGCGCCTATAGCTCAACTGACTAAGGCGCCAGCCACGTACACCTAAGGTGGCGGGTTTTAATCCCCAGCCGGCCCGCCAAACAACAATGACGGCTGCAACCAAAAAATGTCCAGGCATTGTGGCGGGCGCCTGTGGTCCCAGCTACTTGGGAGGTGGAGGCAGGAGACTCGCTTGAGCCCAGGACTTGGAGGTTGCTGTGAGCTGTAATGCCACGGCACTCTACCCAGGGGGACAGCTTGAGGCTCTGTCTCAAAAAAAAAAAAAAAATCTGGTTTTGATTTTTTAAATAAACTCTATTTTTGAGACGGAGTCTCAGTTTGTCATCCTTGGTAGAGTGCTGTGGTGGCAAACTCTTGGGCTTAAGAAACCCTCCTGCCTCAGCCTCTTGGCTAGCCGGGACCATGGCTGCCAGCCATAATGCCTGGCTATTATTCTATTTTTAGTAGAGAAGTGGTCTCCCTCTTTCTCAGGCTGGTCTCAAACTCCTGAGCTCAGGCAATCCGTCTTAGCCTCCCAGAGTGCTGAGGTCATCAGCCCTTAAATAAACTCTTAAAAAATGCTACAACCATACAATGAAACAATATACAGTTAAAAACCAATATCATGCTTACTGAGGAAGTATTAGAAATATTACAATTAAAGCCATGGTAATGAACATAGGCTATCAGTTATCTTCACTATTACTTAAAGTCATTCTGGTGTTCTAGTGATACTGGCCAAGGCAATTACACAAAAGATAAAAGCAAGGGACACAGTAATTATAAAGAAGTAAAATGGTCACAATTTATAGGTGATTTGAATTCTGACCTGGAAAACTCAAAGGAATTAATGTAGCCATAATGCCAGATTTCTTCAAGATGATTCAACCTAAATGTTTAAAAAAAAAATAGTCTTTCTATATACAAACAGTCTTGAGAAAGAAAAAAAGAAATGAGGCCATTTAAAAACAGAACCAAAAAAGAAAATATCTATAAAGAAAGGTAACAAAGACACACAATTTTCTTGGAAAGAAATATTAAATATTATTGAAGTATAAATTACCTTTGAAATAGTCTTATAGTTTAATGTAATGTTAATTAGAAATAGTTTTCATGGCTGGGAGCAGCGGCTCATGCCTGTAATCCCAGCACCCTGGGAAACCGAGGAGGATGGCTTACCTGAAACCCATCTCTACTAAAAATAGAAAAAACTAGCTGGGCATTGTGGATGTGAGCTATGAGTTGCTGTGAGCTATGATGCCATAGTACTCTAGCCTGGGTGACAGAGACTCTGTCTCCAAAAAAAAAGTATTTTTTAGGAAAGCATTTCCTCTGTCAACAAGACTATGTCTTTCTGATCACTCATAATTTAGAGAGCAAAACAAAACAAAAACTTTACTGTTTTAAACTAACTGCTTGTCTGTCATTTCCTTTGTTAAACTGATTTAAAAAAAATTCAGTATCTTAGTTTGGAATTTTGCTTCTGTATTTCCATCTTGCTCCAATTAAAACCTCCAGTTAGACAAACTGTCGCTCACTTTACAAATAATTCTCCTTGGAAGGTAAGGGTGGCTCTAAAGCCAGCCTCCATGACAGCTCTGCCACTTATTAGCTGTGACCTTGAACAGGTTAATTAAACTCGCTATCTCTTAGTTTTCTCAACTATAAAATGTGAATAATGACAGTATCTGTTTCAAAGTGTGAGGTGTAAATGGGAAAAGGTTTGTGGTAAGCATAGTATTTAGCAAACATTGGAACTCAAGAA
This sequence comes from Otolemur garnettii, assembly GCF_000181295.1. Lineage (NCBI taxonomy): Eukaryota > Metazoa > Chordata > Mammalia > Primates > Galagidae > Otolemur > Otolemur garnettii. The sequence goes on along the minus strand of NW_003852456.1, from coordinate 2,422,166 downwards.
ACTAGCTGCTATCATTAGGACAGCTACAGGTATTATTATTATTTTTTTTTTTTTAGGTATTATTATTATTATCATCATTATTCAGGTCACCACCCCATCACTCATAGTCACTCCAGGGTAGGGCTGAGAGAGGAGAAAACTCCCTTACAACTTGCCTGCTGAGTTCGTTCTGCTGTCAGCACTTTGACCCTCAGAGGGATTTTTTCACTTTTGTTGCCATGCTGAGTGATTGTGGATGTTTTCTTGAATGCCTCATCTAAATATCTCACTTCTCTCCCAAGAGTTGGGACTTAGTGTATTTAAATTCTATTGTGCCCTGGTAAATGCAAGTTGGAATCTTTCTTTTTCAGTTTAATCTTGTTTTACAGGATCATTGTTTTCAGTTAAAATGAACTATTTTGTAATAAGGACAATTGTTTCCAATTTTAATTATTCGTAATGACAAACAGACAACACATAATCTGCTCCCCATGTTTAGGGCATGGGAGCCTTCCCTGTAGCCCAAAAACCAAAGAGGAAAATGTCTTTTTACGAAGACTAGGGTTAGGTGCGTCTCAATGACTTCTGTGTCCTCAGACCGAGAACATGGTATAGATGCATGTCAAATGAAGGAGTGATGGGTTGATAAGATTTTATTTCATTAATGCAGAAAGCTGATCAGTTTTGATTTTCAAGAGTTTAGTTAAATTTAATCTTAATTGTTCTATGATTTAATTTTTAAGTTTTAATGATGCATAATTGGCATACAATCTGCACATCGAAAACGTACAATTTATTGGGACATGTACCCATAAAACTATCACCATAATCAGTAGAGTGAATATATCCATCACCCCCCAAAATTTCCTCATACCCTTTGACGATCTCTCCCTCGTGTTTTTCCCTCATCTCAATTTCCCAGACAACCAGTGATTTGTTTTTTGTCACAATTTGTTTGAATTAAATGAGTTTCAATTTTCTGAAATGTTAAGCCTACCATGGTCAATCACACCTGTAATCCCAGCACTCTGGGAGGCTGAAGCAAGTGGATTGCTTGGGCTCAGAAGTTCGAGACCAGTCCAAGCAAAGCAAGTCCCCTTTTCTAAGAAAAAAAAAGCCAGGTGTTGTGGTGGCACTTAAAGTCTCAGTACGCAGGAGGCTGAAGCAAGAGGATCACTTGAGCCCAAGAGTTGGAGGTTGCTGTGAGCTAAATGCCACAACGCTCTACTGAAGGGGAATGAGTGAGACTCTGTCTCAAAAAATAATAAATAAAGAGTCTCAATTTTCTGAAATTTTATATAAATGAAATTATACAGTGTGTATTTTTTTGCTGGCTTCTCTCATTCAGCATAATTATTTTGAGATTCATTTGTATGATGGTTTTTGTATGAATTGAGACTTTGTTCTTTTTCCACCTCTCTAATCCTTGGGAAAATGTAAATCAAAGCTACGGTGAGGTACCGTTCCCCACTCATTAGGATGACCGCTATCATAAAAATCAAAAAACAAAACCAGAAAGGAGCAAGGGTTGGTGAAGACATGGAGAAATTAGAACCTTGGGTGCTATTGGTGGGGATGTAAAATGGGGAAGCCATTGTGGAAAACAGTATGGTGGTTTCTCAAAAAGTGAACATGGAATTACTGTATGACACACCAGCTCCACTTGTATACCGGGAAGAACTGAAAGCCAGGTCTCCATGACCTTGGCAACCATGTCCACAGAAGGATTATTCACAATAGCCAAGAGGTGTAAGCAACCCAAATGTTCATCAATGGTGAACAGATAAACACAATGTAGCACACACACACGCACAATAGAATAGTAGTCTCCAAACTTTTTGGCACCAGAGCCTAGTTTCATGGAAGATAATTTTTCCCCTATGGAGGGTAGGAGGGAGGAGGGAAGGTGAAGGAGGAGATTAGATTCCTGCAACCCACCCGGATCCCTCACACGCACATTTTACAGGAGGGTTTCCACCCCTTTGAGAATCTAAAGCTGCTGCTGCTATGACAGGAAGCAAGGCCCAGACGGTGAGGTCGTCTTAAAAGTAGGGAAGGTTGGTTTTTTTCTTAATTTTGTTTGCTGCTGACAGGTCTTGGATAAAAATTAGAGACCAAGAACACTACTTTGAGAATAGCTATGTGCGACCACCCTCTAGTGGCCGTGTCAAATAATGTTTTGAGATTCAAATTTTTTTCCAGAGCTGTTTTTCCACAGCAAGCTAGACTTACATGACAGCTGCGTTAATTACTTACTAATTTGACCTTAGTGTTATCACTGAACTCT
>NW_003852456.1:2388340-2419658 GCF_000181295.1 Otolemur garnettii | reverse complement strand
GCCCGGGTATTTCTTGGTTGCAGCCGTCATTGTTTGGCGGGACCGGGCTGGATTCGAACCCTCCACCTCAGGTGTATGTGGCTGGTGCCTTAGCCACTTGAGCCACAGTTGCTGAGCCACCAAATTAATTAATAATTGTAACAGTTATGGTGTCATTAGCCATATGCCATGTAATCCAGAAACGCATAGTAATTGTCATGAGATAGGGAAGGAAATAAGCAACGGAAATGATGAATTTCAAAGATATGCAGAAAGACAACAAATAGGAAGCATAAAATAAGATGGCAGAAATAAAATTTGAAAATATGTACAGTCATTCTGTTGTGACTTCCTTTGAATCTACAACAATTTCAAAATAAAAGTTTAAAAACATAACTAGTTGGCCAGGCACAGTGGCTCATGCCTGTGATCCCAGAACTCTAGGAGGTGGGTGGATTGCTTGAGCTCAGGAGTTTGAGACCAGCCTGAGCAAGAGTGAGACCCCATCTCTACTAATAATAGAAAGACTAGCTGGCTGTGGTGGTGGGTGCCTTAGTCCCAGCTGCTCAGGAGGCTAAGGCAAGAAGATGGCTTGAGCCCAAGACTTTTAAGGTTGCTGTGAGCTACAATGACACCAGGCACTCCACCCATGGCATGGAGTGAGATTGTCTTAAAAAAACCAAAACAAAACAAAAATAGATATGTGGGGGGGGATCATGAGAAATAGACATGAATCCAAAATCTTTAATTAGAATAACAAGAGTATCAACTTAGAACTTTTTTTAAAAAGGAAAATGAAAACAGAGAAATTTACAGGAGACATACCCATGTACTTAAACACAGAAAGGTTGAAAGTAAAGAGATAAAAACAGAGAATCTGTGCAAATACAAACCAAAGGAAAACTGGTCCCGCTATTAATATGGAATGGGAGAGACTTTGAGACAAGAAGCATTACTACAAATAAAAGGGCCATAACCTGGCTCAGTTCCCATAGCACAGTGGTTATGGCGCCGGCCACATGCACCGAGGGTGGCGGGTTCAAACCTGGCCTAGGCCAGCTAAAACAACAATGACAACTGCAACAAAAAAAATAGCCAGGCATTGTGGTGGTGCCTGTAGTCCCAGCTACTCCAGAGGCTGAGGCAAGACAATCACTTCAGCCCAAGAGTTTGAGATTGTTGTGAGCTTCGATGATACCACAGCCCTCTGCCCAGGGTGACAGAGTGAGACTCAGTCTCAAAAAAAGAAAGGAAGAAAAGAAAAGAAAGAAAGAAACACTTACCAACCAACTATTATTTTTAAGGCATCATGGAGTTAATACATTAAAAGATTAAGTTGTTTTTATTTCATTTAGCCATGAATGCATGAGGTGGAGTTTCATAAAGGAATATAGATAAAACTATCCTGAGGTGTCCCCCTCCCCCAAATTTTCTCTCCTGCAGCTAAATCTGAGTCTCCTTCTTAAAGAAATGTGCTTGATATGGGCGGTGCCTGTGCCTCAATGGGTAGGGCGCTGGCCCCATATACCAAGGGTGGCGGATTCAAACCTGGCCCTGGCCAAACTGCAACAAAAAAGTAGCTGGGCGTTCTGGCGGGTGCCTGTAGTCCCAGCTACTTGGGAGGCTGAAGGAAGAGAATTGCCTAAGCCCAAGAGCTGGAGGTTGCTGTGAGCTGTGACGCTACAGCACTCTACTAAGAGCAACAAAGTGAGACTCTGTCTCTACAAAAAAAAAAAAAAAAGGAAGAAATGTGCTTGATGGAACAAGGAATAGCAAAGAATTTTCGAAATTCTGATGTTTGTAGTACAGTGTTTTTTAAAAATAAGAAACTACTATAGCAAGTACAAATATTGGTCCACAAACTCAGCTGTGCAAGGCAACTTGATTTCTGGTAAGAGACTCCACTCTGTCCGGTGGTGGAAATAATCTGGGACTCGTCTTCTCTCTGCTGCTTTCCCACAGGTGACATCTAATTCAGGGGTTTCTGTGACATTGAAGATGGCTGAGGAAGGGGCGTGCAGTCTGGATCTTCTATGCATGCCTGTGTCTGCCACTGCTCCCTTGTGCCTTTCTGGCTGTCAGTCATTACCTCAGCAAGGTCACTTCTGCACTTTGCTCAGTCACGACCATAAGGCTCTTCCAGCCAGGCTTGCTCTCAGCTAGCATTGGCGTCCTTGGATATGAAATGCTACTCTGTGGCTCCTGAACCACGCTGGGGCAGGAGCAACTCAATGGCGCCCTCTGGGGTCCGTCACACCAGCAGGCTAACCCTATTGCCCTTGGATTAACTCTATCCGGCTGCCTCTGACAAGTGTCCTAGTAGACAGCCAGCTCTGTGCCCCGGACGCCTTGCTACTTTGTGGGCCTGTCGTTCTCGGGAGTCCCTGTTAACATCTCATTCCCGGCTTTCTCTCTATGTTTCTTCCCTTCTCTGTACATTTAGAAAAGCTGAGTTTTCTTCTTTTTAAGAGTCTCATTCTGTGTCCTGGGTTGAGTGCTGGTGGCATCATTGCTCACAGCAACCTCAAATTCCTGAGTTCAAGTGATCCTACTCAGCAAATTTTTCTGTTTTTAGTAGAGACAGGGTCTATCACTCTTGGCCAGGCTAAACTTGCTCAAACTCCATAACTGGAGTGATTTTCCCACCTTGGCCTCCCAGAGTGCTGGGGTTACAGGTGTGAGCCACTATGCACAGCCTAGAAAAACTTTATGTAATCTCTAAAAGAATGGGTGCCAGGAGACTGCTTTTCTTTCTCTCAGGTATTCTACTAAATCTATTGTTTATATTTAAGTTTTTCTCTGCTTTTGGAAATCCTAATGCCAGGAATAGACTCTTTAATTTTCTCTGCATTATAAGTGTTTTCTTTTTCCTGTGGTAGTCTAGGTCATTGTCTGAGGAAGAGTTAAAGGTATATGAACACATACAAGAAAAAAAGCCCTCACACGGGCCTGGTGCCCGTAGCATAGTGGTTACGGCACCAGCCACATACACCGAGGCTGGCGGGTTTGAACCCAGCCTGGGCCAGCTAAGCAACAATGACAACTGCAACAGAAAAATAGCTGGGTGTTGTGGCAGGCACCTGTAGTCCCAGCTACTTGGGAGGCTGAGGCAAGAGAATCACTGCAGCCCAAGAGTTTGAGGTTGCTGTGAGCTGTGATGCCAGGGCACTCTACCAAGAGCAACATAATGAGATGAGACTCTGTCACACACACAAAAAAGTCCTCACACATTAAAATAGTATAGTAAAATATTGTTCTTCAACAGTACAGATAATTTTAAAAATGATTTCTCTAATACCGTTTGTTAAATGTTTATTTTTATAACAGGAATAAAGCAAGGTATTATTATTATTTTAAAACAGAGTTGCTCTGGGTAGAGTGCAATGGCATCTTAGCTCACAGCCTGGCTTAGAGTGTGTAACAAACTCTTGGGCTTGAGCAATTCTCCTGCCTCAGCCTCCTGAGTAGCTGGGACTACAGGTGCCTGCAACAATGCCAGGCTTTTTTTTCTTTCTATTTTTAGTAAAAGGCAAAAGATTCATGCGATCCGAAGAGAAACCAGATTTTTTTTTTTCTATTTTTAGTAGAGATGGGTCTCATCTTAGTCAAGCTGATCTGGAACTTGTGGGCTCAAGGATGCTCCTGCCTCAGCCTCTCAGAGTGCTGGGGTTACAAGTGTGAGCCATTAGGCCCTGACAAAGCAAGTGTTTTAAAAAATGCTTGACAGGATGTACAAAATACTAGGAAGACAGTTAGAAATGCACTTAGAAAATCAATCAGGTCAACTCCAGGTGAATAATGGCTTTATTCACAGAGACTGCACATCAGTGGAACCAGACGCTGATACTGAAGGTGGCTGCTTATAGCTAGAAGGTATTGTCGCATATCCATAAAAATTAACTTAATTCCATTGTACAATACTAAATACGCTTTTTTGGTGACTAGCGCAAAGTAAGGAGAGGTGATAAGATCAGGAGTGGGAGAAGGGGGCTTATAATTCTGTCTTTAGGAAGTGTGGGGTCTGCCTGTGTTCACTGGGGAGGAGGCTGCAGGGGTACCCAGGCTTCCCTGCTTCTAGCAACCAATGTGTCAGCCTGACTCAGTTTCTCCAGGAAGCAGAGGGCCTTCTGGAGGGAGTCTTTCTGTCTTTTCTACAATTCAGGAGCTCCTCTGCCACCCCCAACCAACCAACTCCTCCTTTATAATTAATAAGGCCCCAAGTCCTTCTAATAAAAAATTTTGTTTTGTAAGCATTCATAAAACATTAAAAATACACACTCCAACTGAGGTAGCACATTAAGCGATTCACCTGGAAATGTAGATCCTTGTCACATTGCACTGGGCACCAGTGTACCTGTTTCTGTCACGTGACCTTCTCCAGGGCAGCAGACTTAACTTTCTGAGCTTTGTGCTTCTGGACAAAGAGGGTCCGGCCACTTGTCACTGTCAGCCAATATGCAGAGACAGGGATAGTCCTCCAAGACTATTCTGTTTTTCCATTTCCAAAATTACAGTTTTATATATAAAAGTTCAAAGTAAAGACCACCCTTATTTTAAATAATAAGCAACATAACTCAGTGGCCTATTATAACATTCCAATTCAAAAGTTAATCTCCTAAATCAATCCACCTAAATTACTCAACATGGGCATCTTTTGGGTGGGAACTAAATTTACAAAACAATAAGAAGGGGAGCTGACGGTAAAGGTCACTTGGGACCAAAACTCACCAGACCAGCTGTGTCATGTTGGCCCCAGCCTGCTGACTCCAGCTTATTCGCACTACTCATGCTTTCACTTGTACTCCCAGTGCCTTACAGTGTGGGGTCTACAGTGGGCACTCAATAATGCTTGTGGAGAGATGAACAGAAAACAATGAATGAATAAATTCATTGGGTAAATAGTTCGGATCATTTCAGTTTTGATGGAAAAGAGGAAGAGGAAAGTGGATACTCAAAAGGACTGACCACTGGCTGGGTACGGTGGCTCACACCTGTATTCCCAGTAGTCTGGGAGGCAGAGGTGGGAGGATTGCTTGAGCTCAGGAGTTGGAGAACAGGCTGAGCAAGAGTGAGACCCCCATCTCTACTAAAAATAGAAAAACTAGCCTGGTGTGATGGTGGGCATCTGTAGTTCCAGCTACTCAGGAGACCGAAACAGAAGGATCACTTGAGCCCCGGTGTTTGAGGTTGCTGTTGAGAAAGGATACCCGAAGAAAGTAAGGTCTGAAAGAACAAATGCTTCTTACAGGAGCCCAAGGATACTCCTGCAAAGTCCTCCCCATGGTGACTCGGCTCTTAGGACTTTATAGAAACTTAACTTCCTAGGACCTTGAAGCCAACACTGGCTTCTACTTCTGTAAAAGCCCAAGCCCACCTTCTCCAGCTTGAACTGACCAATGAGAAGGGTACCTGTGGACACAGAGCCTATAAAAGGAAAAAGACTTGAACTTGAGTCTGCTGTGGCTCTGCCCTGGCTGAAATAAAGCCCTTCCTTTTTTAAAATATGGGTTTTCAGGTGTTTCTTTTTCTCCATTGGTCCTTGTTTTCCTTCACACTGTGAGCTAGGCTGAGGCCCCAGCACTCTAGCCTGGGCAACAGAGTGAGACTCTGTCTCAAAAATAAATAAGTGAAATAAGAAAAAAAGACTTTATATAAAGACACTTGATTATAAAGAATTTGTTAATTGAAATATTATTCTAATTCAGGAAGTTACCCTGAGCAAGAATGGTGGAGACATATTCATTTGTTCTCTTGCAGAGCAGTGCATCAGCGTGAATGAGTCTTCTAAATACCTCTGACATTCAGAGATTCATATGCAGTCTTATATTATTAAAAAAAAGAATAGTGTGTTGTAATTTCTTTTCCTTTCCTTTTTTATTTTTGAGGCAGAGTCTCAAGCTCTCGCCCTGGGTAGAGTGCTGTGGTATCACAGCTCACAGCAACCTCCAACTCTTGGGCTTCCAGTGATTCTCAACCTTCTTAATGCCGCAATGTATTTTCAATGTTACAAAGTGGTTGCGACCCACAGGTTGAGAACTGCTGGAAGCGATTCTTTCGCCTCAGTCTCCCAAGTAGCTGGGACTACAGGCGCCCCGCCACTACTATTTTTTTCTGTTGTTGTTGCAGTTGTCATTGTTGCTTAGCAGACCCAGGGAGGGTTTGAACCTGCCACCCTAGGCGTACGTGGCTGGTGCCCTTGATGACTGAGCTATAGGCACTGCCTTATTATTATTATTATTATTTTTTGAGACAGAGTCTCACTCTGTCACCCTGGGTAGAATGCTGTGGCATCATAGCTCACAGCAACCTCAAACTCTTGGGCTGAAGTGATCCTTCTGCTTCAGCCTCCTGAGTAGCTGGGACTACAGTAAAATTCAGTTTAACAAAGTGACTGCCCATCACTAAGCCTTGCTACTGTTTCTATTTTTTTTTTTTTTTTTTTTGAGACAGAGCCTTACTCAGTCACATGGCATCATAGCTCACAGCAACCTCTAAAATTCTTGGGCTCAAGGGATCCTCTTTTCTCATCCTCCCAAGTAGCTGGGACTACAGGCACATGTGACCATGCCCAGCAAGTTTTTTCTAATTTTTTTTAGTAAAGATGGGGTCCACTCTTGCTCATGCTGGTCTCGAACTCCTGAGCTCAAGTGATCCTCCCACCTCAGCTTCCGAGAGTGCTGGAATTACAGACATGAGCCACAGTGCCTGGCCGTGTTCTAATTTCTAATACTGGTAGTTTTAGATGTAAGGATACCAGCACTCATCATCACCACCATTAGCACATCCTTTGTTGTTTTTCTTTATTTCTTATGACCTTTGCTCTTTAGCAGCTCTTATCCTCTATTTCCAATTTGGTAAAAGAGACTACTTCTGTGACTTCCACTCACAATCCAAAGACTGGCTCCACACCCTCCTCTCGTCTCTAGGCACTAGTTACTCCCACCCAACAGGAGCTCAGTGCATTTGAAAGTAGAGTTTTCTCTCTGGTCTCTTACATGACTTGTCCATTCTCATGCTGGAAGAGAGCCACTGGGAGTGGCAGGTGGACACATGTCATGTTCTCTGAGCACCATTCTCTCCCTGCCTGTGTAAGTGATACCTGGATCTTGTGACCACAGGCAGCTCATGCTCTTGAGGGCATCTGAGGCCTTCCTTTTCTGAGAAAGTCCATCAGGGAGAGGGCAGTGTGTGGGTTTTCATGGAAAACTTCTGGTAAAGGATTCCTGCTACAGTTTCCCTACATAACAAGATAATTGGAGAGAAGCCAAGGAGAAACAGATGTCCAATTTAGAAATATCAAAAATTCTGATTGGCAAAATTAAGTGTAACAAAGACAATACTTCATGAATTAATATGTTAAATTAATTTACTTTAAATGTATATTAAATATTTAATTTAAATGTATATTAAAGATCTTCTAGTGACATTTAAATAATTGAACAACTTGATCTTGAAAATAAATCCAGACATATAAGCAAACAAAACTTTATTTTTTAAGTAGTGGTAGAATCCTATTATCAGGTTTTTTTTGTTTTTTTTTTTGAGACAGAGCCTCAAGCTGTTGCCCTGGGTAGAGTGCCGTGGCATCACAGCTCACAGCAACCTCCAACTCTTGGGCTCAAGCGAGTCTCCTGCCTCCGCCTCCCAAGTAGCTGGGGACCACAGGTGCCCGCCACAACGCCCGGCTATTTTTTGGTTGCAGCCATTATTGTTGTTTGGCGGGTCCGGGCTGGATTCGAACCCACCACCTTAGGTGTAGGTGGCTGGCGCCTTAGCCGGTTGAGCTATAGGCACTGAGCCAGGTTTTTTTTTTAAATGATGATCAAATATGTATCATAGTATGGTTATTTCATAAAGCTGTTATAAGAACTTTATATATAACAAACTAGAATTAGTAGTAGAAGACAATCTAGAGAAGAAAATATGTACTTAAGAATTGATATTGGGTTATCCAAGAATGGTATGGAAAAAAGTGAAATTAGATTCATGACTCCTTACAATCTATAGTGTGGCATTAGACATTTCAAAAATAACTTCCAAAAGTAGAAGACAATGAACTATTAGGGAAAACAGACTAATATGTAATATTAGCAGTAGACTAATATTACATTAGAATATAAAGTATGTCACCATGATATAGATCTGTCTATATTTAAATAAATAACACTGATAGAACAATATGATAAAATAAATATCAAGAGGAAAAGAACAAAATGAAAAGTTGAACACATTTATTGCCCCTAATGTGTTGAGAACTGTTGTTAGTATAGATACTCTGCTTTCACTCCACAGTGGTTGAGGAAGATTAAAAATCTACACAAAAGGAAACCCTGTCCAATTTAAATGTGAAATGTTCACAGTTTCATAGCAATGAAAAAAATACAAATTAGGACTCATTAAATGGCAGAAATGCCTAAAAAGATGTTTTTAATTTTTTTCCTGTCTTTTTTTTTTTAGAGGCTAGATTATAGTGGTGTCATCATAGCTCAAAGCATCTCAAACTCCTGAGCTCAAGCAATCCTCCTGCTTCAGCCTCCTGAGTAGCTGGGACTATAGGTGTCCACCATCATGCCAAGCAAACATTTCGTTTTGGTTTTTTTTTTTTGGTATCATCCAGGCTTTATTTTTCCATTTACAGAGCACAGCAAAGTAGATTTAACATAATTCTTTTTTTTTTAATTGAATGGTAACTATGTACATTAATGCACTTCTGGGGCACAGTGTGGGGTTTCCACATGCAATCCGAAATACTTCCATCAAACTGGTCAACACAGCCTTCATGTCATTTTCTGAGTTATTGTTTTAAAACGTTCACATTCTACTCTTAGAAAGATTCACTTGTACCCCTATAAGATAAACCTCAGAAGTGATCCCTCCAAACCCCCTCCCTCCACCCATGCCCCCCTCCCTTCTCCCTCCCTCCTCCCCATATTCTTAGGCTATTTGGTTATAGCTTTCATATAAAAGGTATAAATTAGTTTCATAATAGGGGTGTGTACATTGGATACTTTTTCCTCCATTCTTGTGATACTTTGCTCAGAAGAACATTCTGCAGCTCCATCCATGTGAACATGAAGGATGTAAAGTCTCCATCCTTCTTAATGGCTGCAACATTTCATTTTTATACAGATTTGGTCTCATCATGATTCATTATGTTGCTCAGGCTGGTCTCAGACTCCTGGCCTCAAGTGATCCTACCACTCCAGCCTTCCAACCATGAACCACTGTGTCCAGCAAAGATGGATTTTTTTTTTTTTTTAAGCCAGTGTTGCAGGAGGGTCTCGGAGAATCAAAAGCCCATCTACATTACTATTTCTGATGAGCAATTGTCAATACGTAGCAGGAGCTATACCACTTTGAAAAACTTTAACCTGTCCATTCCATCATGGGAATATATGAGAAAAAAAAAATTAAAGGAGAAAATGAAATTTGTGCGTTTACATAGCAGCATTATTTTTCATAATAAAAATAAGATACAATTCTAACACACAATTAAAAGGAAAATAGTTTAAGCAATTGTTCTGTAGTAACAGGATGGAATATACTATTATAATTAAAATGATGAATATGTGGATTATGTTGATGGTGGAAATCTATATATGAAGCTGTGAAAAATAAGGCTGAACAAGCAACAAATACATGGAACTGTAAGGTCCTTGGAGATGAGTTGTGTCTTACTTATACTGAATCCATAGGGTTACACTTAGTTCTTGGTACACAATAAATGCTCCACAAGTGTTTGTTGAATGAATGCACACATGGCAATGGCTTTTCTAATCATCTATCTTGAGTTCTTAATCTCCTGCCTGCTCTGACCTCTGGTGACTTTGCACTAGTTCCTAGTTTCATTTAACTCACCTGGATTTCCAAACTCTCCCCTGTCTTGAATTAAACACATACCCTCTGTGGTCCTGGCACCCAACAAGTGAGTGACCTCTGTTCTACTGAAGTTTCCAGACCCAGGGTGACACAAAGCTGAAGCTCAAAAACCACCTAACATGATATCTGCTTTCATTGGCAAGCATCAGAAAGCTTGTGGGGGAAAAAAGAACAAACTGTCAAATACACAAATGAACATTGAGAAACATGGGAAGAGAGTTAAGTAAGGAGTGGTATTATTAAAAATGATTATATAAAACTGGCTTAAAAAAAGAGTTAAGGAAAATTAAAGCTCATAGTAAAGAGAAAGAGAGAGAGAGAGAGAGAGACAGTGTCTCAGTGTGCCACCCTCAGTAGAGTGCCATGGCGTCACACCTCACAGCAACCTCAAATTCTTGGGCTTAAGCTATTCTCTTGCCTCAGCCTCCCAAGTAACTGGGACTACAGGCACCCGCCACAACGCCCAGCTATTTTTGTTGTTGTTATTGTCTTTGCTATTTAGCAGGCCCAGGCCGGGTTTGAGCCCACCAGCCCCAGTGTCTCCGGCCCGCGCCCTAACCACTGAACTACGGGTCAACATATTAAAGAATTATTTGCAATCAATTTCCTGAGATAAGTAGTGCTTCTCCAGATACCTATTAAAAAGAGACAAATACAACTATGGGAGGCTGAGGCGGGTGGATTGCCTGAGCTCGCAGGTTTGAGACCAGCCTGAGCAAGAGCGAGACCTTGTCTCTAAAAAATAGTCAGGCATTGTGGCGGGCGCCTGTAGTCCCAGCTGTTTGGGAGGCTGAGGCAAGAGAATTGTGAATCGCTTGAGCCCAGGCGTGTGAAGTTTTGGTGAGCTCTAACACCAAAGTGAGACTCTGTCTCAAAAAAAAAAAAAAAAAAAAAAAAGACAAATACAACCAGAAGGCTGACAGAGTGACCCTTAAGAAGGTGCCCAGAACATGTGCTGAAATTCTGTTGAGAGTTAAGAGTGTCTAATTAGGGCGTTTAGGGGCATACAGAAGAGGCGGTCCATAACGTATGAGACGCATTAGGGGCTTCTAAAAGAAGTCTCCTGTATCTTATAGTCATCAGGCTGTGTGCCATAACGTGCAGTCTGACCTAACAGAAAAGCAAAATGCACGCGATACCTTTTGCCAAAGGAAGTAGAAATTAACCTAGCGGCCCCTTGCACCCGGCGTTTCCTGGTGGCACCATGTGCCAGGCACATAAGTATTTATTTGAGAACACAATGAATAACTGAATCCATGACTGAATTGAAGGAGACAGCAGGTTGCCAGATTACATGAGGCAATCACAGCATCAAGTGGCGTTAGTATCTCTTTAGGAGGACTGTAATTTATTTGGGGGAGCTCAGTGGAAGAAAAAAGAAAACAGCCTGAAATCCCCAGGCCCGCAGCGTAGGCCTGAGGTTGAAGTAAGCCCTGCCCGCGGCGGCGGGTCCCGTGTCTGTCCCCAGGTCGGCCCCTGCCTAAGCCTCCGTGTGCTATAAATACAGCGGCGCACATGCTACTGCAGAGACACGATGTTCCCTCTGCTCCTCGGGACAGATAACATGAATTTGCCCTTTAAACGTCCCTAGCAGAGCACAGCCCCCAGCCCACCCCTGCCTCCCGGAAGCGCCTGCGCCCCTGATGCCCTCCGCGGAGTGGGTGGAGGCAGGACCAGGGGGCACCTGCTGACCAATGCGCAGCGCGCGCGCCGCCTGGCCCCGCCTCCTCTCGCGAGACGCGGAGAGGGGCATAAAAGGGGGGTGTTGCGAGCGCGGCGGGCGGCCCCTCCGCAGCGCGCAGGGACCGGCACCGGGCGGCGGCGCCTGGCCGGGCGAGGGCGAGAGCGCGGCGCGGCGTGGGCTCAGTCTATCTGGCCGTCACCATGGGTGATCAAGCTTTGAGCTTCCTGAAGGACTTCCTGGCAGGTGGCATCGCCGCTGCCGTCTCCAAGACCGCGGTCGCCCCCATCGAGAGGGTCAAATTGCTGCTGCAGGTGAGCGCGGGCGGCGCGCGGTCAAGCGGGCACGGCGGGCAGGGTGCGGGCTGCGCGCGGGCGGCTGGGTGTGGGGCACGGGCGCCGCGGGCAACCTGCGCCAGGTTTCGGGCCCGCGCCCGGCCTGCGCCGAGGGGAAGGTGCCCTCTGTGCAGACAGGTCCCGCGTCAATTGCAGATTCCTGGTGTCGGGTGGCGCCCAGCGTTGGGGTGTCTATATATGGAAACCCATCCCGAACCGGGTAGCTTGCGAGCCAGCTCCTGCGCCCATGACCGCACCGGCCCTCCACTTAGGCCTGCTAGCCGGCCTCGCCTTGTTGATTTTCCAGAGCCCTTGCACCTTCTTACCTGAATTCATCTTTTACTATAATAATAATAAAATAAAATAATTACTCAAGAGCTCGCTGTCACCCACGCACCGCGCTGTGTAGGCTGACATATTTCATTCATCTTTATATAACCCCAGGATGGTAGATGAAGCTGAAAGGTTTTGAGAGATTAAGGAAAAATTTTCAGAATAAACTCAAATCACCTTATTTATACTGTCCCCCATTTTTTTTCCTACCCTGTCTGATCACTTAATGGCTTATCATCATCTCTCCTGTCCTGTTTTTCTGCACCTGCCCAAAAGGTTAGGGCCCCTCAATCATGAAAAGCCTGATTCATAGTCAAAAAATTATCAGCAACAGAAACCTCAATAAATTGCTCACAACAGCAGCAGCTCCTCTGCAATCAATAATTTGGATAATCTGCTGGAAAACTGGTGGGAGAGCTCTACCGCCTAGTGGATTTTTTCTTCCTGTTAGAGCATGTAGCAGCGATCCTCATTTCCAGGGAGACCAGAGTGACGGGAGGAATTGTTATCTCCCACTTACCAAATCAAGGAGCCCTTTGGGGCAGGGACCTTTATTCATTTCTCTTCCCCAGTAAGCCCCTAGCATAGTCCTTGAACCTAGAGAAAATGCAGTAAAAGAATGGCTGTCTTTATGCTATTCAGTCACCTCTTTTTCAACTTATTTGGGGCAGAAACGTTTTTCTTGAATGCCCTGCTAATTGAGGGAAGATTGGATCATTTTGGCTTATTATCCAAGTAACTAACATTTACATTTCGTCAATATACCTTTAATTTCCTCATATTCCCCCCCCCCACCACCACTTCAAAAGGAAATTTAGGAAGTGCAAACCTTTTTCTTCTGTCCTCTTCCCTTCTCCTTGCCCTGCCTGTCCTCTGTCCCTACCCCGACGCCAGGTCCAGCATGCCAGCAAACAGATCAGTGCTGAGAAGCAGTACAAAGGGATCATTGATTGCGTGGTGAGAATCCCCAAGGAACAGGGCTTTCTCTCCTTCTGGAGGGGTAACCTGGCCAACGTGATCCGCTACTTCCCTACCCAAGCTCTCAACTTCGCCTTCAAGGACAAGTACAAGCAGATCTTCCTGGGGGGCGTGGATCGGCATAAGCAGTTCTGGCGCTACTTTGCTGGTAACCTGGCTTCCGGTGGGGCAGCCGGGGCCACCTCCCTTTGCTTTGTCTACCCGTTGGACTTTGCTAGGACCAGGTTGGCTGCTGATGTGGGCAAGGGCGCCGCCCAGCGTGAGTTCACTGGTCTGGGCAACTGTATCACCAAGATCTTCAAGTCTGATGGCCTTAAGGGTCTTTACCAGGGTTTCAGCGTCTCTGTCCAGGGCATCATTATCTACAGGGCTGCCTACTTCGGTGTCTATGATACTGCCAAAGGTGAGGGTCTGGGGGGTGTGGAGGGAGGGTCCTGTGGCATCTGTAACTCACAAAGGACTTTATTAATCTTGCTTTTTTCCTAGTTTCTGGGCTAAACCAAGGCTTCTGAATGAGGAAGTGATACTGTGTGGATAAATTAATAGTTAAAAGAATCTGTATGTCCTCTACTGAAATAAACTAACCTGCAGTTAGTTACTCACAGAGAAGGAGGCAGAGCCTAGCTCCCTCTTGACAGAGCTGTCTCAGTTACTGGAAGCTGCTTTAGCATGCACTATATGCTGAACACTGGCCCCCCTAGATCTAGAGGGGGCAGCAACCAACTTTTATTGGCTGCCTGGTTGCCAGTGAGGCATCCCCACAAGTGTGGGTTCTTCTGGAAGGGCGGGGTGTGGGATGGGTATGTGCAGTGTCCTCTCCTCCCAGCCACCTGCTTTTCTGCTGAGCTGCTGAGAGAATCAGTTCACAGTCATTTGGCTTCTTGCCTCTGCCCACAGGGATGTTGCCTGACCCCAAGAATGTGCACATTTTTGTGAGCTGGATGATTGCTCAGAGCGTGACAGCGGTGGCTGGGCTGGTATCCTACCCTTTTGACACTGTTCGTCGTAGGATGATGATGCAGTCTGGCCGGAAAGGGGGTAAGCCTGAATTCTGCTAACCTAAATCTTCCTTATCCTTCACCAAAGGAGAACACTATTCAGTCCTCATTAGTCTAAATTCTTTGTTACTTTAAATTGTCAAAATTATTTGATAAGGACTTAGGGAAAAAAGATGTTAATTATCCTTAATATTCTCTATTCCTTTAGGGAAAATAATTTTTTCTTTTTAGAAGAGAATTTCACATGGTATCTAGCATTATGTTGACCTTAAGCCCTCTTCCCCTAAGAAAGCAGTTCTCAACCTGTGGGTCACAACCCCTTTGGGAGTTGAACGACCTTGTCACAGGGGTCGCCTAAGACCATCCTACATATCAGATATTTACATTACAATTCATAACAGTAACAAAATTACAGTTATGAAGTAGCAACAAAAATAATTTTATAGTTGGGGTCACCACAACATGAGGAACTGTATTAAAGGGTTGCGGCATTAGGAAGGTTGAAGTAAGGGGGAAGTAGTAGTTAACTATTTAAAAAGAACTCTTAGGCCAGCCTCAGTGGCTGACACTTGTAATCCTAGCACTCTGAGAAGCTGAGGAGGAGGCAGGTGGACTGCTTGAGTTCAGTTCTAGACCAGTCCGAGCAAGAGCAAGAGCCTGTCTTTACTAAAAATAAAAAAAACTAGCTGGGCATAGTGGTGGGTGCCTATAGTCCCAGCAACTCAGGAGGCTGAGACAGGAGGATCACTTGAGCTTAAGAGTTTGAGGTTGCTGTAAGCTATGACATCGTGGCACTCTACCCAGGATGTCAGAGTGAGAAGAGTCTCAAAAAATAAATAAAATAAATAAATAAAAATAAAAAAATAAAGAAAAACTTACTTTGCTTCCCTTAGCTAATTATTACAAGTGTTAGGGGAAGGAGGTGTTTAGCTGGGTGAGAGATGGCCTGAGAGAAAAAAACTTTGGCTTCTACAAGTTGAAACACATGAAATTGCCATTTTCTCAAGCCCTCCAAACAGTCAAATGTTAGCAGTTTCAGAGGGTTCCACCAAATAGTTACACCTTTTTATTTTAACTGGGTAAGACTGGGCAGTGCCATCCGAGACCAGGCCTCACTTTTTGTGTCCATAAAGAAGGTGACCATGCATAAAGAAGGTGACCATGCATAAGCATAATACTCTGGCTTCCCTCCCCCCACTTCCTGTTGATAGCTGGACAGTCTATGAATTGCTTGGTTAATAGCCCCACTGCTTCAGTGACCTTGGAGGGGCTGTCCAGTTGAATGATGCACAGAGCTGGGGCTCAATGCCCAAGTGATCTTAATTTTAGGACACTGGTAACACTGTGTCTTTCAGAGGAAAAGTGCCTTTCCTCTGGTGGTATGGAGCCCTCACCAACATTTGTTTCCACAGCTGATATCATGTACACGGGGACAGTTGACTGCTGGAGGAAGATCGCAAAAGATGAAGGAGCCAAGGCCTTCTTCAAGGGTGCCTGGTCCAATGTGCTGAGAGGCATGGGTGGTGCTTTTGTATTGGTATTGTATGATGAGATCAAAAAATATGTCTAATTGTAATTAAAACACAAGTTCATGGATGCGCAGCGAACTTGATCCATAAATTCACAGATCCATTGTGTGGTTTAATAGACTATTCCTAGGGGAGGTAAAAAGACAGATCTGGGATAGAACCAAATCGAAAGGAATACCTCAGAAAAAAATGCTTCATTGAGTGTTCATTAAACCACAAATGTATTTTGTATTTATTTTACATTTAAATTCCCACAGCAACGAGAAAGTAACTTATCATACTTAACTGAAGAACTGATAATGAAAAAATAACTGAATTTGAAACACCAATAAACACTATTAATGCATGTTCTCTATTTTATTAGACTCTTATTAACTGCTGAATGCATTAAAAAAGACCATAAATGCATATTTTTTTAAACCTTTTTCCTGAAGTACAGCCTTAAAAAGTTTTAACTTTTTTTTCATAAATGCATGTTTTCTAAGCATGACTCACTTACCAATTAGTGACTAAGCTTCTAAATGTCTGATGTTATACTGATTCTGTATTAATGAGTGCCTACAATGGTTAAAGTTCTGATTTTCAAACTTAAGTCCTGCACTCTCTTTTATCTTCTCTCACCCAGTGTCGCTGGAGGCCTGAAAGTGGTAACATGGAATGTGACTTTCATAGTCCCACTTTATTTTATGTACTTTTGTGCAGTCTCTAAGAATTCTTGAGATTACACTAAAAGCTTTAAATTCAAGAATTTTGCATGATTAGTGCTCTGTTTTAGTCCTAGAAGTTTGTGATAGTAGACAATGTTTATGGAAAATCAGTGTTCAGGCTGCTGTAACGAAGTGCCATAGACTGTTTAGCAACAGACACTTATTTCTTACAGTTCTGTAGGTTGGAGGTCCAAAACTAGGATGTCACTATGGTCAGGTTCTGGTGAGGGCCATCTTCTGGTGCAGACTATTGACTTCTCCTTCTGTCCTCACATGGTGAGAAGAGAGAGACCTCTCTGGGATCCCTTTGATAAGGGCACTAATCCCATTCATGAGGGCTCACCCTCATGAGCTAATCACCTTTCCAAAGGCCCCACTTCCAAAGAGTACCACACCAGCCTGAGCAAAAGACAGACCCCTTCTCAACTAAAAACAGTACAACTAGCCAGGTATAGTAGCAAGGCGCCTGTACTCCCAATTACTTGGGAGGCTAAGGCCAGAGGATTGCATGTACCCTAATTTTGAGGTTGCTGTGAGCTATGATGCCATAGCACTCTACCTAGGGCAACAGTGAGACTCTGTCTCTAAAAACCAAACCAAATCAAACCAAACAAAACAAAAGCAACAAAAACTAAATAGCACCACATGGGGGCAAGGATTTCCACATAAGAATATTAGAGGGACATAAACATTCAGTCCATGACATCAGTTATAAAGCCAGTATTTAACACCTATTCGGCTCTGTGAAAGATAGGAAAAAACAGGAATCTGCCTTGAAAGATGAAGCTTACATGGGAGAGAGGATGAAATGGCCTTGTTAAATAAATTAATGTTTACCACAGTAAATCACAGTTAAGAAGGAATCAGGGAAATGAAACGAGGGGATTGGTAGGAGGTGGACTTGGAAACAAAGAAAATAACCAGACTTGGATACATGGGTACAAAAGTATCTGCCAATATGTCTTTTCTGTAATAATTCATGAAACCTACCAGAACACTCTGTGATTTGTAAGCAAGTGGGATATATTTAAAAATTAAAGTTGGTAATTAAGGATTTTTGCACTAGGAAAAAGCAAACATGTTGATAAGTGTCCTGGCTTGCTGTGACCGATAGGGAGGAAACAAGTCCCTCTCTCCCTAGCAAAGACAAGGCGGCAGGCAGATGGCATTTGTGTTTTCCAACAGGTGGCAGGGTAGGAGGGGTCAGGGTCTCTGTACCTGTGTTCGTCACTGTATTCACTCTTGCCTCTCCAGCATAAAATTGGCTGCACTCCTACCACAATAACCCAGATCTGGTTTTCCCAAGTCCAAGCTTCCATCTAACCTCACCTGGCATATATCTGGGCCAATGGAAAAGGTCAAAGGGCCACAAAGGTCTCCCCTCTCTCCCTCCCTCTATCATCTCCTGGCTCCTCAAGGCCAAGTGGCAGCCTTGTGCTATGGAGGCCACCTGGGTCCACTGTCCTCATATTGCTTTTCATTTTTAAGGATGATGTGAATGATCCACATTCGGTTGCTGATAGAAAATAAAAGTAGGGCAGCCTAGTGCAGCAGATACTTGCACAGAGCGTACTTAAAAGTAGGGCCAGCACTTCCAGGATTTCAAACCTGAGAGTTTAGGGGGAGGGGAAGAATAGACATCAATGAATAGTAGGTCCTCCCAGCCCAACCAAAACCATCACTGTCTTCTAGCTTTAACTCTGTCCTCCTGGCATGGGCTATGGAAGGGAGAAGGGGAACTGATTTATGAAACAGTGTGCATTGTCTTCATTCTGCCTGCCTGTGCATGGTCCAGCTGGCGGCCTCCCCCCATCCTGGTGCTCTCTAGTCTCAAGAGCCCTGCAGAATCAGTTCCTCACTACAGAAGCTTTATTCACCAGGAATTCCTAGAAGTCCAGGCCTCTGACAGAGGTGGCCAACTGGTAGGGGTGGGCAAGATTTCTCTCACCATCCTACCCTCGTGATCCTCAGACCACATCAACACCCTGCAAAGCTATGTCATGCTCGAGGGCCTGAAAAAGTGCTTCAAAGTCGGGTTTATGGCTGGATGCTGCATACCTGTAATCCTAGCACTCTGGTAGGCTGAGACAGGAGGATCTGTTGAGCTCTGGAGTTCAAGAACAGCCTGAGCAAGAGTAAGACCCTATCTTGACTAAAAATAGAAAAACTAGCTGGGTGTGGTGGTGGGCACCTATAGTCCCACCTACTGAGGAAGCTGAGGCAAGAGAATCGCTTGAGCCCAGGAGTTTGAGGTTGCTGTGAGCTGTGATGCCATGGTACTCTACCCAGGGTGACAGAGTGGGACTCTGTCTAAAAAAAGAAAAAGGAAGACATTTAACCCGATGAAAAAATAGCACAGTAAGTGCTTATTTTGTAAAAAAAACCATGAAAGTATTCAATCTACTTATTAGACTAATGCAATTAAAAACATGAGGTAATTACATATCCACCCAAATTGTTAAACTTTAATAAAATGACTGAATAGGCTGGGTGCAGTGGCTCACACTGTAATCCCAGCACTCTAGGAGGCCGAGGTGGGTCAGTTGCTTGAGCTCAGGAGTTTAAGACCAGCCTTGGCAAAAGTGAGACCCTGTCTCTACTAATAATTAGAAAAAAAGCTAGCCAGACGTGGTGGTGGGCACCTATAGTCCCAGCTACTTGGGAGGCTGAGGCAGGAGGACTGCTGAGCCCAGAAGTTTAAGGTTGTATTATGAGCTAGGCTGAGGCCATGGCATTCTACCCGGGGCAGCAGAGTGAGACTTTGTCTTGAGAAAAAAAAGAAATATATTAAAAATTAGAAAAATAAGGTCAGACATGGTGGCTCACACCTGTAATCCTAGCACTCTGGAAAGCTGAGGCAGGCGGATGGTCTGAGCTCTCAGGTTTGAGACCAGCCTGAGCGAGAGTGAGACCTCATCTCTAAAAATAGCTGGGCGTTGTGGTGGGCGCCTGCAGTCCCAGCTACTCGGGAGGCTAAGGCAAGAGAGTCACTTGAACCCAAGAGTTTGAGGTTGCTGTGAACTATGATGCCACAGCACTTTACCAAGGGTGACAAAGTGAGACTGTCTCAAAAAAAAAGAAAAAGGAAGAAATGTTTAGAATTAAAGCTAAAAGAGAAAAAGGAAAAAAAAAGAATAGATACTGATGAGGACATGGAGCAACAGAAACTAACACGCTTGCTCTGGACAACTCTGGTGTTACCTACTAAACACAAGCATACTCTACAACCCAGCAACCACACTCCTGGGTATGTGCCCAACCAAAATGCACATATGGTCAACCAAGGTAACATCTACAAAAATCTTCATGTTACCATTTGTAATAGTCAAAACCTGGAAACCACCCATAATGTCCATCAACTGCAGAATAGAAAAACAAATTATGGTATAATCAAGCATTAGAATACCATATAAACATGAAAAGAATGAATTAGTTACATGCAGCAATATAAAAGACTGAGCCAAGTGGTCAAACTGAGTATAATCCCATTTATATGAAGCTCAAAAACTACACTAAAGTATTAAAAGTTAAGAGAATAGTTACCTTTTTTGCAGGGGGGAAGGAAGCTCCTGAATTGTGGCAGTATTTCCAGTCTTGACCTGGTCAGTAGTGACCCAGATGTCTCCTTTGTGGTGATTTATGAATTGTGCATTTATGCTTTGTACCCCTTTCTGTATTTCTGTAATACAGTTAATAGTTAACAACAAAACCCAGTATCTATGAAATGTTATTTTCTTGTGGATACTCATCTAAGACCAAGCCTCTCTCATATTCCCCCAAATATAGATAGTAGAACCTCTGTAAGATGACCACCCAAGAGACTGGAACAAACTGGTCAACAAATGGAGGTGGTCTACATAAGGAACTAGGTGTATATGTGGTGCATGCCCAGTCTATGAAAATAGGTCAA
Source organism: Otolemur garnettii (assembly GCF_000181295.1). Taxonomy (NCBI): domain Eukaryota; kingdom Metazoa; phylum Chordata; class Mammalia; order Primates; family Galagidae; genus Otolemur; species Otolemur garnettii. The sequence goes on along the minus strand of NW_003852456.1, from coordinate 2,399,329 downwards.
ACTGAGGTGGTCAATGTAGGGAGGTGGTCAACTTATGGAGGTTCTGCTATAAGAATTTAGAACCACAGATTTTAATTATTTTTTGATGATTTTCCAAATTCTTTTATGATCTCATACTAGTAAATGTTAAATTACATTCATATGAAAAAACCCTCTATCTCATTAAATTATAGTAAAATAATGTCAGGTTACTCATGAGTGTCAAATAAAATTTAGAGTTTTATTTTGTAAATAAGTAAAACCTTAATAAGGTCATCTATAACAAGTAGTGCAATCTACTTGAACTTACCAAAAGGACTGAAATAGAAGCATACAATTATTAGGGCCAGGCACAGCAGCTCATGCCAGTAATCCTAGCACTCTAAGAGGCAGAGGCAGGTGGATCCCTTGAGCTCAGGAGTTCCAGATGAACTTGAGCAAGAGCAAAACCCCATCTCTACTAAAAACAGAAAAACTAGATAGGTGTGATGGTGAGTGCCTATAATCCTAGCTACTCCGGAGGCTGAGGCAAGAGGATTGCTTAAGCCCACGAGTTTGAGGTTACTATGAGCTGTGTTGCCATGGCACTCTACCTAGGGCAACAGAATGAGACTCCGTCTCAAAAATAAATAAATAAAGCATATAAGATTAAAAGTCCTGTGGTAAGTCTAGAAATGTCCCTAAGTGGATTAAAAAACCATCAGCACAATTTAAAAATCAAATACAGTTTTCTGCCACAATATAATTCTACTCCCCCTAAGAATTCTTTAACTTTGTAGCTCAGATTGCTACTACCGGAGCAACTCACGATTTATTCCAATGGCATTATTTTTATTAAACTCTTATAAGAAATTACTAAATTGATGTTTAAGCCACAAGTTTCAAAAAGAATATATTACTGGCTGGGTGCAGTGGCTCACACTTGTAATCCCAGCAGTCTGAGAGGCCAAGGCAGGTGGATCGCCTGAGCTCACAGGCTGGAGACCAGCGTGAGCAAGAGCGAGACCCCGTTGGGAAAAGGAAAAAAAAAAAAAAAAAGAAATAGCCGGGTGTTGTGGCAGCACCTGTAGTCCCAGCTACTTGGGATGCTGAGGCAAGAGAATGGCTTAAGCCCAAGAGTTTGAGGTTGCTGTGAGCTATCACACCACAGCACTCTACCAAGGGCCACAAAGTGAGACTCTGTCTCCAAAAAAAAAAAAAAAAGTATTATTCATAGTATACATAACACATGAGAAATGGAGATGTGCACAGTTACTTCTAAAAACATTCCTTTAGGCTCTATAAGTGTCTATTTTACTGTAGCACTGTATAATTTTATACAAGGAATAGATGATGTAGTTTAAAGAAATGCTAGTCAAGGATGTAATTTTAAGCAAACTCTTTTTTCTTTCTTTTTTTTTTTTGAGGCAGAGTCTCAAGCTGTCGCCCTGGGTAGAATGCTGTAGTGTCAGAGCTCACAGTAACCTCCAACTCAGGCTCAAGCAATCCTCTTGCCCTCAGTTTTTCTATTTTTAGTAGAGACAGGGTCTTACTTTTGTTCAGGCTTGTCTTGAACTTGTGAGCTCAAGCAATCCACCCACCTCGGCCTCCCAGAGTGCTAGGATTATAGGGGTACAGGCATGAGCCACTGCGCCTGGCCTTAAGTAAACTCTTTTCCACATAAAAATTATATTTTCAAAGATATAAAGAACTGATACCCTTTTCTCAACTTCATTCTTATAAGGCACATAAGTGTTATCATTCTAATTCTCAAAATGGAAATATGACAATGCAGTTTATGGATAAACAGAACCCAAACTCAGTTATCTTTGATTCCTTTATTTCTTTCCTCACTATGCCAAGCCAGTTCTTCATGCCTAAAATACATTCTTATATTAGACTAGAAAACTCTGAAAGGGTGTTGATTTTTTAAGTTTTTTACTAGGCTTTATTCATAGAAATAAAGTAGGGCCAGGCAAGGTGGCTCATGCCTGTAATCCCAGCACTTGGGAGGCGAGGCGAGGCCAGTGGACTGCTTGAGCCAGAGCGAGACCCCATCTCTAAGCATAGCCAGGTGTTGAGGTGGGTGCCTGTAGTTCCAGCTACTCCGGAGGCAAGAGAACTGCTTGAGCCCAGGAGTCTGAAGTTGCTGTTGAACTATGATGCCACAGCCCTCTACCAGGGGCAACAAAGTCTCAAAAAAAAAAAAGAAAGAAAGAAAGAAAGTAGCTATTCTCATTGAGCACATTTTCTATGAAGGTATATAATCATTTATAAGTTAAGACTTTGGCACTTAAGATATTAAACTTTATGAAAGTAATTATTAAAATATAATAAACCCCCATCCTCAACTTTATATTGGCCTTTTTTTTTTTTTTTTTAATGACAGAGTCTCACTTTGTCGCCCTCAGTAGAGTGCCATGACATTTACAGGCATGAGCCACCTTGCCCGGCCCTTTACATTGGTCTTAATTCTTTTCAGAGTATGAAGCCTTGAATCTGAGGATGAGAAGCACACAATCACACCCATCACAGTCAACTTCTTGAAGTTGTCTAGATATCTGTTTTGGACATTTGGGTTTAATGGGTTGAAAGCAACTGCATTATACTATATTTATAAATAACCAGAAAATTTTATTTGGAGTAGTGATTAAGCAGCAGCTTTTTATGGAGATTGAAAAAGGAAGCATAAGAAGTATGACATAATAGCCACTACTTAAGAAATAATAAATAGTTTAATAAAATCTTCCATGGAAACTTATTGAAAAAGAGGTAAAATTAGTTTAACATTTGACAGAGATGAAAAAAACAGGAATATGGCTTAATAACTAGATCTTGGATTAGTATACTTTGTAGTTATAAATGTTAATTTTTTCAAAGCACACATACTAACTACAAGTGAACCAAACGTCATCCATTACTTTTTTATGTGCTTAAAAATGAAAACAGTTAAGATACTTATGATTCCTTCCTAAAAATGCCTAACAACTTCAAAGTATCTTAACTATATCAGAGGATCCAACTCCTACCTGGCTATTTACATTCATCAATATATAAGTAACCATGACAACAGAATTAAAAATTCTGTTTAAAAAAGATGATTGTGCTTCCTGAGTTTTACTTCAGGTCAAATTCCTGTTCTCAGTAATACCTAGTTGACCTTCCTCTTTCAAGGTAGTAAAAACCAAAGGTATTAAATTAGTATCTAAAACCAAAGTAATAGGTTTATCTACAAAACTAGGTGTTGCACCCTTACACATGGCAGCAAAGATAATATAAAATGTACTGAGACACCAATGCCATTGTGAACATATATTTTTCCAAACAAAAAACTTAAGAGTCAATTTTTAATTGACTAATTCACCATCAGGCAGATGTTCAAATGCTGAATTTCAAACTCCATATACTACCTTACCTCTCCTGAGAGATAAGCAGTTATACAACATTAAAATACATTAAGTTAAAAAGCCAAACAAAAGAAAATAAAGCCTTGGTTTAGGGCTTACACACAAAGCAGATATGAACTTACTCACCAACAGACACTGAGTGATACTGAATGAACATTAGGGCCCAAAGGAAGCAAGAGAAGACCCTTAGAGCCAGTTGTGTTCATGGGAACTTTTCTTAACCTCATTGCTCCCAGGCCTCACATGCCTTATCCTCCACAAAATCTATTAACACAAACTAAGACCAAGAAATTCTCAACTAATTATTAGCAAAATGCACTTTGGCTTACTGAGAAAAAGTTCAACATATATGCTACAGAACCTAGGCACTAAAAAACAAACAAAAAAACCCAAATCTTATGGCTACAGATCAAAAATTCTTATTAATAAAACAAAGATTTGTTATTTAATATGGAAACTTCCCAATATATCCTAAGGTATCCTCACAAGGCTAGTATTGAAAAACAGTTATAACTGTGAATTTATCTGACTTTAAGACAGCCTATGACAGAAAAAAACCTCTAATTCTTAAAGTCAACTATTTTCTACCTTATCTGCCATTACCATCAAGATTATTGTATCTTGATGTCGGACTGGAAAAAATGATACTTACAGGATTCAACAAAATAAACCCAACCAAAAAAAGGAAATTAGCTAATATTTAAAGCAGTAGCCTCAACAAATATGTGATTCATTTCCTTTATTGTTCACAGTATAGTCTGGTTTTCTTTTTTGGCCCTTATAAATACTAGCGGGAATTTCTAAAGCACTTGTTTCTTATCCTAAGTTTTCTCTGTTAATACAATGAACACTAAATCATAGCACACATGCTACTAGCATCACGTAAGCCACTGCTCTGACACATCTCAGAATCTGCTTTCGCCTCTGAGAGCTGGTATTGCTTTTTTACTAATTCAACAAATACTCATTTTTGCTTATGATGCCACTGATCTCATCCTCGAACAAAACTATTCACAAGGTAGTGGCTCTCTGAGGCCTACCTCTGTTCTCTGTTATACATTAATCTGAATGTATAAAAACACAAAAGGGGAACATCTGAGTTGAACTTCCTAATAGTTACAGTTTGTAATGGTTTGGAATGGTTGATCTGGAGGTTTAATTAAGGGCCAACTCAGCACACTTATGTGTTCACTAGATACCTCTGGATATCACCAGGACAACCTCAGTACAAATTTCTCTCAATCTCAATCAGCTCTACCAATGAAAAACCAATGAAAACACATTTTTTAGGATTTGTTTCACAATAAAATAGTACAATTCTTATATAGTCAAGTTATGAACCCCACCATCAAAGTTTTAAAGCAAAAACAAAAAAGTCAGCTAAATTTTGAAGCTAAGCTCATGGTTTAAAGCTTAAAAGAAATGAAAATAACATAAAATGAGAACTAAAGAGTGGGTCCAACATGCAATGATACTGTCACCACTGCTTTGTTAGCATGACAACTGAATCCATTTCTATGAGAAAATATACATGCATACCACCATTCCTCTGTTTAATACATACATATCTCATATAAATACGTCCTCATAGAAAACACTGATTTTACATTATATTGTCTTTTTGACAACAATTTTGCACTGAATAATAACAAGTTACAACTCTGTTGTATACCTTAAATTCTAAGACAGTGTATAATAGATGTTTACACAGAGAACTAGAGTAAGGTGCAACAGCACTTCCAGAAAAACTGGGAAACAATGTTCAAAGTTAAAAAGGATTTTATAACCACGCTGCACGGACACGAGGCGGTTTAGGTCTCAGCGGGCGGCCACTGGATGTGTCAAGAACTGACCGCTCACTCTTACGGCTGAGACCACTGGTGGCACTGGACGTCCTGGAAGCGCCTCCTGAAAGTATACATAGAAGAAGTGCTTGAATTATTTAAGCTAATTATGTAGATCATCATCTGAGAAAATTCCTCTCCTAATTTCAAGTCCAGACTAGTTTTTCTTCCATATCCTATGTGTGTCTGATAGTCCAATGCAATGATTCTCAACTGCAAATGTACTTTGGAATTCCCTGTGGACCTTAAAAATATAACAAACATGCTCAGATTCCACTGTTGGAGATTTTGATTCACTAGGGAATAAATGTTTCTGAAAGCTTCTCTAATAGGCCTGGTGTGGTGGCTCATACCTGTGATCCCAGCACTCTGGGAGGCCAAGGCAGGAAGATTGCTTGAGCTCAGGAGTTCCAGACCAGCCTGAGCAAGAGCAAGACTCTGTCTCTACTAAAAACTGAACACTAGCCAGGAGTGGTGGTGGGTACCTGTAGTCCCAGCTGCTTGGGAGGCTGAGGCAAGAGGATTGCTTGAGCCCAGGAGTTTGAAGTTGCTGCTAGCTAGGCTGACACCACAGTGCTCTACCTAGGGCAACTGAGTGAGACTCTGTTTCCCACCCCCCACACCCCCCAAAAAGCTTCTCCAATAATTCAGGTGAACAATAAATACACTTTTATACTTGTACAATCATTTATACAGGGTGGCCATAAAGTTAATGTGCAATGTAAACCAGTTTAAACCAATTTAAATTGCACATGAACTTTATGGCCAGCCACCCTGTATATTTATTTACTCACCAGATAATTTACTACATTTAAGGCACGAGACTAAGTATGACTTATTGGAACAAGACCCTTCTCTTAGTCATATGGCAAGGAAGCAATGTTTTTAGAATGAATAAATGGAATTACTAGTCATTTGACATGAGCAGTGGGAAGTTGTGGCTCTAACTTCCTTTAGTATTAAGTATTAGATTCTTATTTTTACAGACTTCTGAACACACACATGAAGTAAGTGCATAGACTTCCGTACAGGCAAGTTTGTAGCCCTTCAAAATGCTGCACACCCTAGCACTGCATGGTCACTCCATTCCCATATTCTTTGGCTAGGCCTGTAACTGGTCATACACATGTATCAGGCATAGAAAAGTACTGTATTTGGACTGTATAGTTTGCTCATTTTTGTTTTAAAGGAAAAAAAGGACATATAAATGCTGGAAGATATTAGCAATAATTCTTAACTGGCCAGAGGGAATGTTTAAGCAACTTGCAAACAGCACATTTATTCATTCCTTCATTTAATAAACATGTACACATTGAAATTAAAATTTTCTTTTCAATTACATAAAAAACTACCAATATTTCAATTTGTTTTATCTCCTGGTTTCTTTCCTGGGTTGTAAACGAAACCTGAAATTATGTGAACTAACACAAATAAAACAAAACATGCCAGTGAACAGAACGCATTCCAGAAGTGAGCATTTTTCAGCTCTACCCTAAGAAGTGGGTACATTCAGTTAGCATTTTTCAGCTCTACATTTTAAAAAAAGTTACAAGATACAGATAAACAACAAAACAATTTTGAATATGCTTACTTAATGGGCTATACTGGCTAAGAGTGGCTCTCATTTGTCTTGCTGGTGATGACGGGTTGAGATAACCCATGTTGCGATGGTAGTCCATCAGCTGTTCTGAGCGCTTCATACCAACTGTTGGTTTTACTGCTTCAAGCCTTTTTAATAAAGCCTTCATTAAAAACAATCAATTTGAAAGTCAAAGTTAAACAGCAATAGCATTTAACAGATGAATGGATAAGCAAAATGTGGTACATACCTGCAATGGAATATGATTCAGTCATAAAAAGCAATGACTTTGTTTTTTTTAAATAGAGTGTCACTTTGTCACCCTTGGTACAGTGCCACAGCATCATAACTCATAGCAACCTCAGACTCCTGGGAAATTATCTTGCCTTAGCCTACCAAAGTAGCTGGGACTACAGGCACCCGCCACAATGCCCGGCTATTTTTAGAGATGGGGGGGGTCTTGCTCTGGCTCAGGCTAGTCTTGAACCTGTGAACTCAGGTAATCCACCTGCCTCAGCCTCTCAAGTGCTGGGATTACAGGTGTGAGCCACCGTGCCCGGCCAGCAATGAAGTTTTAATACATGCTATAACATGGACAGACCTTCAAAATACCATGTTAAGTGAAATAAACCAGACTCAAAGAAATAAATAATGTATGATTCCACTGATATGAAATATACAGAATAGCCAAATTCATAGAGACAGAAGATTAGAGACTACTGTGGTGAAGTAAAAGGAGAATAGAGAGTCCTGTCCGTACACACAGTTTCTGTAAAGAGTGATGAAAACATTTTAGAAGGGCCGGACACTGTAGCTCACTCCTAATAGTCTGGGAGGGTGAGGCAGGAGGATCCCTTGAATTCAGAGTTTGAGACTGGCCTGAGCAAGAGTGAGACCCAGTGTCTAAAAATAGCCAGGCATTGTGCCAGGAGCCTACAGTCCCAGCTACTCGGGAAGCAGAGGCAGGATGATCACTTGAGCCCAGGAGTTTGAGGTTACTGTGAGCAATGATGCCACAGCACTCTACCTAGGATGACAGAGTGAGACTCTGTCTCTAAACAACAACAACAAAAAATGTTTTAGAAGAAGATAGTGGTGATGAGGCCAGGCACAGTAGCTCATGCCTGGAATCCCAGCACTCTGGGAGGCCGAGGTGGGTGGATTGCCTGTGAGACCAACTTGAGCCAGAGTGAGACACTGTCTCTAAAAATAGCTGGGCCTTGTGGCTGCATCTGTAGTCCCAGCTTCTCAGGAGGCTAAGGCAAGAAAATCACTTTAGCCCAAGAGTTTGAGGTTGCTGTGAGCTATGACACCATAGCACTCTACTGAGGGTGACAAAGTAAAACTGTCTCAAAAATAGAAAAAAAAATAAAAAGAAGAAGATGATGATAGTGGTGATGGTTAGACAACATTGTGAGTATACTTAATGCCACTGACTTGTACACTAAAAATGGTTAAAATGGCAAAATTTATATCATATGTTATTTTACTACAACTTAAAAAAATTAACAAAAACCATTGAAATGTATGCTTTAAATGGGTATGATATATGAATTATATTTCAATAAAGCTGTAAAACAACAACAACAACAAAAACCCCGAAGACGGAGACCTTACATTTGATTTGGGCCCTGCTGCCTAGAGGCTGGTTGACCTCGAACAAGTCCTGTGTCCCACCCAGGTCTCATTTTCTCTTCCATAGCAACTGTAACTATGTTGTAAGGTTGCTATGATGATGATATGACCCCACACTTGTGAAATAGTATGCAAGATGTAACTGTTTATTAAATAAAGATAGGTTCTAATGCTAGCATGGGAAAGTGAAAACAAAAAATAAACCCAAATTTCAAATTTTCTTTTTCCCCCCAAATTTTCATATAACAGGAATGAATCTCGAATACTGCTAAGGTGATATGCAGACTCTACCACGTCATCTACCACCCACTGACCTCATTTCAACTTGCTCTGTCATCTATCCCTCACCACATGCAGGGTAACCCTCCTGTTTAAGACTTTACTATTTTTGGTAAATATACTACCCCAGTTCCCCAACTCTTAGGGTTTGTAATGGTAATAAATTTACAACAGAGTTGTTACAAGCTCAGGTAAGTACAGGGTTAAACAGACTACACTGGTGATAAAACATGATAAGGGTTAATTCTGGGAACAGTCTTAATAATTTTTTTTTTTTTTGCAGTTTTTGGCTGGGGCTGAGTTTGAACCTGCCCCTCTAGCATATAGGGCTGGTGCCCTACTCCTTTGAGCCACAGGCACTGCCCAGTCTTAATAATTTTAATAGCTTTATAAATTACTTTAGCTCCAAATTTATATGCTCATGAAGGGTCTTCTTTTAGTTAAGAGATTAAGAGACTAGGTGGCCAGGAGTGTTGGCTGATGCCTACAATCCCAGGACTCTGGCAAGCTGAGGCAGGTGTACTGCTTGACTCAGGAGTTCTAGGCTAGCCTGAGCAAGAACAAAACCCCGTTTCTACTAAAAATAGGAAAACTAGGCAGGATGGTGGTGCGTGCCTGTAGTCCCAGTTATTTGGGAGGTTGAGGCAGGAGAATTGCTGGAGTTTGAGAATGCTGTGAGCCATGACGCCATGACACTCTACCCAGCATGACAGAGGTAGACTAAGTCTCAAAAATAAAATAAATAAATAAGAGACTACCTGGTTCTTATGTCAAAATCTTGGCTCAGCCACTTACTTGGCAGCTGTGTGCCCCTGGGCTAAGTAAAGCCCTCTGGGCCTCAGTTTCTTCATCTGCAGGATGTGGGGGAGAAACAGTATCTATTTCAAAATATTATAAGCATTTAATAAACTAAAGCACTTAGAACAATGGCTAGTATTTAGTAAGAGCTCAGAAAATATCAGCAATTATTTATGAGCTGAATTTTATGAAGAAAATATGGTATGATTGTTTTAAATGTGAAGATTTTCAAAAATTCCCATATATATTCTTTTACAATATGAAAGTATAATTATAAATCTGTAACAATCAATGTTTCATGCATTCAAGTAATAAGACTACCAATATGATCTATTCAGATGTATTCATTTTTTTAAGATAAATATATAATTTATTTTTGTTTTCCAGGATACAATAAAGTATAAGAGAGTTTAGCTAGTGACTGAATACTTCACAGAAGTATTTCAGTGCATCTGACCTTTCGGTATCACTTCTTGTTTTACTATGGTAAATTAACTAATCAAGTAAAATAAATAATACAGCTCTCAGTGTTTTGCTATAATGATCAATTAATATATAGTTTGCTGGATAAAAACCTTTTTTTTTTTCAGACAAAGTCTCACTCTGTCTCCCTGACTAGAGCGCCCTGGTGTCATAGTTCACAGCAACCTCAAACTCTTGAGCTGAAGCAATTATCCTGCTTCAGCTTCCCAAGTAGCTGAGACTACAGGCGCCTGACATAATGCCCAGCTAATTTTGTAGAGATGGGGTCTTGCTCTTGCTCAGGCTTTTCTGGAACTTCTAAGCTCAACTAATCTACCTGCCTTAGCCATCTGGAGTTCTGGGATTATAGATGTCAGCCACTATACTGGGCCAATAAAAAACATTTTGTATATTCTAGACTCATAGCTTATCACGTATTGCATGCTGTATATATCTCTACCTACTGTTATGTAGTTAAGTTGAAAAGGTGGCTGTATTTAAGTCTTCTGTAAGTTGGACTTACAAATCAGTGCAAATGCATTGTCTTTGATGACTAAAATGTTTCAGTTACTCACCAAATTTTCTCTCTCGATCCTTTGCTGCTCCCTCTGTCTGTTGAGAGCACTATGGTACAACTTAGGGGGGTGGTGCCATCTAGTAACTGTACTTCTGCTTCCTGGTTTCTCAGCCTGTCTCGACAGTTCTTTCAAAAGCCTCTGATTTTCTCGGTCAATCTGTCTTACCTCTTCTTTTGTGAAAGAGTAGTTTTTCCTGGGTACTACTAATTGCTGTTCAAAGTGATGTTTTTGTGGTTCTTTTTTATCTAATTGCAGAAAAGCTACAAAGTGAATAATAAAAGAGAAAATGGCTTAACAAAGTATATGTCATGTACATGCTCTAGCCTTTAAAACACAAACTGTATTAATTTATGAATAGGTATGTATAAAATAAGGCTAATGACATACAGATTACAATTGTGTAGACAAAAACTGGAGGTAAATTAGGGTTTTTTATGCTTTTTTTTTTT
>NW_003852456.1:2382091-2387077 GCF_000181295.1 Otolemur garnettii | reverse complement strand
TCAAACTCTTGGGCTTAAGCGATTCTCTTGCCTCAGCCTCTCAAGTAGCTGGGACTATAGGCGCCTGCCACAATGCCTGGCTATTTTTGTTGTTGTAGTTGTCATTGTTGTTTAGCTGGCCTAGACTGGTTTTGAATCCACAATCCTTGGTGTATGTGGTTGGCGCCGTAACCACTGTACTATGGGCATGGAGATTAAAACAATTATTTCTATTGTAAAAAGACAACATTTTATTGCAGATTACATTTTAATCAATAGAAACATTTTGCAGGCCAGCTGCGGTGGCTCACGCCTGTAATCCTAGCATTTGGGAGGTGGAGGTGGGTGGAAGGCTTCAGCTCTCAGGTTCCAGACCAGCCTGAGCCAGAGCGAGACCTCATCTCTAAAAATAGCAGGATGGGCTCGGGGCCTATGGCTCAAGCGGCTAAGGCACCATCCACATACACCTGAGCTGACAGGTTCGAATCCAGCCTGGGCCCACCAAACAACAATGGCAGGGGCCTGTAGTCCCCATTGCTTGGGAGGTGGAGGCAGGAGAATCGCTTGAGCCCAGGAGTTGGAGGTTGCTGTGAGCTGTGATGCCACAGCACTCTACCCAGGGTAACAGCTTGAGGTTCTGTGTCAAAAAATAAAATAAAATAAAATAAAATAAAAATAGCAGGATGTGGGGCGGCCCCTGTGGCTCAAAGGAGTAGGGCACCAGCCCCATATGCCAGAGGTGGTGGGTTCAAACCCCACCCCCGCCAAAAAAAAAGGCAGGATGTTGTGGTTAGCAACTGTAGTCGCAGCTACTCGTTTGTTGTGAGCTATAACACCACAGCACTCTACTGAGGGCCACAAAATGAGATTCTTGTCTCAAAAAAAAAAAAAAAAAAGAAATATTTTGCATACTATAGCAAATGAAATTTTTATCAACATATAATACAAATTTCCACATTACAATAATTTTCAGTAAGGCACAATTACTACTAAAATTTCTGAAATGCTTTTAACAGTATTAAGTTTGCTGAATGTTTCATATTATGTATGTACTAAAAAGGAATACATTATATTAGATACTTTATACCAAATCAAATATGATTTGTTTTTTCTTACAGTACTTTTTTAAGGTAACCATTTTTTAATTTTTTTTTTTTTTTGTAGGGATAGAGTCTCACTTTATCGTTATTTTTTTGTGGCAGTTTGGCCAGGGCTGGGTTTGAACCCACCACCCTCTGTATATGGGGCCGGCACCCTACCCACTGAGCCACAGGCGCCACTACCATTTTTTAAATTTTTATGTTAATTCTTTTTATGTGTTTACCATTTCCTGTTCTTAAAGGCACCATGTTAATCCCAGTACTTTGGGAGACTGAGGTAGGAGGATCACTTGAGGCTAGGAGTTCGTGACCAGGCTGGACAACACAGCAAGACTCTGTCTTACTAAAAAAATTAAAAATTAGCTGGTGTGGTGGAGTGCCCCTATAGTCCCAGCTACTCAGAAGGATGAGGCAGGAGGATGGCTTCATGCCTAGGAGTTTGAGACTACAGTGAGTTCTAATCATACTACTGCATTCCAGCCTGGGAGACAGAATGAGACTGTTTCTCTAAAAAGTAAAATAAAATAAAATTTTAAAAAGTACAAAGCTGTAAGAGGAAGTCTGTTTTAACCTCCATTTACAAATGAGTATGGTGTAGGCAAGTTAAATCATTTGGGCGAGGTCACAAAACCATTTCCATACATTTAAACCAAATGCTATGAAAGATTACAGAAACTTTTAAAATATGAGAAACAGTGGCTTCCTGATAGGAAAAACAAGAATAGCAGTGCTGGTACTTTTTGAAAACAATATCTGCTGGAAAAAAAATATATGGAGTGTTTATATACTGATACTAGGTTACTATTACATTTTGCTGAAGTGGCCGTATACTTTAGTATAGACTTTAATATAATACTATACACTTTCATAAGCAGTAACCTCAAATACATATAATCTATTGTTATCCCAACTGAAAAGACCTAAAAAAATTTTTCAATTTGAATATATCTTCAGGGATACAGACATTCAGATACATACATTTTTAAACTCACATTTAGAAATATTGCTTTTCATGAAACAATTTCCTTCAATCTCTTCACATTTATTTCAATATCAGTGTCCATCATCAGTACAGACATTTCTTGCATCACATAACACCATTTACTAGAATATCAGCTTTACTTTCACTAAGCTATTTGAGATAGACTGAATTTTTCAAATTTATGGGCAATGCTATCAATGAAAATTTTATCCCAAACTATATGAAGTCCTTTTTTCTATATTAGTTCTTTTTAAAAAGTCATCTTGTAGACATATTCATAATCCCTACAAAAAACCAATAGCATTTCCTTTTAAAAGTGGTTTTAAAAAGAATTTTCTAAAATTCTAACACTTGTAAGAGCTGGAGGTTGCTGTGAGCTATGATGCCATGACATTCAACTGAGGGCGACAAAGTGAGACTCTGTCTCTAAAAACAAACAAATAAAAAAAAAAAACAGAAAAAACAACAACATATAAAATTCTTTAACACTTGAGGTTGGGCATGGTGGCTCACGCCTGTAACTGCAAGGCCAAGCTGTTTGAGCTCAGGACTTCAAGACCAGTCTGCGCAAGAGCAAGATCCCAACTCTACTACAAATAGAAAAACTATCCAGGCATGGTGGCGGACACCTGTACTCCCAGCTACTCAGGAGCAAGAGGATAGCTTAAGAGTTTGAGGTTGCTGTGAGCTCTGATGCCAGAGTAAGACTGTCTCAACCCCCCCCCCCAAAATAACACTTAACCCCCTCCCAAATAAAACTTGTAACTGAAAAGTTATAATTTAAGGAATAATAACTAAATTTACTAAATTTCTTTGCCTTCTTTATTAACATTTTGTCAGATGAGAACTTCTGTGACATGCTTCCTTTTCCTCTCCCTTGAATCTGGGCAGGCTTGTGACCTCTTTGACCACTACAACACAGTGGTCACAAAAGGAGGTACAGCTCCCCTTCCCTCCTTGTTTGCTGGGATACTGGTGCTTGGATCCCTGAGGCACCATACCTGTGTGATTCAAACCACACATAGAGGCTACATGTTAGCACTCTGAGCCTGGTCTTGGAGTCATCCTAGGTTGCTGCTTTACACATCTTTGTGATGATGCCTTGGCAAAGCAATAATAACTAATACAAAATTTGGTAACAGGGAGTGGGGTGTTACTGTAACAAAATCTAAAACAGATGGACCAGCTTTGAGACCTGGTAGCCAATCCAGCTGGAAGAGTCTGGAGAAGATTGTTGATGAAGTCTGCAAGGATGAAGTGGGAGACTGTTTAGCAACAATGGTTGCCTGGGGAGATAAAGTCAAAGGAAAAGATAGTTACTGTCCTGCCAGATTTGGCCTAGCAGACCTCCAGGCAGAATGCTGACACCACCAGTGGTTTATTTTGTTTCACAATAAGGCAGGATAGAGAGATATGATTAAAAAAGAAAAACTGATTGGATTTTGAGCAAATTTACAGAGGATATAAAATAGCCAAGACTTACTCAGCTCAAAAATACAGCTACTTTCATCCCTAGTCTCTCTCAGCAGAAGATTCTCAAGGCTTTCCAAGAGGTGTAACTGAGGGTGGCGCCTGTGGCTCAGTGGGTTTGGCGCCGGCCCCACCTTCCAAAGGTGGGGCGGTTCAAACCCAACCCCAGCCAAACTGCAACAAAAAATAGCCAGGTGTTGTGGCAGGTGCCTATAGTCCCAGCTACTTGGGAGGCTGAGGCAAGATAATCGCCTAAGTTCAAGAGCTGGAGATTGCTGTGAGCTGTGACACAATAGCACTCTACCTAGGGCGATAAAGTGAGACTCTGTCTCTAAAAAAAGAAAAGAGTTGTAACTGAGAAGCTATACCTGAGGAATATCAACTGCACCCGGACCAGATTGACTGACTGTCTGAGACAGAGTCTCTATGTCGCCCTCTATAGAGTGCAGTGGTGTCACAAGTTCACAGCAACCTCACTCTTGGGCTTGAGCAATTCTCCTGCTTCAGCCTCCCAAGTAGCTGGGACTACAGGTGCCAGCCATAAGGCCCAGCTATTTTTTTGTTTAGCGGGCCCGGGTAGGGTTCAAACTGCCAGCCCCAGTGCACGTGGCTGGCACCCTACCCATTGAGCTACAGGACTAGACTAGATTTAGAACCTTGAGGGCATCTTTGGAAAGAGGGAATTATTTTTCCCTATGTGGGGAATGTGAATAAATGTGTGGCTTGAGGTGAGAATGTGAAGAGTTTAAGATATGTCCATTAAGGACATAAAGGTCTATGCCCTTTCAGTTTAAATCTGGGAGGGTTTATGACCATTTCAACAAACCAAGTATGGAAGAAATGATACTGTGTGACTTCAGAAGCTAGGTCATAAGAGGTAATGAAGTGTCTGCCTTGTTTCCTGGAACACATGTGCTTAGAACCCTGAGCCAAAATGTTAAGACAACCAAACACTCAGAGACTGCCTTAGGTGAGGAAGCCAGGCCGCATGTTGGCCCTCTGGTCCGCAGTGCTGCTCTTCAGGTTGCCCCAAGCCCATGCACCTGACACACGAGTAAACAAGAACTCAGATGATTCCAGGTGGCCAAATTACCCCACCTCTGAGTCTCTCTATCCCTGTGATTTTCAACTTGTATGCCATGAGAGGATCCTAGGTGTAACTCAAAATTTTTTTTTATTTTTTGAGACAGAGTCTCACTATGTCATCCTTGGTAGAGTGCTGTGATGTCACAGCTCACAGCAACCTCAAACCCTTGGGCTTAAGTGATTCTCTTGCCTCAGCCTCCCAAGTAGCTGGGACTACAGGTGCCAGCCATAATGCCTGGCTATTTTTTTGTTGCAGTTGTCATTATTGTTTTAGTAGGCCCTGGCTGGGTTTGAACCTACCAGCCCTGGTGTATGTGGCCAGTGCCCTAGCCACTGAGCTATGGGTGCTGAGCTTTTTTTTTTTTTTTT
>NW_003852456.1:2361220-2381821 GCF_000181295.1 Otolemur garnettii | reverse complement strand
TTTTTTTTTTTTTTTGATCTACATAATGTAAGTGTGCTGCGAAAGTTTACCTATAGGTTCAAGTGTGCCCTGAGATTAAGAAAAGGTTGAAAAACGCTTCTCTATCGCAGTGTTTTGGGGTAATTTATTTCATCACTTAAAACAAACCCAAAGTATTATGTAACAAATAAAATACCTGTGGGCCACGTGCAGCCCATAAGCAGACAGTTAACAATTTTTTGTTTTATCAGTCTTTCATTGTCAATGTGGCTTTGCACTGTTTTAATTTTATCATACATTTCAAACCAATGACTGTTAGATCTTTATGGTGTATTTGGCTCATTTACTAATGTAAAATACCCTTCTTTGTCCGTTAGTGATTTTCATTATCTTGAATTTTCTAATATTTTGTACACTAATAGGATTGATATTTGTACATTTCCTTTTTAGAGAAGGTACACCTGGCCTATCTTTTTCAAGCTCTTATTTTCATTCTTCCTATACTATCATAAATGTCCATTTTCTTTTTCTTTTCTTTCTTTTTATTTATTTATTTATTTTTGAGTCAAGAGTCTTGCTCTGTTGCCCTGGCTGGAGTGTAGTGAGTGGCTCCATAACTCACAGCAACCTCAATTCCTAGGCTCAAGTGATCCTCCTGCCTCTGCCTCCCAACTAGCTGGGACTATAGGTATGTACCCCCATACCTAGCTACTTTTTCTATTTTTAGTAGAGACGGGGGTCATACACTATTGTTCTGGCTGGACTTGAACTCCTGACCTTGAGTGATCCTGCCTCCCCATCCCAGAATGCTAGGATTACAGGCCCAGTCTTGAGCTATCACCCTGGGCCCTTGGTAGTTATTTTTAAGTAATGTTCATTAGCCTTTAACTTAAAACCTGAGTAGTCCCCTATGGTTTACTCTTCTTTGACAGTTTCTGGCCACTTTCCCTGATGTGGAGACAACACATCAGGTCATTTTCACCCTAAAAAAGAAAGTGAAATTTGCCCTTGTCTCTAACAAAAGTCACTTCTCTCATTTATTTTCTCCATTTGTTCCCTCTGGGCATTTTGAGTTTGTAAGGCACTAACATAAAACTAGTGAGAAGTTTCTAGTTCTAGTTGATTAGCTTTATGGTACATTATCTTACCTGATAATACAAATGATATTCCAGATATTTCTGGAGTAAAATGTAATATTTGGTAAAACTACTATAATACCAATCATCTGAAACAATAAATTATCTACTAGAAAAATCAATGGAAATACATAGCATTTAATATTTACGCTTAACATATAATTAATATTTAGTATACAAAGTCTTAAAAGAAAATTACCTTTCAAAAGATGATTCAGGTCCATGGTGTCATGTAAGACTTTTTGTTTACATCTGACATCTAAATTGGAATCTAATACTGAAGATGGGGAAGTGAGACTGGGCCCATGTTTTTCTGTCCCTATTTTGGCTGATTTCAAATATTTTGAATTATTTTTTAAATCCTCACCATCTTCATATACTTCTCGATTTACATTTTCTTGCTTTTTAACTCTCATGTTTTGATCATTTGATGCACCCAGTTCAAAAGACTGAACAGGGCTGATGTCTGGGGTTGATAAAGGGGTTACATCTGTCACAGTATCTTCAGATTCCTCAGTGTGGTCACCAAATTTTGGTTTAGGACTTGAAGGCTGTGTTCCTGTTGATTTTACTCCTGATGTGTTTTTATGTTTTGGCGATAAGGGCATTATACCAGATACATGTTTCTTTGATGATGGACGTGAACCCAATATGCATTTATCACATCTAGCATCTGAACAATCTGTACCTGAACTTGAAGATGAGGAAGATAGAGAAGAGGAAGAGGAACTAATTTTGGAATACTTTTTACTAATGTTTTTTTTAAAGTTATTAGCTGACTTGGCCCTCATATGGAGTTTTTTCCCATCATCACTGCTTTCCTCTTCATCTGTATAATCATCATCCTCACCTTCTTTTACAATTTTGGGAATTCTTTTTGGAATGTGGATTTTATGACCCGTTGTAACAACATACAATTTTTTTGATCTTGAAGGAGTTGTCAATGATAAAGAACTGGTTTGTGTGATATTCTCTGCTGGGTGTTCTTCTAGGGAAATTTTTGCTTTTCTTTCATTTCCCTTTTCAGTAAGATAATTTTCCTTTGTTTGTATTCCAATTTTCAGTTGTACATTTTCTATATCTTTATCTATTCTCTCTTTAGGGTCATCTTCTTGCTTGCTAAAAACTGAGTTACTTTCACATTTCTTTGCTTCTTCGAAGTCACTGTCAAAGAAAGAATGGTCCACTTCACCGTCTGATATATCTTCAAATCGATCCATGATGCCAAAAATATACCTGAAAATGAATAAAGTGTAACTATCAGACAAAAGAATAATTTCCAAATACTTTTCATTTTCATATAGTACTTACATAATTTTCCCAAACTGAGAAGTCTGAGTAATATATAATGGGAAACATTACAAAACAAAAGCAAAAATCTCAGTGAAGTGACGATGGGGCTTTGGGGTCATAGTAAGCAGTACCAGTTATCTGAAATATAATTAAGTCTAACAGTAAATTCACACACAAAAAATAATAGATCGTCAAGGGAGGGATATCACCAATATGGGATAGCAAAGTAGAACCCTAAGGAAAGTCTGACTTTTATAAATTAAGAATAAGGATGGAGTTAAAACCTTGGAGGATTGACAAAGCCAGTGCAAATACACATTATTCTAGTGAGAATAGTGCAATGAAGACTGACAAACATCTGTTTTCAGTATTTGCTGTCTTTGTGCTACTCTGTTCCTTCACTGCAGTTAGTAAGGAAGAAGCAGAAAGGAAGAGATATATTAAAAGTAAAAGCTTCCCCTATTATCTTCTTGAAGAGGAACTGCTATGAAATATCTCTATGCCAGAGCCCTTTTAACACAGTGACACATAGCAGAAAGCCAACAGCTGCCAAAATAGAAAACCAAGGCATATTACTTAGATGCAAGGAGTTAAATATTAGAAGAAATGGATAAAAATGGTCAAAGCAGTTGCTTTCTACTAAGGTCCA
This sequence comes from Otolemur garnettii, assembly GCF_000181295.1. Classification (NCBI taxonomy): domain Eukaryota; kingdom Metazoa; phylum Chordata; class Mammalia; order Primates; family Galagidae; genus Otolemur; species Otolemur garnettii. The sequence continues at coordinate 2,378,764 of NW_003852456.1, read as the reverse complement.
AGTGCCACTATTTTTGTTATAGACCTTAAATTACGAGCAGACCTATAAATTCATGTATGTTCTACATACAATTAATTCTGCATACAGTTGAAAATAAATTGGAACATAACTATAAAGTTATAGCCTTTAAAAGTATATTTCTATTTCCATTATTATAGTGGTCTAAGCAGCAGTGGCACACTGTCACTGGTAATCCTGTGTTCAGACTTTGATCTCTAGTATAAAAGCGAAAGAATTCTTCACTAAAAAAACCCAGGACTTGGGCGGCACCTGTGGCTCAGTGTGTAGGGCACCAGTCCCATATACCAAGGATGGTGGGTTCGAACCTGGCCCCAGCCAAACTGCAACAAAAAAATAGCTGGGAGTTGTGGCGGCACCTGTAGTCCCAGCTACTCGGGAGGCTGAGGCAAGAGAAGTGCCTAAGCCCAGGAGTTGGAGGTTGATGTGAGCTGTGATGCTACAGCACTCTACCGAGAGTGAGAAAAGTGAGACTCTGTATCTAAAAAAAAAAAAGAAAAAAGAAAAAAAAAAACCCCAGGACTCTCTGGAAGCAGCTAATTCTAGAGGCAAAGAAAAAAAAAGTAAAAAAGAAGGTCCTGGAGCATCTAATTGTTGCAGAAAGCACAATATTCAAATATGTTTGGGGCAGCAGAAAATGAAACAAGGATCTTGTTTAAAGTGGCTTCCGTTACCCAAGCTTGACAATTTAGCACTAAAAAATGAGAAAGAAAAAAGGTACATAAAAATGAAAAAATAATTCTGTGGACAGCTATAAGTCCATAATGATATTCAAAAGTGACAATAAGAGCTGTGCTAAGGCTGGGCACAGTGGCTCACACCTGTAATCCCAGCACTCTGCAAGGCCAAGGCAGGAGGATCCCTTGAGCTTAGGAGTTTGAGACCAGCCTGGGCAAGATCCCATCTCTAATAAAAATAGAAAAAGCTAGCTGAGCGTAGGTGGTGGGTACCTGTAGTCCCAGCCACTCAGGAGGCTGAGGCAAGAGGATTGCTCAAGCCCAAGAGTTTGAAGTTGCTGTGAGCTATAATGCCACAGCACTCCACTAGGGCAACAGAGCAAGACTCTGTCTCAAACAAAAAAAAAAAAGATAAAAAATGTGTGTGTGTGTGTGTGTGTATATGTGTGCTGTATTAAAGAAAGGCATATAGACATATATATCTCCAATAATAATTACATGCTTACTATGTTCATATTACAATACATCAAATCAGGCAGTAAAAGATTTTACATTTTATCATCACTGAATAATTCTGTCTGCTTTTAGGCTTTGAAGAATTTAAGAGATTCTGATATATCAGATTTTATAACAGTTTAACTATTTATAATGTATTTTCAAATGCTTAAAGGAAGGCTGGGCATGGTGGCTCATGCCAGTAATCCCAACAGGAGGTGAAGATGGGTGTTTGAAGTTTGAAGATGGGTGGATTGCTTGAGCTCAGGAGTTTGAGACCGGCCTGAGCAAGAGCAAGAACCTCGTCTCTGAAAATAGGTAGTCTGTGGCGGTAGGCACCTGTAGTATGAGCTATTCAGGAATGAATATCACTAGAGCCCAAGAGTTTGAGGTTCCTGTGAGCTATGATGCCACAGCACCCTATGACAGGAGACAAAGTGAGTGTGAGCTATGATGCCACAGCACCCTATGATAGGAGACAAAGTTCTTTCTCTGTCTCAAAGAAAAAAAAAATTAGTTGGGTATCATAGTGGGCACCTGTAGTCCCAGCTACCGGGAGGCTGAGGCAGAAGGATGGCTCTTTTGAGCCCAAGAGACTGAGGTTTTTGAACTATGATGATGTCATGGCACTCTAGCTTGGGGTGACAAAGTGAGATTCTGTCTCAAAATAAAAAAATAAATAAATACTTAAGGTAATCTAAATGATTAAATCAGTAAATTTAGACTTAGTAAGTTTATAAATAATGTCTGGTTGATTAGGAAGATTTCCTTTGCTGTGTTTGAAGTATTTAAGAAAATCAAGTATAAATTGTGATGTTAAGCAAGTGTGCAAATGGTATACAACGTTTAGGGAAATTTAATATAGCTTATATAAGCTAACTGAAAATTAATCAAAATACACAGGAGTTTTAAAATTCTAATACATATCAATAGATCTTAAAATGTGAGAAACAGAGCAGCACCTGTGGCTCAGTGGGTAGGGCACTGGCCCCAAATACCAAGGATGCTGGGTTCATACCTGGCCCCAGCCAAACTCCAACAACAACAACAAAAATAGCAGGGCACTGTGGTGGGCGCCTGTAGTCCCAGCTACTCGGGAGGCTGAGGCAAGAGAATCATCTAAGCCCAGGAGTAGGAGGTTGCTGTGAGCTGTGATGCCATAGCACTCTACCGAGGGCAATAAAGTGAGACTCTGTCTCAAAAAAAAAGAAGAATTTGAGAAAGAGAATATAAAATATATGCCTAATAGATATTAAAATGCAAGACGTATTACTTTCCATTCACTACTATTTCCTTTACATTTTAAAAATCAGACTGACAGCCTCCTTCCCAAATCCTTAAAACAAAGATACTTAGTAAGGTTTTAGGCATCACATTTATCCATATAGAAATCAAAGCCAATTCTCTCAAGTAATTTATAAAAACTCAAACTTGCCTCTCTTTAATTTTTGGACCATAAAACAATCGATAAACCCTTTGAATCAGTAACTTCACTTCCGAAAATTTATCTTAAGAATATAATACTAGGCCAGGTGAGGTAGTTCACACCTGTAATCCTAGGGTTCTGGGAGGCTGAGGCAGGAGGATCCCTTGAGCTCAGGAGTTTGACATCAGCTTGAGCAAAAGTGAGACATTGTTTCTACTAAAAATAGAAAAAACTAGCCAGGCATGGTGGTACACAGTGACAGAGTAAAATCTGGTCAAAAAAAAACTATATATATATATATATATATACAAAACACTAAAAAGAAGAAATGGTAATTATAACATTATTTATGTAATTATAATACAATTTACTTATAATATTGCAAAACTTGTATAGAGGCTGGGTGCAGTGGCTCACACCTATAATCCTAGTACTGAGGTTGAGGTGGGAGGATCCCTTGAGCTGGGGAGTTCAACAACAGCCTAAGCAAAGTGAGATATCATGTCTACTAAAAATAGGAAAATTTAGCTGGGTGTTGTGGCAGATGTCTGTAATCCCAGCTACTCAGGAGGCTGAGGCAGGAGGAGCACTTGAGCTCAGGAGTTTAAGGTTGCTATGAGCTAGACTGATGCAATAGCACTCTAGCCTGGGCAACAGAGGTGACATTGTCTCAAAAAGAATACAGACTTGGCTCAGTGTCTGTGGCTCAAGAGACTAAGGCACCAGCCACATACACCTGAGCTGGTGGGTTTGAATCCAGCCTGGGCCACAAAACAATGACAAACAATGACCGCTGCAACCAAAACATAGCCAGGCATTGTGGTGGGCGCCTGTAGTCCCAGTTACTTGGGAGGTGGAGGAAAGATAATCACTTGAACTCAAAAGTTGGAGGTTGCTGTGATCTGTGATGCCAAGGCACTCTACTCAGGGCAATAGCTTGAGGCTCTGTCTCAAAAAAAAAAAAAAAAAAAAAAATACAAACTTGAAGCTCACCTGGTAGCAAAAGTATGACTTGGAAACCAAAAACTAGTTATGTTCTTAAGTCATACTGGAATAGGAGGCTAAACTAAGCTGCATTATATTCTATTTGATCAAATGATGTCTTAAATGAAAACATTTACTACTGGGTCTATGATGAGGAATCTAGAATCTAAGTCACAATAAATAGTTTAGAGGACCAACACTGCAATATGCAGAAAGACCATAGACTTCTTTTCTTTCTTTTTTTTTTTTTTGTACGAAAGGTCTTTATTGGCAGGGGAGAGATGCTGCAGAGCAGCACTAAGGAGAGAAAAGAGAAGAGGGGAGAGAAGAGAAAAGAGGAGAGAGAGAGGAGAACAGAGAAGGAGAGAGAGACCGTAGACTTCTTATTTGTGTCTCCAAGGTAGAATCTGCATTAACAGATGGCGTGCATAGGACAGCTGTTCTGAATTGAACATAAGAACTGTCTGAAAATGGAAGGGGCTAAGATTCTGAGCCCGAAGTAACAAGAGCAAGGACTAGGTAACCACTTGCTAGGATGCTGCTTTCCAAGGAGGTGGGTGATCTTTCTCAACCCTCAAGTAGGTCTTAATCCCACAGAATCTATAAGCCAAATGATCACAGATACTTCTTTGAAATCCTTATTTTTCATAGCTAACTGCTTCCTACCTTGCTTGTGAAGGGATCAGAATACGTCACTCCAAAAGACGCCATTTTGGCATAAGTATCATTTTGATTCTCTTGAGCCAAAGCCTAAGGAAGCAAGGCCCTAACTATCTTCAATTCTATGAAGGCTGGGAGAGGTGAGGACACTGCAAAAGAAAAAAGTCTGAAGCTAGCAGATGTTGGTTCATGAAGTTAAGGAAAGACATGTTCTCTATAACATAAAAATCCAAGGTGATGCAGTAAGGGCTAATGAAGAGGCTGCAGCTAGTTATCCAGAAGATGTAGTTAGGAGAATTGCTGAAGGTAGGGCCACTAAACAACAGATCTTCAGTGTAGATTAAACAGCCTTCTACTGGACGATAATGCCATTTACAACTTACATAGATACAAAGAAGTTGTCAATGCCTGGCTTCAAAGGACAGGCTGATTCTCTTGTTGGGGGATAACACAGCTAGTGAGTTAAAGTTAAAACCAAGGCTCGTTTACCGGCTCCGGGCCTGTGGCTCAAGCGGCTAAGGCGCCAGTCACATACACCTAAGGTGGTGGGTTCGAATTCCCGGCCCGGGCCCGCCAAACAACAACGATGGCTGCAACCAAAAAATGGCCAGGCGTTGTGGCTGGTGCCTGTAGTCCCAGCTACTTGGGAGGCTGAGGCAGGAGACTCGCTTGAGCCCAGGAGTTGGAGGTTGCTGTGAGCGTGATGCCATGGCACTCTACCCAGGGGGACAGCTTGAGGCTCCCTATCAAAAAAATCCCCCCAAATCCTACCGCACTTAAAAGTTATGCTAAATTTATCCAACAGTCTCATCGACACTAAGCAATCCTTTTGATAACTTCTACTTCAAAATTAGATTCAATTTACGCTAGAGAATAAATAAGAACATGGTAGCTTAAGAAAGTAGTTAAGATTCTCTTTCTAGCACACTGGAAAAGGATAAAATCCAAGAACAGTTCACCACATGGTGCTTAATCTGGACACCATTCCAGGAGTAACTTGGACATGTATACCTAAAATAAATCTGGAATTTTTTTTAAAGTGTCACTTTTGACACTTTAAAATGTCTTTTTATTGAGTTTATTCAGAAATTACATTTCTGAAGTTAGATGGTAAAACAGGGTCCCCATAAAATAATCCCACGGAGAGCAGGGAAACCTCAGCCCAAATTAAACACAAGTCTTACAGAAACTCCAGGAGCAATTCACGACCCCTTCCCGACCTCAGGAGACAGCAGAAGGTAAATGACAGCCCCTCGGGCCTCAGGTTCGAGTCCACAAAGGTGGGCGGCAGCCGTCACAGCCCTGCAGGTGTCGCCACCACAACTCAACTTAGAGCCTGGCAGGACATCCACGCCACCCAGCACGCATCCCGGGAATAGGACCGACCGTTTCCGCCTCGGCCCCGGACTCCAGCCCGCCGCAGGCTCCGGCGCCTTTGTTGGAGTCACACCCCGCCGAGCAGGAAGGTGACTAGGCGGAGGGCAGGGGGCCCCAGCGGGCTCCCCTCCCTGCGTCCAGCACAGGCTTCGGTTATACCAACCCCGAGTGCTCGCCGCCACCTGGACTCCGGAGGGTGAAACGGATGCCGAACGCGAGGGAAGGTGGCCGGCGCGCCGCGGGCGGGGAAGCAGGAGACACTCGCGCGCAGGTCACCTGGGAACCAAGGCAGCGACTTCAGTACACGGCGCCGGCGGCAGTGGCTGGGGAGCCCGACTTGCGCGCAAGCGCTGACGCGCTCCCGCAGCCCTGCGCGAGAGCGCGCGTGCGCGGCCTGGCCACACGGACTCGAGCTTCCGGAGGCGGAGAGAGCGGAAAAGGAAAGGCCGGGCAGCGTGGTGGGGGCGTCACAGAGCGGGCGGGCGCTGCGGGCGCTTGGGGGAAGCCGGTGGGGACTGGCATCCAGAGACGATCGCCCCAGCCCTCGGTTCCCGGGAGCTGTCGGTGCTTCATTGCCTCTTGGCTCGCTGTTGAAGGCAGTGCGAGCAGGCTTAGCGGTTACCGTAACGAGGAAAGCGCCTTTGACGATCTTGCAGTTCTCTTAAGATGACGATTTTATCTGTATTCTCGGCTACTCGGGGAGGCTGAAGCTGGAGGATCGCTGGAGCCCAGGAGTGTGAGACTAGACGAAGCAACATAGGGAGACTCCGAAGGAAGAAAAAAAATCAAAACAATAATAAAAATGGATGGTGGCTGTGTCTTTGTGATACTTTATATTAGCCAAGTTTGTCGGTGACCAGTTCCAAATTACACCATGTTTTTTTTTTTTTTTTTTAATGTTTGGCGGTGACGAGGGAATGAAGGAAATAAAAGGACTCAAAGACAGAGTGAGAGCTTTAAGAGTGAGCTCAGGGGACCGATCGTCCCCTAACGTGGTGACAGGCGATGGTAATTAATTTTGAGTTTTCTTTTTATTAAATGAACTACTTGTTAAGTTAAACTTATATGTCAGTGTTTTGTTATGTTTCTGTTTTTTAATCGCATGTTTTTTAACTAATCACAAATTTATATTATTTAAATAACTTATAAAATGAAGAATAAGGAACAAAGTCTGAAAATAGGATGTTAAAGTAGATCCTAATCAGCAAGTTTTATGAAAGGCTGTTAGACCCCCCCCTGGAAGTTTGTGGGCAGGCAGGCTGATGTCATGTCATATTGAAAATTAGGGCAAAAATAATATGTTCTACTTATCTTCCTGAGAGACATGTTTTTTCTTGTGTTGTATAGTCTCTAGCATGTCTTGGACCTGTTTAAGCCCTGCCTTTACAAGGTCCCCTCGGCAGTGACCTTTATCTATTAGACTGAGTCTTGTTGGAGGAAAGGTGAAGTTATGGTTGGACAAGTCCTTGTCTGTCACTGTCAGGCTTTTGTTGTTTGTTTAAGAGACTTTTGGTGTTTTCAATATTGTTTTGTGGTCTGACTCTACATATTTTTTTTAGCATTTACTTCTTCAGTCTCAGTTCCTTATGGCTTTCTTACCATAATTTAATTGACCTTTTAAAATAGTATTAATTTTATTAAAATCTAATAGAAATACATCAAAACAATCTTTTCTTACTGTTCATCACCATTTTCCTCCCACACCAATTCAGTTCTGACAACTAACTAGTTAGTTCTGTGGGTCAGGGACTGGTAACTTGTTAAAAAGTCATGTGCCTGTTGGCAAATGAGGTGGATAGTTACCAGTATAAGAAAAATGATCTCTGCAGAGTATATTGAATGCAGTAATTTCCTGCTGTTGAACTATATAAGGTACATACATATTAGAAGTATAATAATGGCACTCCAAAAGTGCCCACCTCCTGATGCCCAGGACATAGGACATTGTTACCTTATATGGCAGACAGGATTTAGCTGATATGATTAAGGATGAAAATGGGAAGATTAGCCTGGATTATCCAGTAGACCCAATAGATCACAAGCAACCTTATGAAAGGAGGGACAAGAAGTTCAAAATCAAGAGTAGGAGCTGTGAGTTCACAAGCAAGAGGTTGCAGCAATGTGAGGAAGAGGCACCCAGCCCAGGAATGCAGGTAGCCTCTTGGAAGCTGAAAACTGAGGAAACAGATTCTCTCCTGAAGCATCAAATAGGAGCTCAAGTTTGCAAATACCTTGCTTTTCCACTTCTGACCTCCAGAACTATAAGACAATAAATTTGTGTTGTTTTAAACTACTAAGTCTGTAGTAATTTGTTATGGCAGCAGTAGCATGCCCAGAGAGTAAACAAGTGTTTATATAAAAGTGCAAGGAAAGTAAGTATGGCTTTAACCTTATCCTATGGGGTCTTAGCAAGGAATTGTCTCTATTTTTGTTCTTCATGATGCATTTTTGTACTTGTTTTAGTTAAGAAAAGTACAGAAAATTAATTCTACGTTCTAAAGAAAGGGTTTTACTTAATTCTGCTTGATAAAATGATGCTGGCACCACTGCTACCCTGTTGTTCTACCTTGGTCCCAGTTGTCCACCCTGTGGTCTAAAGTTTATTTCATACAGTAAAAATATGGTGTAATAAAACTAAAACCAAAGAAAGGACTGGGTCCAGTGCCTTAAGCCAGTGATCCTAGCACACTGTGAGGCTGAGGCCAGAGGATCTCTTGAACTCAGGAGTTGGAGACCAGCCCGAGTAACAGTTCATCTCTACTGAAAATAGAAAAAAAATAGTCAGGTGTGGTGGTGGGTGCGGGTAGTCTCAGCTACTTGGGAGGCTGAGGCAGGAGGATTGCTGGGAGCTAGGCTGATGCTATATGGCACTTCAGCCTGGGTGACAGAGCGACACTATGCCTAAAAACCAAATAACAATAAAAACACCAAAAAAAAAAAAAAAGGGGAAGACAGGAATGTAGTTATTTATTTTGGTGTCATCACCTTGATTGGTAAAGTCACATCTAGTAGGAGACACTCATCTAATTTTTGACGTGTAATGGTTTAAGAGAAGCGCTCCACGAATACCAGTTAATATAAAGACAAAAGATGCATCTGCAGCTTTATTGGAATCAGCAATAAAGCAAATTGGCAAAGCAATTGCCAGTGTTCATGTAGCATACTGTCATCTATCTTCTCAAGCATTATGTGGATATTACCCGCTGGGACTACGATAGAAGAGGCAAACGGGGACTCAAAACATCATTTGGACCACTTTCCTTTGCGTAGGTAATAGCATTTGTACTTAATAATTGGCAAATAATAATAATAATCATACAGAATCCAAGCCTAAGTATGACAGCAGCAGCGTACGCCCCGGCACCAGGCTGACATTTTGTCCTTTCTACAACTAGGCAACAACCGCAGGCTTCCTTACTCCTTCACGTGTGTCTGATTCCCCTACCTGAGGCGCACGGTGGGGAAGGCAAAGTTGTTAAAGAGAAGCTGTTGAAAATGCGGATCAGGAATGGTTGTCTATTTAACCTAAAGAGCAGGTGAAAGCACGTGTCCGTGGTGAGCGGAAAGCGAGAATCAAGGGATCACCTGAGCTCAAGTACGACAGACTTTCTGACACCTGCGGCAAAATTTTCCATTAACAGACTGTTTCCCGGGGGGAGGGGAGCGCGGGAAGTTCTGGTCCCCGGCCGCCCGTGGGGCCCCACCCCTCGCCGTGGGTGGGCTCCGCCCATCTGTCAGTCAGACACCGCGGCCGCTCTCCGCCCCCCGCCCGACCCGCACCTCGGGGCCGCCCCCGCCTCGCGTCAGGCTTTGCCGGTTTCAGTCACAACACGGTCGGGGTACCTGGGCGTGCCCTGGTCGGCGCCGGGCAGCGGTGCTGCGGGGACGCTGAGAGCGGCCCGGCGGCGTCTGTTGGAGCCGTTCCTTCAAGGGCCGCCGGCGAGGGCATGAGCGCGGATTTCCTCTGCCTCCCGAGCGGCGGCGGCGGGAGAGGCGAGGGGAGGAGGCGCCGCGCGGAGGCCACAGTCCAGAGCAGCGCCGGGGGGCAGCAGGGCAGGAGATGTGCCTGTCCTTAGCGGCACAGGAAGCAGTATGCACCCCGATGCCACCCACAATAGCGGCGCCGGCCTCAGCCCCGCGCCGGCCGCGGGCGCCGGCAGTCCTCCTGTCCCGGGCTCCGGAACCGAGCGGCGGCTGGAGTCCCCGGGGGACGCGGAGGCGGCGGCGGCGGCGACGCCGAGGGCCCCAGGCGGCTGTTGCTGGCTGGCGCCAGCGGCCGGCGCAGCTTTGGCCACCGTGGCCCTCTCCTTGCTGGGGCCCGGTTCCTGGGAGTCAGTGGCAGGCGCGGGGCCGGGTACCGTCCTGCTCCGGCTCAGTCTGTACCTGAGTGGCGCGGCGGCCGCCTTCCTCTTGGGAACCCTGTTCGCCCTCGTCTGCCGGAGCCCGCGAGCCCCGCCGCCCGACTTCGCCGCCTCCTGGAGCCGGCTGGCGGCGACCATGGCCACCCGCTGCCCGCCGGGGGTGAGTCTGAATCTCCCAGCTGCCGCGCTAGCCCGCGCGCGGCCTCTGCCCGCCCCCCATCCCCGCTCCTGAGGACCCGTCTGGCCGCGGCGTGTCCTTCCCCCGCCCGCTCCCCTCGGCGCAACTGGGAATCCGAGAGCCTCGGGGCTGGCTGTGCGGGCGGCTCCGGGCGCGAGATTTGCGGCGATACGCATTGTCCGGGCTTTGCAGTTACTCGGCCACCATTCTCAATCTCAGACCTTTGATGTTGCTATGTAGTTGCAGAGTGGTAGGAATAGGACGCAACACTCGGAATCGGTCACCGTACCTGGTTCTTGGGGAGGTTCTTGGTGGGAGGTAACTTTGTAAGCATCTGCAGGTAAGGGAACTTGGTTAGTTCACCCCTCCAACCCCTGAACCTGTGCGTACTTCCTGCCACACCATGCTGCCCCCCACCATGTTGACAAGTAGTAGTGTGGTTTGGGAAAGGGTGCTGGAAAGCTCTGTAGTTTGCTACAAAAGGAAACTCTACGTGCAGTGTGGGAAATCAGAGCTGTGGATAGGGAACACAGGAAAAAACAGAATTTTATTTTTATCTTTAAGACAGAGTCTGGCTTGCCCGGGCTGGAGTACAGTGGCTTCAGCCTAGCTCACAGCAAAATCAAATTCCTGGGCTCAAGCCATCCTCCTGCCTCAGCTTCCCCAGTAGCTGGGACTACAGGGACTTGACATGACTAGCGACTAGTTATTCTATTTTAGTGGAGACCAGGGTCTCACTCTTGCTCAGGCTAGTCTCAAACTCTGAATTCAAGAGATCTTCCTGCCTCGGCCTCCTACACTGTTAGGATTACAGGCCTGAGCCAGTACACCTGGCCAAGAACTGTGTTTTAAGTGGGCTCTTTATGTGCCAACCCCACTACTTTTTCTCCCTCCCGACTTCTTTCTCATACTCCTTTAGCAGGAACTTTACTGTCCTAGCTGGACACTCACTGTTTGACTAAAGGTGACCATCATTAAACTGAAATTGCTAAGCCCTTGGAGACAAGGAAATTGACAGTGGCTCAACCTCTTAAGGATTTTTTGTCAGAGAGAGCATTGTTGTTAGGGTTTGCTTATGATTTGACCTTACTCTTGTAAAAAAAAAAAAAAAGCATCATGTTCCACTAAAATTACTCCTTCCAACCCTGTCGGTTCAGAATGCAGGGCTGAGATAATGGTGGGAGGGTTGTAGGTGAGGCCAGCATCTTCACAGGTAAGGTGGATAAATAATTCAGTATATTAAGGCATAGGCAACTTTTGTTTTCACAAATAATCACCCAAATGAGTAATGCTTACTTCTCTTAAAAATCTTTACTGTCAGGCAGGGTGTGGTGGTTCACACCTGTAATCCTAGCACTCTGGGAGACTGAGGTGGGTGGATTGCCTTAGCTTACAGGTTTGAGACCAGCCTGAGCCAGAGTGAGACCTCGACTCTAAATAATAGCTGGGCGTTGTGGCGGGCACCTGTAGTCCCAGCTACTTGGGAGGCTGAGGCAAGAGAATAGCTTGAGCCCAAGCAGTGGAGGTTGCTGTGAGCTATGATGCCATGGTACTCTACTGAGAGCAAGAAAGCGAGACTCTGTCTCAAAAAAAAAAAAAATCGTTACTGTCTGTTTTTTTGGTCATATTTAATTTAGCAGGAGTTGAGCACATATCTTTAATTTTTGAGACAGAGTGTCACCCTGTCACCCTGGGTAGAGTGCTATGGCATTACGGCTCACAGCAACCTCAGACTCCTGGGCTAAAGCCATCCTCCTGCCTCAGCCTCCTGCCACCACACCTGGCTAGTTTTTCTATTTTTAGTAGAGTCTCACTCTTCTTAGGCTAGTATCCAACTGCCTTCAGGTCCCAGACTGCTAGGATTACAGACAGGTGTGAGCCACCACACCTGGCCTCTGTAGGATGTATTTTTCTTTCTTTCTTTTTTTTTTTTTTTGCAGTTACTTATCAGGACCCTGAGATTTTACTAGTTGGTTTATTGATCTATAAAAGATGTCCCAATACTTGAGTCTGTAAGAAGTTATAATTCATTCAGTCCATATATGTATATATTTTATTTTTTAAGAGATAGTCTCACTTTATCACCCTTGGTAGAGTGCCATGGCATCACACAACTCACAGCAACCTCCAACTCCTGGGCTCAGGCGATTCTTTTGCCTCAGCCTCCCAAGTAGCTGGAACTACAGGTGCCTACCACAACACCCAGCTGTTTTTTTGTTGTTGTTGCAATTTGGCCAGGGCCGGGTTTGAACCCACCACCCTGGGTATATGGGGCCGGCGCCCTACCCACTGAGGCACAGGCGCCACCTTCAGTCCATACTTTTTAAGCATCTTGTATGAGCCAGGCACTAACCTACTGTTCTGGAAACTGGGGTTGAGTCAACAAGACAAGTAACTGTCCTGCTCCTGTGGTGGTGTAGGGAGGAAATAAATAAATGAGATACTTTGGGATATTGATGAATGCTTCTGCAACAAAAGAGATTAAGAATTAAGTGATAGACTAGTAGGTGGTGGAAGAAAGTATAAAGGGTGAGGTCAGGATCAGAATCTTGGTATTGCAGTTAACCTCTGAGGGCCTTGGAAGGCTCATACTGTAGGTTACCACTGTATTTCCTGGAAGATGTATGCCCTTGAATCTCCTAGCTCACTTGCTCCTGGGATAGTTAAAATGGAATTATCTACATTCTAGAAAGATAGTTTGGTAGAGGAAAACTAGAGGAGTTAGAGAAAATAGCACTTCAATGGTAATGGAAGGCTGGGCAAGGTGGCTCATGCCTGTAATCCTAGCAGTCTGGGAGGCACAGGTGGGTGGATTGCCTGAGCTCACAAGCCAGAGGGAGACCTCGTCTCTAAAAATAACCTGGCATTGTGGTGGGAGCCTATAGTTCCAGCTACTGGGGAGGCTGAGGCAAAAGAATCAGTTGAGCCCAAGAGTTTGAGGTTGCTGTGAGCTGTGACACCATGGAACTCTACTGAGGGCAACCAAGTGAACTCTCAAAAAATACAATAAGGGCTAGGCATAGTGGCTCAGGCCTATAATCCTAGCACCCTGGGAGGCCAAGGTGAGTGAATTACCTGAGTTCACGGATTTGAGACCAACATGAGCAAGAGCAGGACCCTGTCTCTAAAAATAGCCGGTCATTGTGGTGGGTGCCTGTAGTCCCAGCTACTCATGAGGCTGAGATAAGAGAATCACTTGAGCCCAAGAGTGATTTTCTCATTTTTTGTCACCCTTGGTAGAGTACAATGGCATCACGCCAGAGTACTCTACCAAGGGTGAGAAAAAATGAGACCCTGTTTCAAATAAATAAAGGCAACGGAGAAAAGAAAGCATGTTATCACTTGTATATTAACTAAAAATTTTAGTAATAGAGGTGAAGTGTAATTAAGGAAAATGATTACTGGTCATTCTTTTGGCACTTCCTATGATAGCTTTAAATAAGAAATAATACATTAGGAAATTGCTTTCTAAGTTCTGTATTTAAGATTGAAATGCATTTTATTCACATACACTTCTTTCTTTGTAGTACTGATTTTTACTCGAGCTTGCAATTATGCTGTATTTTCCTTATTTTTGTGTGTTTTTAATGTTCTCTTTATGAATGAAGGGTGGGAAGCATGAGCATGTGGTGTACTATAAAATATCTACAGTCAGTTTTGTGGGCGTGGGAGCTGGATGACACAGGTCATCTGACATATGTGGAGGGGGAGGCTGTTTAGCAGCGAACAAAATGGAGCTTCTTAGAATAACAGTGACTACTACAGAAATTTGGATTGAACATGAATTCTTATTCTTATACATTTTGAATCCTAGTGTGAGCTACACATGTCAGACACTTGGTTCCATCCATTCTGTTCATCTTTCCTTTTTTTTTTTTTTTTTTATTCCTTCTAGGCTTCTGTAGAGCAAAAAATGCATACACTATTAAAAGTAGGCGACTAGAGAGGCCTAAGTTAAAAAGAGGTCTTTTCATGTCTGGAGGTATATAAGTGCTTCTGAATGCCTCCCCTCTGAGTCAGAAGTTATCAGTTCTAATCTCCCTGTTGTAAGTACTCAGGATTGATACCTTTGCACCAGTAGTAAGAAGCTCAGGAAGTGTTTGCTGAAGATAAGGAAGAAAATTATGTCTGTGGCCACTAAGTGCTTTTCTCCTCCAATCATTCTGGTAGCTATTAGGCATCTTCTGTGTGTGTAGATTTTAATACTACTTGTGTAGAAATCTCTGTTGATTAAAACAGTAAAAATAATTTTTAGCCCTGACAGTAATTTCACTCCAGACATCCAGTGGTATTTTCAGATACTTGAGAAACTTTTGTGTAAGGTCAGAAGGCTGATGCTAACATCTTGGCAGTTGATATCTGGGCCCCACTTTAGAAAAACTTGGACTCTGTTATAAGTCAGCAGACTGGAGCCTGTGATGCTGCGGGACCTGTCTGTGCCTGGTGTGGCCAGTTGTTAGCACAGCTTTGCTGAGTGGGCTGTCATATTGTGGTGTTCCCTGTCCAAGATTGCCCTTTGGCCTTCTGTCAGGCCAGTTCTGTCATCTGAGTCTGAGCTTTAGATTCACTAGCCACAATTACTTGACCCCAGCACATGATCCAACCAAGACAACAGCAGGAGTAAATCAGTAGTTTAGAAAAATTTATTGTCATCATATGACCAGAAATTCAAAGTGCATCTTCTCATAATGGGAAACAAGAAAGTATTTTTTTTCCTTTCTTTTTTCTTTCTTTTTTTTTTTTTTTTTTTTAGAGACAGAGTCTCACTTTGTCGCCCTTGGCAGAGTGCCATGTCGTCACAGCTCACAGCAACCTCCTGCTCTTGGGTTTAGGCGAGTCTCTTGCCTCAGCCTCCCTAGTAGCTGGGACTGCAGTCGCCTGGCTATTTTTTTGTTGTTGTTGTTGCGATTTGGCCAGGGCCAGGTTCAAACTTGCCACTCTCGGTGTCCTACTCACTGAGCCACAGGCGCCACCCAGGAAAATATTTTTTAAATTTTGCTGATAGGATATAAGAGCGAATGACTTCTTTGTCATTTTTTCTGTCATATAACCTGTGGATGTTTCTTTTTTACACTGTAGATTACTAGGTACTTCTTGATTTATGTCCCATAAGTTCAAAAATAAATATGTTCTTGATAACGGTCATGCGATTAAAAAATATTTAAGCAATTGATGAGACTTAAAGGACTGATGAAAGTTGAATGTGTATGGGAAACTAAAAGCCACTGCTATGTGAAGAAAACAATGAAAGACTTTGAAGTTTAGCCATAGAAGTTTAAGAAGTTCATCAGATCTGATAAGCGTTTAGTGGGCCAGTTGAGTGACTCAGACCTATAATCCCAGCATTCTGGGAAGTCAAAGTAGCGGAGCATCCCTTGAGCTCAGAAGTTTAAGACCAGCCTGAGTAAGAGCAAGATCCTGTCTCTATTAAAAACAGAAAAACTAGCTGGGCAAGGTGGTGGGCACCTGTAGTCCCAGCTACTTGAGAGACTGAGGCAGGAGTATGTCTTGAGCCCAAGAGTTTGAGGTTGCTGTAAGCTATGATGATGCCATGGCACTCTGTCTCTAAAACAAAGCACTTACAGCGGGGCGAGGTTGCTCATACCTGTAATCCAAGTACTCTGGGAGGTCAAGGCAGGTGAATTGACTGAGCTCAGGGGTTTGAGACCAGCCTAAGCCAGAGTGAGACCTCATCTCTAAAAACACCCAAGTGTTATGGCGGGCACCTGTAGTTCTAGCTACTTGGGAGACTGAGTCAAGAGAATCAGTTAAGCCCCAGAGTTTGAGGTTGCTGTGAGCCATGATGCCATGGCTTTACCCAGGGTGACAAAGTGAGACTGTTGTCACAGACAAAACAGGCATTTACTGAATATCTGCTACCTACCTCATATTCTCATTACCATACCTAGGTAATTTTTTTACCTAGGTGGTTCGTAGTGCTGGCATATAGTATGCTCTTAATAGATGGGTTTTAATGGGAACAATTTAAGTTATCAAACTGACATTTCTAGGTTCGAAATTTCAACCAATTTTCTAGAAAAGGGTCAGATCCTTTCAGTATGTGGCATTAAGAGCTCAGATGATTGTTCTAAGTGCATGGCACTGGTTTTGGTGCTGGGAAGCATTCTGAGGTGCTGGGAAGCATTCTGAGGTACTGCCTGTGCCTGCCTCTCAGGCTCAGTAGATTAGTCTGACCAAGAAGACTGCGTTGGAGGCCAGATGCTTGTAGATCAGACAGTAATCACATTCACACAGCCATATGCTCCTCCAGTTGCCTTGGGGCAGACTGCTAGAATTCCTCAATGAGTTCTTTTACTAATACAAATGTTCTTTGAGTAAAACAAACTTAATTTAGCTAGTCAAGGGGAAAGGGAAAGAAACAGGAATTAGGGAGACTGTACACAGACTCTTTGTGGCTTTCTTTTATCATGCTAATGTAATAAACTAAATCTCAGTCATTCGGTATTGGCATATAGTAGTTACTGCCTTCAGAATATGTTTTTGCATTTTAACTAGGGGATTTAGGTTGTGGTGACTGGTGAGAAGAGTATTTTGAGGAAGATGACTTTTTGAATACTTCTTAAATCACAGGATCCTACCTATCTCTCTGTGGTATGAGGATTTTATTTTAAATTTTTACTGTTCATAGTTTTTTAATTTAATTTTTTCATATTGTATAATCACATAATTAAAAATGAAAGCAAATAGAAAGGTATATGGTGAAAAAACGGCCCTGTAGGCAGCCACTATTCATAATTGCTATTCAGGCTGAACACGCTGGCTCATGCCTGGAATCCTAGCACTCTGGGAGGCTAAGGCAGGTGGATTGCCTGAGCTCACAGGTTGGAGATGAGCCTGAGCAAGAGCCAGACTTTGTCTCTAAAAACAGCTGGGCGTTGTGGCAAGTGCCTATAGTCCCAGCTACTTAGGAGGCTGAGGCAAGAGAATCACTTGAGCCCAAGAGTTTGAGGTTGCTGTGACCTGTGATGCCATGGCATTCTACCAAAGGTGACAAAGTGAGACTCAAAAAAAAATTGCTATTCAATACACATGTCGTATATTCAAAGAAGAATTTTTGGATGCTGTAATCTCATATGTGAACAATGATTAGACATAAAGGAAAATCATTTTTTTAATATCTTTTGTGAAGGAATTGTTCCTTGAGGTTATTAAACATAAGATGAATTTGTATGCTCATAGTTATAACTTCAAAATGGGTTTCATACGTGATTACACCTGGGACATAAAATATGCTGATCAAAAACAGCAAATATGGGTGGTGCCTGTGGCTCAGTGAGTAGGGCAACGGCCCCATATACTGAGGGTGGCGGCTTCAAACCTGGCCTCGGCCAAACTGCAACAAAAAAA
>NW_003852456.1:2354353-2357847 GCF_000181295.1 Otolemur garnettii | reverse complement strand
TGTGGTGTCACAGCTCACAGCAACCTCAAACTCTTAGGCTTAAGTGATTCTCTTGCCTCAGCCTCCCAAGTAGCTGGGACTATAGGCACCTGCCACACCAGGCTATTTTTTTTGTTGTTATTGTTGCAGTTGTTTTTCTGACCTGGGCTGGGTTTGAACCCACCACCCTTGGTGTATGTGGCTGGCACTTTAACCAGTGTGCTCTGGGTGCCGAGCCTGGATACATTTTTAATCAATATTCATTTCTAAAGTACCTGAATTTCTTTAGTTCCCACCTACCTATGTGGATGAGACTAAGATTTACATAAATAGTAGAGACTAAGATTTTATAGGCGTTTGCTCCTTTTTGCTTGTATGGAACCACATCCTCTTGCAGTACCCTACCTTCCCCCTACCCCTTGGCCCCACACCATTTCTGGGCATCCACAGACATTGGGCTGTCTTATGTTTTTGGGAATTAGTTCACTTAGGGTCGTTGGCCCATTCCTGGTACCTACAGAGCACTGGAGAGAGCGTTCTGTGCTGGGCCACTACTGCCAGTCTGGAGGACACACATTTCCTGCTGGAGCACTACTGTCTCAGTCCCCCAGGGCCACATAGCATGTGTGCTTGGTAATTTGGTTTTCTGAGCCAAAGCTACATTCTATGATTTATAGAAGCTGAGAGCATAGCACGACTTTTCTCACTCTCACATGTTTAAAATTTTTTTTTTCACCTGTGAAGGCAGCTCTTTTTTTTTTTTTTTTTTTTTTTTTTGCCTGTGGCTCCTGTCTCCATCTGGCTCAGACGGAGCCCTGGGATCAAGCCAGGGCTTTCTCTGGTCTGCTCTTGAGCCTTTGCTCATAATCCTCCTACAAGGCCTCTTCCTCCTAGGCAGATTAACTCATGCAAATGGGTACCTGCTAGCTGCTTGCAGGCTTTGCCAACTACTTAGACACGAAATTACCATCTTAAATATTCCAGAAATTTCCATGTTTTTCCTGAATCAGAATTGAGATTAACAACTATTTTTCCCTCTGATTTTTTTCCATTTCACTAAAACTTTCTCTTTCTGAGATATAAATCCACTAGATCACAAACTTTGTTCGTTTTCTAGATTTGAATTTGGTCTTTTTTTTTTTTTATGAGACAGAGTCTCAAGCTGTCCCCTTGAGTAGAACACTATGGCGTCATAGCTCACAGCAGCCTCCAATTCTTGGGTTTAAGGGATCCTCTTGCCTCAGTTTTTCTATTTTTGGTAGAGATGGGGTCTTGCTTTTGCTCAGCCTGGTCTTGAACTTGTGAGCTCAAGCTATCCGCCTGCCTTAGCCTCCCAGAGTGCTAGGATTACAGGCGTGAGCCATCATGCTGAGTCTATTTTGGTCATTTTTGAGGTCTCATTTTTGTATTCTTTTATTCTTGGTTAGTCTTAGTCTTGAGCTGCCTACAATAACCCCCCTACAAATAAGTCTCTGCGTTGAGTACTTAGGGCTTTATTCCAGAGGCTCAGATCTCTTTTTGGGCCTTGGATTCATTTATACAATTGCTTGACTTGATACTTCCACTTGGCCATGTCAGTGGTACCTGAAACTTGAGTCCATGACATCTTGTAATTAGTGTCTGGGTTCTGCTTGTTGCTGTGTCAGTGACTAGCACCTCTGAAAGTCAAGTCCTATGACCAGAAGCCTGAGTGTCGTCTTTGACATCTCCCTCTCACACCCCTTGTGTACTCCCATCAAGTCCATCTTCTTACCTTTTGACTACCTTGCATCCATCTGCTTCTTTGCGTTTCTCTTGCTTTGCCCCACCTACCATCATGTACCACTTAGATTGCCCCAGCCATTTAGTTGGTCTCTTCTGCCTCTAGTTGTTGCCCTCTATAATTGATTTTTTTCAAAGTGAAAGCTAGGCCTATAACGTCAGCACGCTGGGAGACCGAGGTGGGAGGATCCCTTGAGCTCAAGGAAGTTTGAGACCATCCTGAGCAAGAGTGAGACCCTGTCTCTACTAAAAATAGAAAAACTGGCTTAGCATGGTGGCAGGTGCCTGTAGTCCTAGCTACTTGGGAGGCTGAAGCAGGAGGATCTCTTGAGCCCCAGAGTTTGAGGTTGCTATGAGCTAGGCTGATGCCACATCACTCTGCCCGGGGTGACAGAGTAAGACTCTGTCTCCCCAAAATAAATAAAAAACAAAAATAAAAATGTTGAACTCTTCTTCAGCAACATGTTTAATTAAAACCCTTCAGTACCTTCCTGTTCTTGCTTTTTTACATTATTAACTGAAGGAAAATAGGTGCCTTCTTCTTAGGGCCGTAATTATTATCATTCTTCATGCTCCATCCTCAGTCTTTGACAGAGTGCCAAACTTCCTCCATCTATAGGGACTTTATATGTTTTTTACTGTCTTAAGCACTCTGCTGACCCCTTTACTTCTTCCTTCAGCTTGCAATTCATCACTTTTACAGAGGACCTTGCTTCTAACTTCATATGTTCTTATAGTACCACATAGAAGAGCCTCTGTAAGGTGACTACCCATGGGACTATAACAAACTGGTCAACACATGGAGGTGGTCACCATAAGGAACTAGGCCTGCTGTACTGATACATACCATGGTGCATGTTTGGTCTGTGAAAAGTAGGTCAACTTAAGGAGGTGGTCAGTGTAAGGAGGTAATCAGCTATGAAGGTTCTACTGTATTTCTACTAAACTGTACTTACCACAGTTGTCATTTTATACTTATTTGGGCAGTTCCTTGTCTTTTTCATTAACCATTGGACTTAGTGGAGGCAGGAAATTTCCTCTGTATCTTTACCACCTAGTTAGGTGATTTAGTGGATGAACAATGAATATTACTTGAATAGGTGAATAGTTGAGAATCAAGTAGAGCATAGGCAATAGCCAAATGGTTTCAAAATTAGTAATTCTTCTGATCTTTGAATCTTGCTTCTCCCCTCTCTACCTCTATGATAGTGGGTCACTTGGTTCAGAGATAAGTCTTCTCATCTGAAAAGCAGATAGTAAATACCTTCGAGGGCTATTTGGAACAATGGGATCGTGTGTAGAGTCTTCAGAAAGTTCCTGGAAACTGTATTATGAAAACACTAGGTATGGATTTCAAAAATTTTTTTCACCAAAATTAACTTATACTAACTTGTTATAACATGGTCTGAATAGGATCTAGTTTGAGGGCCTAAAAAGAGGGCACCTATTTTCCTTCAGTTAATGTAAAAAAGACTATATTCAGAGGGTTAAATTTCCAGGGCTCTCAATTTTTGAGGGTGGTATCATTGCTTATGAAACTATCTTGTGGCTCAGCGCCTGTGGCTCAAGTGGCTAAGGTGCCAGCCACATACACCTAAAGGTGACAGGTTCAAATCTAGCCTGGGCCTGCCAAACGACAATTATAGCCGCAACCAAAAAATAGCCAGGCGTTGTGGCGGGCACCTGTGGTCCCAGCTACTTGGGAGGCTGAGGCAGGAGACTCTCTTGAGCCCAGGAGTTGGAGGTTGCTGTGA
>NW_003852456.1:2350411-2354315 GCF_000181295.1 Otolemur garnettii | reverse complement strand
AAAAAAAAAAAAGAAAAAAAAGTATCTTGTGCTTGATGGAAAAAAAATTGTATTTTTTATTTCAATTGTGTGCAAACCTTTTGAAGCCCCCCCCATGTTTGTAAAATACAGTATACAGTGCTTTGAATATAGAAGGTGTTAAGTGATAGCTTTTACACTTTAAAAAAACCTTTTTATTATAAAATTGCAGATTCAGAAAATCACACAAAATAGATGTATAGCTAGCTGAAAGATTATATAGTTAACCCTTGTAACTTCCAGAAACCCTAGGAGCCATCTCTCTATCTCTAGCCCAGAGGCAGCCTCTCTCACCTCAGTAACCTCATCTTGAGTTTATAGTAATCACTTCCTTGGATGTCATTACAGTTTTGTCACTCAAATATGCATCCATGAACATTATCGTTTAGTCTTGTCCACGTAACAAAAAAGTTTTCCCTTCTGTCCTTTTCTCATAATTCATCTGCTGAAGACTGGAGCATTCATTCCTATAGACTATAATAGTCTGGATTTTGCTGATTGCCTGTCAGTGGTGCAGTTCAGAATGTTCCTCTGTCCTGTCTGTATCCTGCAAATTGACAACTGCGTCCAGAGGCTTAACCAAACTCATGCTTGATTCCTGTGTGAAGGCTGTGCATGGTGTTATGCTCTTCTGGGAGAAGGCATGTCTATCTGGTTGTCTTCTTGTGATACTAGTAGCTGTTGATACTCAACATCTGCATCCACTTATTTACTAAGGATGACAAATGGTGATATCTTAATTCTGTCATTCATTTTTCAGTTATTGGCTTAAATACTTCTAAAAGACATTTTTTCGCTTATCTGTTTGCTTATACAATGATACAGTTTATGTAGAAAAGCCGAATACATTCTTGATTCTTTTACTTTTCCAGTTTCCAAGATAGTGAATTGGTTCCCTGTCATCTTCTGAAGATGACCAATTTTTTTTTTTTTTTTTTTTTTTGTGACAGTCTCCTTCCCTTACCCTGAGTAGAGTGCCATGGTGTCATCATAGTTCATAACAACCTCAAACTGTTAGGCTTGAGCAGTCCTCCTGCCGTAGCCTCCTGAGTAGTTGGGACTACAGGCACTGGCCACTACGCCAGGCTAGTTTTTCTGTTTTTGGTAGAGACAGGGGTCTCACTCTTGTTTAGACTGGTTTCAAACTCCTGAGCTCAAATGATCCACCCGCCTCGGCCTCTCAGAGAGCTGGGATTATAGGTGTAAGCTATCGTGACTGGCTGGTGACCAATTATAGTTTTGTGTGCTTTAAAAAATATTATGAACATGTGGATTTGAACCTATTTGAGTTGTAGTAAGTTGTAATTATTATATTTTGAAGCTTGTATTAATGTGTCTTTGGACAGTGGAACCCTTCTGCTGTGACCCTGTGGTTGAGAGTTTGCTGTGGGGTCTAATAGGGTTTCAGGCTCCAGGCTCACTTTTTCTTTTTTTAGAGACAGAGTTTCATTTTGCCCCCAGTAGAGTGCTGTGGTGTCACAGCTCATAGCAACCTCCAGCTCTTGGGCTTAGGTGATCCTCTTGCCTCAGCCTCCCGAGTAGCTGGAATTACAGGCACTCACCACAATACCTGGCTATTTTTTTGTTGCAGTTTGGCTGGGGCCAGCACCCCACTCACTGAGCCACAGGCACTGCCTGTCATTTTTTTTTCTTTTGAGACAGAGTCTTGGTATGTTACCCTCAGAGTGCTGTGGCGTCACAGCTCACAGCAACCTCTAACTGTTGGGCTTAAGCAATTCTCTTGCCTTAGCCTCCCAAGTAGCTGGGACTACAGTTTTTATTTTTTTTATTTTTTTTAGGTTCTTTTGGCCAGGGCTGGGTTTGAACCCACCACCTCTGGCATTTGGGGCCAGCACCCTACTCCTTGAGCCATAGTAGCCACCTTTGTTCTTATTTTTTGAAAGACAGAGTCTCATTATATTGCCCTTGGTAGAGTGTGGCGGCGTCACAGCTCATAGCAACCTCCGACTCGTGGGCTTAGGCAATTCTCTTGCCTCTGCCTCCCAATTTGCTGGGACTACAGGTGCCCGCCACAACACCTGGCTATTTTTTGTTGCAGTTTTGACCTGGGCTGGTTTGAATTCGCCACCCTTGGTATATGGGGCTGGCGGCCTACACACTGAGCCACAGGTGCCACCCAACGCTCATTTTTAATATGTTCTGTTCGGACCTGGAATTTGCCATTTCTCCCTGATGTCGTTTGACATCTCAAGAACTGATTCTAGGCGTCAGGGAGCCTTTTTACTGAGTTGGTCATTGTTTCTTGATCTCCTGTATGGGTAGATCTGGGGAAAAACCATATGAGATCTGTTTTTCAATCACCCAGTGGTTAAATGCCTCTGTGTCTTCTTAAGGGCCAATAACACTTATTTTGAACGGTGTTTTGTGATCTTTGTCATTTACTCTTCATAGTGAATGTTAGCATAATTAATGTGTTCAGGGAAATGATTTTTGTGGCCTCATTTTGATTTATTTCATTTTCATCTGTGGAGTACAATAGACAGATATGTATAGTACAGGAGTCATAATGTGAATGTCGTGAAGTGAATGCCTTAGTAGTTGGTGTAGCTAAACTTAGTATTTATTGTACTTGCTGTTTGCAGGTGCATTATCTGCATTGTAGTATACAATTTAATTTTTCTATCGTTTGAGGTGGGTACTTTTATTTTACAGATTGGAAAACTGAGGACTAGAGAGTCTATATAATGTACCTAGGCTACACAGCAAGTGGAAGCACTGAGACAGGTCTGTTTGAACTCTGGAGTCTTTTTTTTTTTTTTTTTTTGAGACAGAGCTTCAAGTTGTCCCCCCTGGGTAGAGTGCAACCTCCAACTCCTGGGCTCAAGTGAGTCTCCTGCCTCCGCCTCCCAAGTAGCTGGAACCACAGGTGCCTGCCACAACACCTGGCTATTTCTTTTTGGTTGCAGCCATCATTGTTGTTTGGTGGGCCTGGGCTGGATTTGAACCCGCCACCTTAGGTGTGAGTGGCTGGCACCTTAGCCACTTTAGCCACAGGCGCCAAGCCTAAACTCTGGAGTCTTGTTGAAATAAGCATTTTCCTCAACAGTATATGCAAATAATCATTTCTAGATGTCCTTGGCAGCATTATTTATTTATTTTATTTGAGACAGAGTCTCAAGCTGTCACCCTGGCTAGAGTGCTGTGGCATCACAGCTCACAGCAACCTCCAACTCCTGGGCTTAAGCGAGTCTCCTGCCTCAGCTTCCTAAGTAGCTGGGACCACAGGTGCCCACCACAACATCCAGCTGTTTTTTGGTTGCAGCCGTCATTGTTGTTTGGCGGGCCTGGGCTAGATTTGAACCCGCCACCTTAGGTGTATGT
Source organism: Otolemur garnettii (assembly GCF_000181295.1). Taxonomy (NCBI): domain Eukaryota; kingdom Metazoa; phylum Chordata; class Mammalia; order Primates; family Galagidae; genus Otolemur; species Otolemur garnettii. The sequence goes on along the minus strand of NW_003852456.1, from coordinate 2,350,955 downwards.
GGCTGATGCCTTAGCCACTAGAGCCATAGGCGCCAAGCCCTTGGCAGCATTAGATATGAGTCTTTCCTCTGGTTTGGCCATCTGCTGGTTTGTCATTGCTCTAATTTGCATTCCTTTAATAAAAATGATATTGCTTTTTTTTTTTTTTTTTGAGATAGGGTCTCACTTTGTCACACTTGGTAGAGTGCAGCAGCATCACAGCTCACAGCAACCTCAAACTTTTGGGTTTAGGTGATTCTCTTGCCTCAGCCTCCTGAGTGGCTGGGACTACAGGCATCTGCCATAACACCAGGCTAGATTTTCTATTTTTAGTAGAGGTAGGGAGGTCTCAGTCATGCTCAGGCTGATCTTGAACTCTTGAACTCAAGCAGTCTAAGCATCTTGCCCTCACAGAGTATTAGGATTACAGGTGTGAGCCACTGTGCCTGGCCAGGGACTGTATTTTTAAAATATACTTGTTGGCCATTTATTTAAGTTTTATATTAGATAAAAAATTATATATTTTTTATATATTATATATGTGTATATATGTGTGTGTGTGTGT
>NW_003852456.1:2345062-2350011 GCF_000181295.1 Otolemur garnettii | reverse complement strand
GGCCATTTTTTGGTTGCAGCCATCTTTGTTGTTTGGCGGGCCCGGGCTGGGGATTCGAACCCGCCACCTTAGGTGTATGTGGCTGGCGCCTTAGCCGCTTCAGTCACAGGCGCTGAGCCTGTATTTTGTTTATAATATCTTTTGCCAAACAGGAATTTCCTATTTTAAATAGTCGCAATTGTCGTCGTCTTCCTTTCATAACTTTTTTTTTATGAGACAGAGCCTCAAGCTGTCTGGCTGGGTAGAGTGCTATAGCATCACAGCTCACAGTAACCTCCAACTCTTGGGCTTAAGCGATTTTCTTGCCTCAGCCCCCCAAGTAGCTGGTACTATAGGCGCCTGCCATAACCGCCTAGTTTTTTTTGGGTTGTAGTTGTCATTGTTTGGCAGGTCTGGGATGGATTCAAACCCACCAGGTCTAGTGTATGTGACTGGCACCTCAGCTGCTTGAGCTACAGATGCTGAGCCTCTCTTCATAACTTTTGAACTGTCTTTTTTTTTTTTTTTTGAGGCAGAGTGTCAGGCTGTTGCCCTGGGTAGGGTGCTGTGGCATCACGGCTCACAGTAACCTCAAACTCTTGGTCTTAAGCGATTCTTTTGTTTCAGCCTCCCAAGTAGCTGGGACTACAGGTGCCCGCCACAACACCTGGCTATTTTTTGGTTGTAGTTGTCATTGTTTGGCAGGCCTGGGATGGATTCGAACCTGCCAGCTTTGGTATATGTGGTTGGCGTCCTAGCTACTTAAGCAACTGGTTTCAAGCTGAACTCTGTCTTATTTTAGGGAAGCCGTTTCCATCCCAAGACTATAAACGACTTCCCTCTTATTTCCTTTTAATACTTTTTTAGTTAAAAATTTAATTCTTGTAATCAATTTTGAGTTATATATGAAGTATAAAATCATGATCTTTTTTTCTCACATGAATAGCAAGTTATCCTAATATCATTTACTGAATAGTGTTTTCTCCCTCATAATTTCAAATTCTTTATGTTCCTAATTTCCACGTGGGTACATCTGTTTTTACTACTTTCTACAGTTCTGTTTCTTTCTTCTAACACCGTCATCATACCCTTTTGATATCTGGATAGGGAGCATTCTCCTTAATTCTTTCTTTTCAAAAATTTCCTTATGCATTTATTTACTTTTTCAGAAGAATTTTATAATTTGTTAAGCTGTATCTTAATGCTTGTTCAGATGGCATTTTGTAACTTCGGTTTTATTTTATTTGCAGTTTTTGGCCAGGGCTGGGTTTGAACCCGCCACTTCCAGCATATGGGGCTGGTGCCCTACCCTTTTGAGGCACAGGCGCCGCCCCTGGTTTTATTTTTTTATGTGAATTCTTCATTCTGTAATCTGTTTTTTTTCCTTATATTTCAGAGTCCCATGTGTGGAAACTCACATGAGTCGGCTCAGTCTAGAAGGGTAGTAATTTCTTATAATATGGATAAAGCTCTGAAAGAAGGTAAGGATTAAATGGGAGTATAAAATTACTATGTAAAACAATTCATTATGTTCTAAAGGGAAAATAATAATCTCTAGCAAATTTATGTCTTTCCTACTGTATATTAGCATTAGTTCTTTTTTTTGTGAGTTTATATTGATGACTTAAATATGTTGATGTTTTGGTTGAATGGAAAGGATTTACACATTTATTGAGTAGGAATTTCAGATGATGTGAAGCTGGAAGTAGAGCTGGTTTCACCATATGAAGCATGGATCCACTCTTTGTTCCTTAAAATATTTGGTTTTAAATTTTACCTAGAGAAATTGTATTGGGGATAAATGGACCAGTGCTATCTAACATTAATATGAGAGCCACAAATGTAATTTGGGTTTCCTAATTCCAAGCCATAGAACTGATCCAGAATTAAGAAAATAGGGACTAAAAATCTTTCAAAGGAAGGTGATCAGCAACAGAAGCTAAGCCTAGTTAAGATATCTGATACTGACTGGTATTTGGGATTATTCTTAGATTAGTTGGGGTCTTATTAGGAGGCAGAAGTCACACAGTAATTGAATAAGGAAAGTTAAATATAAAGAGTTATTAAATTATAACATGAGATTAACTACTAATGGGTTAAAAAAATCTCTAGAAAATATAAGAAGAGCAGATGATGGGAGCAGCCACTATAGAGCTAAGGCAGAGCACATCTGGACAGAGGTCTCCTTCACCCTGGCTTGAGACCCAGGCCTGCTGAGTCTCCTCCCATGGTTGAGGAGTTTGGGCAGATACCCCAGGTGAGGGGAAGCCAGCAGAATTCTCTGGTACGCCATCCTGTGGATGCCATTGGAATTCGCTGGGGTGAACACCATTTGGTGTCCTGCCTTCTGCTCTCTGCTGCATACAGTAGAAGCCGTCAGAGAAGAGCATACAGGAGTCAGGAAGAAAAGCTCCTTCTTGTTCCCATCCCCTTCCATCATGCTTTGCTGACAAAGTTAAATGCTGTTGGTCAAAGAAGAAATGTTTAAGGGTCCAGCCCCTGTATCAAAAAGCAGGACAGAAAGGCTGACTTTATAGCAAGACAGGCAATAGATTGATAACTGGTACACTTCATAAGTGTGAATACCTCCGTGTAAAATGCTCTGGGTTTTTTGTTTTTGTTGTAATAAACTTGGGTAGTTTGACATCAAGATAGAATATTTTAAAATAGGGCTAAGAAAATCGTGATGTGTGATCACTACACTCACATAGTCTAGTTAAATGAGAATCTTTTATTTTCAAAGATTTAGGAAGGATGACCTGTCTTCTTTTAAGTTGTGTTTTCTGCTGTCTTCATATTTTAAACAGTGAGTCTTAAAACAGTAGGTGGCCAATTTCCAGTAGAAATGCTTCTTTCATTTGTTTTACTCATTGCTTTGTTTATTCCTGGTAGTGTTCGACTACAGCTACAGAGATTACATTCTGTCCTGGTATAGAAGCCTCAGCAGAGATGAGGGACAACTTTATCATCTGCTCTTAGAAGACTTCTGGGAAATTGCCAGAGAGCTGCATCACAGACTGAGTCACGTGGATGTGGTTAAAGTTGTCTGCAATGATGTTGTAAGGACTTTACTCACTCATTTCTGTGACCTGAAAGCTGCTAATGCCAGGTAACTGTGGGCAACTCACCCCACCTTTTCATATTAAAATACCTTTCTTACTAAGTAAGGGATCAAAGTCAAGAATATACTCTAGAATATACTGCCTTTTGCCAGTACTTGGCTTTTTTAAAATGTAAACATATAGAGGGGAAATACTATAGTGTTCTGATAGAGTAGACTTTTTAAAACTTTCTAATAGAAAACCACTTTATAGATGATGTTTAATTGTACAGATTTTTTTTTTTTTTTTTTTGGCCAGAGCTGGGTTTGAACCCACCACCTCCAGTATATGGGGCTGGCCTTCCAACTCCTTTGAGCCACAGGCACCGCCTGATAATGTTTAATTTTATAAATAGTCAAATGAATTTTACTGAGCCAGCATCAAGATGATCTCATTTATGATATTGTGGGTACCTAGAAAAGAAAATATATTATTTTCTAATGTGAACGGTGTCAATGAGTTTACAGTTTTTAGAATAATTTAAATTTGGTTCATGTTTATTTCTATGAGTCCTGTGTTAAGAGTTCTGTTGCATCACAATATCCTGAAAATTGATTTTTAAAGGTACTTGATATTGGAAGTTATAGACTTTATTTATAGAGTCTCATTCTGTTGCCTTTGAAAGAGTGCCTTAGTGTCACAGCTCACAGCAACCTCTAGCTCTTGGGCTTAGGTTATTCTTTTGCCTCACCCTTCCGAGTAGCTGGGACTACAGATGCCTGCCACAACGTCTGGTTATTTTTTTTTTTGTTGAAGTTTGGCTGAATGTATATGGGGCCAGTGCCCTACTCACTGAGCCACAGGTGCTGCCCAAATTATAGCAGTTCTTTCATATACATAACAAGTAGTCTTGGGCAGGTTCAAACCCAGCCCCGGGCCTAAAACTGCAAAAAAAAAAGTAGTCTTACTGAAATGAGTAGCCTCTGCCTGTTTTGATATGAACTTAGTTGGAGTAGAATGGTAAATGTGACCTATTCTCACTTATAGGGAAGAGATAAAGAACTTTAACCACTTAGGGGATGAGCCAACACTGGCATCTTTGTTGGGCAGATGGTAACTCATGTTCTCTTCTAATAAGCCTTGTGTGAATTTATCAGAAAGTAGCCCCATTCTGTCTTGTGAGGTTGTGTTTGTAAGTGGACGTTGTTGCTGAGTGTGGTTGTGTAGCAGGCCTCCATTCTCAGCTGTGTTGCCTCTTTCTGTGAGTTGTATTGTTTCCCAAAATCTGCCAATTTCAGGTCTAAGAGGCCAGAACCCATGGAGCCATTATGTGCCCACTATTTGCCAGCTTGCTGCCTCAGTGTTTTGCAAATCATCTATCTAATCTATCTGTCCATAGAGTCTCACTTTTGTTGCCCTGAGTACAGTGCTGTGGTATCCTAGCTCACAGCAACCTCAAACTCTTGGGCTCAAGCGATCCTCCTGCCTCAGCCTCCTGAGTAGCTGAGACTACAGGCGCCTGCCACCACACCTAGCTAATTTTTCTATGTTTAGTAGAGTCATCTGTCTAATCTATCTGTCCATAGAGTCTCTCTTTATTGCCCTGGATAGAGTGCTGTGGTGTCACAGCTCACAGCAACCTCTAACTACTGGGTTTAGGTGATTGTCTTGCCTCAGCCTCCTGAGTAACTGGGACTACAGGTGCTCGCAACAACACTTGGCCATTTTTTGTTTGTTTGGCAAGGGCCAGGTTCGAACCTTCCATCCTTGGTATATGAAGCCAGCACCCTCCCCACTGAGCCACAGGTGCTGCCCAACTTAAGAAAATTTTAAAATACTGGCATACACAGGACACTTTCCATTAATCAGCATGATAACATCATCATACATCATGTAGCCTCTGGAAAATGCCACTGTGGCTCGGCGCCT
>NW_003852456.1:2338492-2344794 GCF_000181295.1 Otolemur garnettii | reverse complement strand
AAAGAAAATGCCACTGTGAGAGTGAAAAAGCCAAATGACATTTGTATTAATAAATTACTACATAGTTTTGACCTCACTGAGCCCCTAAAGGAGTCTTTGAGACCCTGAAATTGGTCTAGGAGTCTCTGGACCACCCTTTGAATATTGCTGCTTGCAGAGAAAGTAACTTCCAGTCAGGAGAGAGGATTGTGAGTTAATAAGGACAATGAGAGAAATAAGATTCCGGTTATCTCCCTGGAGTGTCAAAAGCTTCAGCCTCTCTTTTGCAGCCGCTTGAGGCATCTGCTCATTTGCTGTAGTATCTGTTGTATAAAGTGTTCTATAGTTCTGCCTGACAAATATGGTCAAAGACTTGCTTGAATTCATTGGAACTTCATTCTAAAGTATTTAAAATATGGCCCAATAGTTTACAGTATATAAATCATTATTTATTCCAGTTAGAAGACTGGTGGATTTAGGTTTGGGAGAAGGGTGAGAGGTTGGAGAAATTTGGTGTTTTAGTGATGGCTCAGGTTCAGTAGGAGAATATATTTTTTCATTGAGATATTTACCAGCTTTTAAAATTACTACTTGTATGGATAATAAAAGGATAGTTATGGATAAAGCAACCAAATAAAAGAAACAGAGAACTGATTCCATATTAGCTGTGTCTCTTTGGGCTTCTAGTTTTCTTTTCTTTTCTTTTTTTTTTTATTTTGAGACAGAGGCTCACTACGTCGCCCTCAAGGTAGAGTGGGGCGGCATCACAGCTCACAACAACCTCCAACTCTTGGGCTTAAGCGATTCTCTTGCCTCAGTCTCCCAAGTAGCTGGGATTACAAGCACCTGCCACAATGCCCTCCCCCCCTCCTTTTTTGGTTGCAGTTGTCATTTTAGCTGGCCTGGCCGTTTTCAAACCCTCCAGCCTCAGTATATGTGGCCAGTGCTGTAAACTGTGCTGGTTTCTTCTAGTTTTCTTATGCAAAAGATAGATTTATTTTCCTTGTATAAGCCAGTGGTTCTCAACCTGTGGGTCATGACCCTTTCACAGGGGTTGCCTAAGACCATCCTGCATATCAGATATTAGTACAATTCATAATAGTAGCCAAATTACGAAGTAGCAACAAAAATAATTTTATGGTTGGGGTCACCACAACATAAGGAACTGTATTAAAGAGTGGTGGCATTAGGAAGGTTGAGAACCACTGATCTAAGCTGTTCTTAGAAGTTCTAATTGGAGATTAAAAAACACAAGAAGAATAACAAAAAACATCTACCACTGTTTTCTGGGAGTATGGATGTTTGAAGATGTGTCAGTGGGTCACTGGTATTTTGGAGAGCGTGGCAGACAGTGTGTTCAGGTTTGATGACTGTGTCTGTATCTGCATGCCCCAGGTAGTTAGTGCTCTTGTCCCAGGAATCGCCATTGGTGTGCAGATCTCTGTTGCCTAGAGAATGTCTTTGGTAGCCTGAATTGAACTGGTGCTGTCTGACAAAAGAATAATAAATTGCATTAATAAAGCAACACATCTTCTGGTCGACTGTCAGGCAGCTGTGAGGAAGCTGCTTTCCACCCAGCCTTCATGTTTCTGGGCTGTCATTGTGTTGCTGCTGGCAGCCAGGCCAGACCACATTTAACTCTGGCCTTTGCTTCCTCTTCTTCTGTGTTGTCATGTTTTGTTCCCTCAAGTTTCAGGAAAATCTAGAAATGATTGCTTTTATAGTATTAATTCAATAGCATCTTTAATTTTATAGTTTTCTTCTTTTAATTTCTGCATTTTATTTGCTGGTCAAGTACTGGCATGCAGTTTGAGGGGGAAAACAATGTTTTATTCACTCATTTTCCTTCTTTATATCTGAAATTTTCTTCCCTTTCATCTTTGCAGTCTCTGATTATGGTGCAGAGTCTGGACTTGAGAGTTATTTCTAGCATTTATTACCTCTGTGACTTTATTCACCTTACTATAAAGATCTTAATGTTCTCATCTAGAAAATGCCAGTGAGGATACCTACTTTTTGGTATAGGTGGGAGGATTAAGTAATATTGTACACACGGAACTTACAGAAAGGTTAACATCCTTTTGCTCACTCAAGGAAGGAGAACTAAGAGGTAAGTACTGGGAATTATAATAAGCACATGGTAGATCCACACTGAATGAAAGGAGAATACTGCAAAGACTAATGTGCTGGCCCACCAGAAGGCTAGCTAGACATCTCCTGACCCAGAAGTAACCGTGTACCTCATGAGCCTTTCTTTCCTTTAAAGCATGCTTGATGCCCAAGTACCAGAGGGTATCATAGAAATGTCCTGTTTGGAGTTTGCATAAAGAGTCCAGGGAAGCATCCACCTTTTCTTTTTTGAGAGATCAAGCTTGTTTGACCACCTCTGGTCCTTGACTCACTCAGAAGGTTTTTCCCCTAACTCAGCTCTAGGAGGGAGGAGACCTTGTGGCAGTCTTGGAACCAGACTTCCATTCGTATGGATAAGGAACAGTATACTTTGAGAGGGATGCTGATACTATTTAAAGAAGCTTCTCTTGTAAAAGTGGATCTGGGGGGTGGGGTGGGCAACCTCCTCCTATAAGTTTTAACCAAATTTTATATAATATATACATACACACGTATGTACACATACATTCATATATTTTATTTTTTCGAGATAGAATCTCACTCTGTCACCCTGGATAGAGTGCCATCGCATCATTGTAGCTCACAGCAACCTCAAACTCTTGGGTTCAAGTGATCCTCTTGCCTCAGCCTCCTGAGTAGCTGGGACTACAGGGACCTGCCACTATGCTTGGCTAGTTTTTCTATTTTTAGTAGAAACAGGATCTCACTCTTGCTCAGGCTGGTCTCAAACCCTTGAACTCAAGGGACCTGCCTGCCTCAGCCTCTCAGAATGCTAAAATTATAGGAGTGATCCACTGGACCTGGCCCAAATGTATATTTTAAAGAAAAGAATTACCAGAATTACCTTTAAAAGTACTTGACATCTTAATCTTACAACAATGAAATATCAACTCTGGCTCAACATAGCTAGGGTTTAAAATAATTGAAGATACCATTTCTTTAAAAGTCAGTGTATGTCAGTATATATGTAAAGGCTTACTCTTAAAGTTTCTCTTCGTGTTGTTGGCTTTACACATTAGGGTAGAATTCCTCCAGCATGTAGAAGACAAAGAAGAAGCCTTTCTTTTTTAGTGTACCTACTAGAAAGAAATTAGTTTTCAAGTTTCTAGTGTAAGAAGAAATTGCTTATACCTCCTAAGAGACAGTGGTCATAAAGGCAACAGTATGCCCTTATTTGTTTAATTCTCTATGTAGTACTTACTGTGCTTATCCTTCTCTATTGAGTGTGTTTCCCCTTAGTATTATCCACTATCTTACTATCAGAATCTCTTACACTCTCCCTCCTTACCTGAAAGAAAAATTGGAATCTGTCTTCTGTGAATTGCTATCTAGATATTAAGAAAAAGGAAAGTATAGAAAGTTCTACTTTTTACTCCTGTTTACTCAGATCCTCCACATGAATGGTCTTGGAATAATGTCAGTACTGACATTGAAGTCCACAACCATCCTTGGCAAGAGTGGTTGGGAGATACTTCACAGTCTCACAGGAGGCAATTTGTCATCGAATTATATAACATCAAGTTATGGACTCTATCCTCATTAGAAGTACCCATTGACTTTTTTTTTTTTTTTTTTTGAGACAGGGCCTCAAGCTGTCCCCCTGGGTAGAGTGCCGTGGCATTACAGCTCACAGCAACCTCCAACTCCTGGGCTCAAGCGAGTCTCCTGCCTCCGCCTCCCAAGTAGCTGGGACCACAGGCGCCTGCCACAACGCCTGGCTATTTTTTTGGTTGCAGCCGTCATTGTTGTTTGGCGGGTCTGGGCTGGGGATTCGAACCCGCCACCTTAGGTGTACGTGGCTGGCGCCTTAGCCAGCTGAGCTATAGGCGCCAAGCCCCCATTGACTTTTTAATCCTGTGATCTCCCAGTCTAGTAGGCTTCCTGCTGACCTTGGCTTATGTTTTTATTGGCTTTTCTCTTTCTTTTCTGTATTTTTTTGTTTTTTGATAAATGAAGTTGTAGATTATACTTAAGAAGCCATCTAGAAAACTTAAAAACCTAGTTAGGTGGTGCCTGTAGCACAGTGGTTATGGTGCTGGCCGAGGCTGGTAGGTTCAAACCTGGCCTGGGCCAGCTAAACAGCAATGACAACTGCAACAACAACAACAACAACAAAAATAGCTGGGTGTTGCGGTGAGCACCTGTAGTCCCAGCTGCTTGGGAGGTTGGGCAAGAGAATAGCTTGAGCCCAGGCGTTTGAGGTTGCTGGGAGCTATGATGTCACGGCATTCTACTGAGGGGGACATAGTGAGACCCTGTCTCAAAAACAAAAAATCTAGTTAAAGAAATACTTATACTTTTTTGGATTGTTGCTTGAATTGGGAGTTACCTATAACTTTTGATGCAACTTCAGTTATTTGGTTTGGTTTGAAACCCCAAAAGGTCGTGCATTTATGTTTATTTCATTGTAAGTTTTCTATGATAGAGAAGATTTGATTGTTGCAATTATTGAGGCAAAGTTAGAACCAATGCATCGTCCATTTGAAGTTTTTTTTTTACCTAACGGTATATAACTGAAGTGTTTCTAGAACTTTTTTTCCTTCCTTCTCCCTCCCGTTTATTGTTTTAGACATGAAGAACAGCCGAGGCCTTTTGTGTTGCATGCATGCTTGAGGAACTCAGATGATGAAGTAAGATTTCTACAAATGTGTTCTCGGGTTCTGGTGTCTTGTCTCCTCCCCTCCAAGGATGTCCAGTCTCTCAGCTTACGTGTCATGCTTGCAGAAATTCTCGCAACAAAAGGTAGACCTATGAAATTGATACTACTAAGGCAATAAGTGTGCAAACTAATGTGCTCTGTGCTAATGTGATAATAGTTTGTATAACACCTATGCAGACCTTGCTTACTATGGGACATAATGAGAATTAAAGCATTTTCAAAATTTCAAGTTTAAATATCTCTCAAAAAATGTACTTGGCCATACATGATATACTTTAATTTTTTATGTAACATGTTTAATGCCCAGTCTATTCTGTAGTTTGTTTTGACACAGGAAAATTCTTATGTTCTTGATAGGGAAGCATTCATGTAGGATAGCTTTTGAATCATCCAGGCCAATAATATATGAATTAATGAAAGTATGTATGTACTTTGTGTGTGCCTGTGTATTTAAATTCTGATTAGTGTTTGCATAAGCTTCACAGATAATGCCTATATAATGTGTTACTTAGTGATAGCAATACATTCTTAGAAGTGTGTTGTTAGGCTGTTTCGTTGTATGAACATCATAGAATATACTTCTGTAAACCTGAGTAGTACAGCCTGTTGTACACATAGGCCGTGTGGGATAGTCCTACACAGCCCACCCACACTGGATGTGGCTGTGCTGGATACTGTAGGAAGTTGTAACACAATCGTATTTGTGTATGTGAGCAAAGAAAGGGTACAGTAAAAACATAGCATAGAAGATAAAAATACCATGAATGAGCCTTACAGGGCTGGAAGTGTCTCTGGGTGAGTCAGAGAGTGAGTGGTGGGTGAATGAAAGCTGAGGAGCATTACAGTACATGACTGAAGACTTATAAACACTGCACTTAGGCTACACTATAAATTTTGTAAATTTTCTTAATAATTTAGCTTTGGCTGGGTATGGTACCTCATATCTATAATCCTAGCAATCTGGGAGGCCAAGGCAGGTGGATTGCTTGAGCTCAGGAGTTTAAGACCAGCCTGAGCAAGAGCGAGACTCTGTCTCCACTAAAAATAGAATAACTAGGGCGGCACCTGTGGCTCAGTGAGCAGGGCGTTGGCTCCATATACCCAGGGTGGCTGATTTGAACCGAACCCTAGCCAAACTGCAGCAACAACAACAAAAAAATAGCTGGGGCATTGTGGCGGGCGGCTATAGTCCTAGCTACTCAGGAGGCTAAGGCAAGAGAATCACCTAGGCACAGGAGTTGGAGGTTGCTGTGAGCTATGACACCATGGCACTCTACTGAGGGCAATAAAGTGAGACTTTGTCTCTTAAAAAATAGAAAAACTAGCTGGGCATAGTGGCGGGTGCCTGTAGTAACAGCTACTTAGGAGGCTGAGGTAGGAGGATCACTTGAGGTCACTGTGAGCTATGATGCCACAACACTATACCCAGGGTGACAAAGTAAGACTCTGTCTCAAAAAAAGAAAAAAATTAACTTTAGTTTACTGTAACTTTTTTACTTTTATAAACTCATAAACTTTTAACTTTTTTTTTTTT